>NC_064616.1:313404847-313723418 GCF_023898315.1 Schistocerca nitens | reverse complement strand
CAGCGAGTCATGAGACGAAGTCAGCCACCGTGTTGTCTGCTCCCTCATACATAGCGTAAGTTTGTAGTATATTGGTATATACTGAAATCAAGTTCAGGTGGCAGAATTGTCAATAGGAGATATTGGGTGGCAGGTATTTAACAGCGTCTGTATATATAGTAAGCTGCCAGCCCTCGATGTCATGTGGGAAGTATAGAATCACTTTGTATATCGCCAAAATCTCAGGGTCAAAAGTTGACCACATCTTCTGGGAGTCAGTAAGTTTCCACGAGAAAAGCCGTAGGGGTTGGGTTGCACTGGGGACTTCCTGTTGTAGCACTGCCCAAATCACTCGGTCGTTGGTGTCGGCTATCATAACCATATGAGTGTCCATGGATGAAAGTGCCAGGGCGGTGATCTGAGCAAGCTCTGTTTTGATGTTCTCGAAAGTTCCTTGCAAATCAGGAATACAAGTGAGTTTATGTTTGCCTGATGTGTTCTTGCCACGGAGTGACTCTGTGAGCAGGACGAGTGTCTCTGCGACATGGGGGAGGTGTTGTATTAAAAATTAATTACCCCTAAGAAAAGGTGCAACTTTCGATAGTCCGTTCTTCGTGGTAGGTCCGTACTTGGTCTATCTCTTCTGGGGTGGGGTGGATGCTCGAAGTGTTGATGAGCTGGCCTATGAATGTAACACATTTTTGCCAGAGTAGGCATTTGTCCTCATTGACAACAACACCCTGCTCTGCTAGTTTGTTGAATACCACTTGCAGGTGTTTCTCATGACCTTGAGTTGTTTCTAAGAATATATGTGCATCATCCAAGTAACAATAGCAAAAGAGCATGGTAAAAAAACAACCCGTCAATGAACCACTGGCCAGTCTGGGCTGCATTCTTTAGTCTGAAGTGCATAAAGAGGAACAAATAGGCCAAAGGGTGTAATTACTGCAGTCTTTGTGATGTCCTTCATGGCCATTGGGATCTGCCAACTATCTCTTTTAGAGTCGATCATGCTAAGTATGGTTGCAGTAGCTAGTTGCCGGAGGAAGTCCTGAATATTGGGCATGGGCTAATTATCAATGATGGTGGGCACGTTCAAATGTCTGTAGTCTCTGCACATGCACCACATTTTATCTTTTTCCATTCTCATTGTAGTCAGTGAGGCGCACGCACTGTGTGATGGCCTAATGGTGCCCTCATGTAACAGTTCCTTGATCATGGCCTCGGCCACCTTTAGTTTGTGAGGGACAAGGTGGTGGGGCTGGTGTCGGACCAGTGGACCTAGGGTAGTATTAATTCTCAGCTATTAAGTTGTTGTTCAGGTGAATGCGATAGGCATTGCAGTATGAGCATCTTCGCTGTCTCATATCTGCCAGTGGTTGGTGCATGCAGTAGGACATCACTGATAAGATTGGTGTTGGTAGGGAGGTGGTTCAATAGCATCAAAAACTTATCACAGTCATCTTTGATCCTGGCCAACTGCATCATGCACTCACAGAGTGTGAACCATTCTTGCAGGGAATCAACTTGTAGCGGTGGCAGATGTAACTCGGTGTGTGGCCGGCGGTAATCTGCCTGGTGGCGAGTGACCAGGACCTGTATGAGGTTGTAATCATGTGAAGTACATGGTGAAGATTCATGAAGACCTTTTGGTGGCACTGATAAAGGCGGCGGCTGGAGCTGCGGCACGGTAGTTGCAGTAGGTGTATTGGTAATGAGAGAGTCGTGGCCAGTTATCACAGAATGTGGCACAGGTGTCACAGCTGGTGCATCGGCGTCATGAAGGATGGTGTAGTAGTGGGGAAGCAAGGAATACAGTGCGGTGGACAGGGTGGCGGATGGCACATCAGTGTAGATCACCCAACTTGGCAGCTGTTGAAGGTAATCCTTGTGTTCACACAGTGTGTGATTTGTAGTTGCAGTCAGGCTCGCCATACTGAAATGCTGTTCTCACGAGGTGTGAAAACCCTGTGCAGTTGCAGGTAGACACGGTATGCCTGCTATTTGAGTGACTTCATGTGGCAGGTGTGGCCCAGAGCATGATACGGCTGTTGTCAATGTGACGTCGTCGTGATGACGTGATGTGGGGCACAGTACAAACTTAACAAGTGTGACATCACCCGGGTGATCTATGGTATCACATAGAATGTAAAGTTCAGGTGTAGGCCATGGAAAAGCATGGTCTGGCATAGGTAGGTTACTTGTAGGATGGATTTGTCTGCAATAACCTGCAAATATCAGTTCTCTACAGTGGAAGGTGGTCATATATGGTGGCGATTGTTGGTCAACAGTTGCAGTACTCTGGAGTATGTCTGTCCATAATGTCAGTATGCGCTGAGTCATTAGAATGAAAATGAATGGGTTTTAGTTCATTAACAGTGTCACTGATCGGTTTAATACTAGCACTGGTTAGGTGGGAGGTGGAGATGGCAGCAGGCAGCCATTGTACACAGTGCACACCTGTTGATGTAGTACAGTTAATTAAGGGTGTGGCAGGCTTCATCTCACGATCTTCAGTGCTAACATAGTACTTGATCTGTGATTTAGTGTGTTCATCTGTTTGGCGAGAGGTAACAATGCCCTGGTTTGGTGGTTGTTGAAACAATTGTAACACTGAATGAGATTTTCACTCTGCAGTAGAATGTGCACTGATATGAAACTTCCTGGCAGATTAAAACTGTGTGCCGGACCGAGACTCAAACTTGGACCTTTGTTTTTCATGGGCAAGTGCTCTACCAACTGAGCTACCCAAGCACAACTCACGCCCTGTCCTCACAGCTTTGCTTCCGCCAGTAGGAGCCCTTGTTTTGTTCAAGACACCTTCAAGACTACCTTCAAGTTTGTGAACAAATATATTTATATATATGAAGATGGTATCTGTTCTTTTGGACATGTCCGGAATATATATATATATATATATATATAAAGCTCACCGGCCACTTGATCATCTTCTTCTTTTGTGGGGATGCACAAACAGTGCCAGAACTCTTACAGCAATCAGCAAAAAAACTGTGAGTAATGAGTGTAATGGGCAGGGTTGCTATGAATATAGTGTGGGACAATAAGTTGGGAATGTGGGTCTCACAGGAGGCATACCAGAGATAAGTCCCTGCCATCGCACTATCCTCTGTGTCCTTGGTGGCTTAGATGGATAGGGCATCTTCCATGTAAGCAGGAGATCCTGGGTTTGAGTCCCAGTTGGGGCACACATTTTCAACTGTCCCTGTTGACTTATATCAACGCCTGTATACAGCTAGGGGTATTCATTTCATTGTAATGAATATATTTATGTTTGAATTTGGCCTACTGAAGAGGCATGCAATGAATGTTTTTAATGAGGTTCGTTCTATAGGACAAATTTCAAAGTCGGGTTGTTTTTCTAACTTTTTCAAAGATTCTAAGCAACAGTTGTTGATACCATCTTTCTCAAATATACATTTTCCTCAATGAGTAGTTTTTTTTAAAGCAACTTGCATTCTCTTTGTGGGTAGATCATCTGATGATGTAGATCTTTCATTAGCTGAATATGCTGTCACTCTCACTGTTTCATTTTTTATCAAATTCTGGCTGTGTTGTTTCACCTCCTGTAACTGTTATTACAGCTGCTCCTCTCTGAACACTTTCTTCTGTAATCGATGTTTCTTTGCGTGATACTGCTGCTGCACCTCAATAAGTAGGTAGGAATAATATGTTGTAGGTCTCCTTTGTAGTTGGTCAAGAAATTGTGTAACATTTCTGAATTCTAGAGAAAGCATTTTTCACTAACACTTTGGTATTCTGGCTGAGTAGTCATTTGCCCCATTTGCTTACATGAATTTTGTGCATTGTACAGTGGTTTCTTTCCAGAACATAAATAGTGAGGAAAAAAAGCATTTGAAGTGGTATCGCTGATCTTACTGTAAGTCCTGTTTGGTTTTTGGCTCTCTTTATTTACGGCACACAAAAAGATTCAGTAAGGCCATGCCTTTGTTGTTTGCTTATCAGAATCAGTTTTTGATCCCCTAGTGTTCATAGCCTGTCTCTTAAGATTCTCTTTGCTACTTTTATTTCAGTTTAATAGATGTCTTCATTTGCATTTTGCTCTCTTCTTCATGCAGTTTGCGTAAGTGCTGCCTTCCAATTGTTACTACCTAAGCTGCATATAATAATGTATGCCAAACTGTAATTTTCCAGTTTTGGATATTAAGTTGGTATATTTGTCAACTGAGTTGGTCACTTTCATTATTCTTACTTTTTTGTCTGATTTTAAACACTGAGTGAAGCATGTAAAACAGATAGCAAGATTAACATGAGAATTTTTAGTGATTGACAAAAATGCTTCAGACAAAAGTTGCTATGGGTGATAGGGCAGATTATGTGGTGTCAACAGCCTTGAAGAGATACAACAGTCAACTCTCTTATTTTAAATTGTGCTGTGTTGTACTTTAGCTCCAGAACAGTATATATTGATGTGAAAAATCAGCCAACCAATTGCAGATAAAGGTTTATCATCCCTTGATCATGGTTTCGATATTTGTAAAAATATCTTCTTCAGAAGCATTGGCACTAAAAATGTATACAGCAGTTACAAAATGATTTTCACTAACAGAAAAAAAATATTAATAGAAAAACATTTCTGAAGTAAATGTATTCATTTATTACATCACATGATGCACCAATTGATTAGATGAAGCTGGGCTCCTCTTGTCATAAATGAAATTGGTGAAACAAGAGTTACCACAAGCCATGGCTTTAGATAGCGTGAGATTACATGTATCGTACTGTAGAAAGACTACTCAGTAAATGCCCACAGGTAGAGGTTCTTGTTATCATATAAACAGAATAGGTGTCTCAAAATAAAATACATGCATAAATTACACATACTTTGTGCCAGAGACTAATTCAATTGCTAGAAATATACAGGCTCAAGCAATCAGGAAAAACTGGTCTACAGAGGGCACTGCTTTTGGCTGATTTTTCGATCTGTTCTGAATTACACAGTTGCTGTTTCACAGCTATGTTTAAGATTTTGAGCTATTGATGAGGTAGGTTATTTGATATAAATATTTTTTGATCTGGAAAGTAACAGAGTAAAATGCATTTAAAATAGGCAATTTACTACTATTATTGTGCTGGGCTGAATAACACACCACTCTGAAGTTCTTGCAACTGTTGATGGTAATATGGTTGGTTGGTTGGTTGGTTGTTTCGGGGAAGGAGACCAGACAGCGAGGTCATCGGTCTCATCGGATTAAGGAAGGACGGGGAAGGAAGTCGGCCGTGCCCTTTGAAAGGAACCATCCCGGCATTTGCCTGGAGCGATTTAGGGAAATCACGGAAAACCTAAATCAGGATGGTCGGACGCGGGATTGAACCGTCGTCCTCCCGAATCCGAGTCCAGTGTCTAACCACTGCGCCACCTCGCTCGGTGAAGATAATATGAGGTCATGAAATAAGATATTCTTAAACTGTTGTATATTGATCTTAGGGAAATAGGAAGGAACATTAGGATTTAATGACTATTCATAGTAAAGTCATTAGAGATGGGGCAAAACCCGAATAGGGTAAAAATGAGTAAGAAAATCACTTGCGTTCTTTGAAAATAAATCATGACAGCCTTTGTCTTAGTTTATAAAGGGCAATAATTGAAAACTAAAATCTAGATGGCCACTTGGTAGTACAGAACCCATCATTCCTCCTGATAGTTCATTGCCCTTTGGATGATCTGATTAAAGTGTCGATCAACCACAACCAATACAATAATGTTGTGAGATTCACCAGCAGATATAAATACTGGGAATGTTGACACCTGCTGATGAAGTATGATACTGGTGGGTTAATAGCATGCATGAATGCGGTACATAAAATGAGACGATGGTGATCTGTTATTAAAATAGCAAAAATAGTTTGTTGTGCTGATTTATTACTCTGATACCTATCACTGCATTTGTACACCATAATTTATGCAACTACAATATGGTACTCTTAAAAAGAATCATCTGGGGAATTTATAAGGTCAGTTTCAAATACAAAATCAAAAGAATCTTGGGAAAAATCCTCTGTTACCATAAACTTCTGTAACTGCTCAACAACTAAGGTAAAAAAGGAAAATGGAAAGACCTGTTATTCTGTAGTACACAATGACAACCATATAATATTTCGATTAAGAGTTGTGATGTTGTACAGGACTTAAAAACATGTCACATAATAATCATTGGTAGCTCTTTTCTTGTCATAAAATACAACAAATTCAATACAAATTTGTCTCACTGAAATGAAAATAACAAAAATACTGCAGATTTGTGGGTCACCTTTCCAGGGTAGTAAACAACAAGCACTGGATACTGGTTAATGCATGCTGGTTAATAGTACAATAATCTGTCATAGACAGATCATTATGTCTGCATTTAAAAACCAAATAAGACCAATTTCCTGTCACAATTAATAAATTAATCTCTGCCCAAGACCATCTACCATTAGGTAAAATGAAATTACAGCAGTTATATGGAAGCTGAAGATATCTCCATAACCAAAGTGAGCAAATTACCCACACAACCAAATACTACAGAATTATTGTAAGAAATGATGAGTTTTTTTAAAGGCAGAAGCAAATTGTCGCCCTCCGTTACTTTTTGATTATACATGGTACTGAACTACTACGGACACACTGTTTCAGGTTAATGCAGTGACTGGAGGGTGTTGTACAAAGGGCACAGCATGAGGTGTGGAGCTGAAGCATGAGTGCAGTCTAATAACAGATACAGTTTCTTGAGTATAGAGAAACCCAAAACACACACTTGGAGTGAAGCCAGCATCACAATGAGTGTAACAGTAATATTTCTTTGATTTTGTGTAGTTTACTAATTCATGAAAAAATTTTATTCATCATTCAGTAGAAAGCTTGCATTTTATTGTTCCATATGCCTCCACATTTCATCATGTGAACACACATGAGTTTGCTTGTTACGATGTTTATCAGAAAGGTTTTAATTATGTTTTAGCTTCTTGTTCCTTATAGGCCAGTCACAAAAGTGTTAATTTTTGGAAAAATTCTATACTGAAATGCATTAATGTCTTTACCATATTAGTAACAGTTTTTACCACTGGATCATCAAATATGTAGTAAAAATATTTTGCCTTGTCATATTATTTGGCTCTTCACTTGTCATATGTAAGACATTTTTTAAATTTTCATCTATTTGTCTTCTGTATGTCAATGAACACTCAGAATATGTAATTTGTTAAATAAGCAATGTTGTAATGATGAAACAACTGTTGTATGAAATATGGCACATATATTTAAGACTTAAGAAATTATTCATTCATTGCACTCAATTATGTTTGCTATAAAATAGCACCTAGTCACTCAAGTATTATCTAAAGTTTAAAATAAAACAGGAAAACTTTTATTGTTTTATTTATGAATGATTCTTCTTATTCCATTACCCACTTCAGTGATATAATAAATGTTATAGATTGGGCTGCCATTCAATTCATTCCACTCTCACACTAAAATTTTTTTATAGGCTACATACTTTTCTCAGCTAATTACT
This sequence comes from Schistocerca nitens, assembly GCF_023898315.1. Lineage (NCBI taxonomy): Eukaryota > Metazoa > Arthropoda > Insecta > Orthoptera > Acrididae > Schistocerca > Schistocerca nitens. The sequence continues at coordinate 313,715,907 of NC_064616.1, read as the reverse complement.
CAACATGACTTAAGCTTCACTTGAAAACTGTGAAGGACCACCTGTATTTAGCCATTTTGATATGATTAGAAGCTGTTTTCAGTACCAGCAGTTTTCCTACACTGTAAGAGGTATCATAATGTCTTGTGTTTTTGTGTTTCCATGTTATTGTCCACCTCCCATAACCACACTATCTAAGTGTATATGTTCACCTAATACATTCAAACCCTTCTTCCATTGATTAGTAACAACTATAATGCATGCCACTTTCATGTCTCCTACACATTATGTTCATTAGGATAGTGCATTGTCCATAGGGTAAATAAGCCATTTTACAGATAATTGCCAAACTTTATTACTATTTTTATCATCACAATCATCAACACTGAATAACAACTAATTATACATTTAACTATTCCGTCTAATAATTGCAGACCATTTTTGTATGGATGTCCAGTCATTGTTATTATTAGTTACATTGATGGAAATCTTGACCTATTTTGCCTTTTACTGTCAAGAAAACAATGTAATTGGAATCTTAAGCCTTTCGTGAATGGTGGAGTAGAGTTGGACAATGTAGAATGAAAGCTATTTTTCTGTAAGTTGTGACTCACACACACAGCCAAAACATTGTTGACATCATGACCTAGATAGCTATGTGACTCCTTTTGTGAACCATTGATGCAAAAGTGTTTTGTAAACTCTGTACATAGTGGATATTGTCAGCATATGAGTTACATTTCTAACTCTGTATGTCACCAAGAACAAGCTGTAACAGTGTTGATGTTTCTTAAGGGCAATGGCCCCCTTTGATGAATGAAGTGTATACATGTTCTGTTCCATATATGGGAAGTAGTACATGCTGTACTTTGCCCTTGTGTTTATTACAGAACAGTATAGACAGTTATATAGCATAAGTCCGACCCGATAGCTGAATGGTCAGCGTGACGGATTGCCATCCTACGGGCCCGGGTTCTTTACCTGACTGCCGGAGATCTTCTCTGCTAAGGGACTGGGTGTTGTGTTGTCTTCATCATCATTTCATCCCCATCCAGCATGCAGGTGGTGGCGTCGAATGTAATAAGACCTGCACCAAGGTGGCCGGACCTGCCCTGCAAGGGGCCTCCCGGCCAATGACACCACATACTCATTTCAATTCCATTTATGGCATAAAAAAATGCCAAATATTTTCATAAGCTTTTGGGCCTTGGTGCATCAGATTATATGGCTAAAGTTCCTCCTTGTCAATATACTATTAGGTATCCTGGTCAATGTTATCCACACAAAAATTTATTTCGTCATATGGTTTTTTGCCTTTGAGAGACCAATTGTTTTAGTTGACTATCACTGAACACAGGCCACATATAGACTAGCCATAGTGCAGTTACAAAATATGCCATTTTTGAAGATATATATGAAGGACCCAGCTAAGTACACATGACGTAACAACACAGTGGCATATCTTGCAAAGAATAGTAATTGACATGTTGCATGGTGAAGAGATCCACCTGAATCACTATTTGATAATTCAACAACTGCATCCAGAAGATTACCTTCTACAGATGCAGTTTGTGGATGGATTCAACCATCATATTAACCTGATGATAACTTCTTAAAAGTTTTAATATGGTCTGATGAAGCAGTAGTAATAGGTGAGGACAACTTCAATATGCATAATGCCACTATTGGTGTGCAGGCAGCTTGCACATCTCCTCAAATCATGTATATCAGATTTGCATTAGTGTGAATGTATAGGAAGTTGTATTTCAGATCCCCACTTCCTAAATCAGTTGACTGCATCACCCATTTCATGCAGTTCTAGGCACTACAGTCTGGAGCCGAGCGACCGCTACAGTCATAGGTTTGAATCCTGCCTTGGGCATGGATGTGTGTGATGTCCTTGGGTTAGTTAGGTGTAATTAGTTCTAAGTTCTAGGTGACTGATGACCTCAGAAGTTAAGTCGCATAGTGCTCAGAGCCATTTGAACCATCACCCATTTCTCATAAACAATTTGCCTGAAGTGCTGGAAGATATTCCATTTTACATTCTGAGGAGGTTGTAGTTACAACATAATGGTGCACTTGCGCACTCTGGAAGCAATATGTAGAGCCATTCCTGGAAATGTGTTAGTTACGTAAGTCCAGTTTCATAGCCTCTGTATTTGCATAATTCCTGTATATTTGTTCCTCCAGAGGCACTTGTCCTTGTGTGCACATTTATTCTATTGGGAAAGAATATACAAGAACTAGTAAAAAACATCCAACTGCTCATGTAACTGTGTATGCAAGTATGTCTGAAATATTTCAGAATAGCATGATCCAGTGAGTTACTAAATGTTTGGAAAATGCAAGGTGGCCACTTTGAGCAGTTGATATTAAAGTCTTTCAAAATAACATTATTTTAAAAAAATTTCTCCACATTCAGAAATCTCAAATGTGAGTTATAATAAGCTTCTGAAGATAATCAGTATCTTCTTTATCATATATTATACTATGAGAATCTGCTTTGAAGGCAGTGTATGTTTCATCAAAGACATGGTGTTGTGATAGTGTATTTGTACTATCTTAGCAGGCTACTAATGTATTTCACCTTGCAGCTTATGCTGAATGTAGTTTGTATGTTTAACTTTTGAAATTATTTTTGTCCTATTACAGATAAGTTTTGTTTAATATTATTACTATTATTATGATTGCTATGATCATAATTAAAATATTATAGTTGCAGGATACATATGGTTTAAAGTATAGTGTATACTATATTAACATAGGAAAGAAAAAAAAGAGGACACCAAAATTGAGTTTCAAGGATCTCTGTATGCAGAATCTGTGGTGTTTGACGTAGATGAGATTTTTTCTACAAGTAGGTCATAATCGATGATCAAAAAATAAATTCCATAGTTCTGCATCAGACAATATGAGCCTGTTAATATCTTCATCCTCCAATAAACTTTTTCTTAAAACTTTTAGCGGCTAGCAATTGTCTAATTGCTTAACACAGCATCATTAGTTTTTCCAGTAACCTGAAATGATCTGTTGATAGAAGGGGGCAACTTCTTTTGCATGAACTGTGTAGAATATTAACAGTATTTATCAATCCCTAATTTCTTGACACAAGAGAACAATGTAGGTGCGTGTCTATTCTGTGATGACTATATTATTATCTGGCATTGTGGTTTTCGTGCAAGGAGTAAATGAAGAACTGTATTACAAAGTTCCACAGTGAAAAAAATTTGAAAGACCAAATTTGATACTTCAGCTTTATATCTATCATCTGCCACCTTCACCCCAATATCGTTACTGAGCAGTTGAGTATGCAACTTTGAACCACTTACTGAATTTGTGAAAGACCAAAACTAATTCAGATACTTGGTCAGTTGGAATAATAAAAGTTTGCTTTTGAGTTCACTGAACACATCTTGAACTGCTCTCCTTATGTTCAGTATCAAAATGTTCAATGGCAAGTTGTGCGTCTTAATTATAGCTGTGAGCAATGACACAGGAAAAATTATATGGAACATGACAAGAATTATAAACAAAGAAATTAATATTCTCTAGCAGCTCAGTCCAGTGAAATGAATAAAGGTCATTACAATTCTGTCTAAAGTCAGTATAGCTCTCAGAATCTCATCCGTTCAAAAATGTGTGGATAGCCATCTGTCTTGAACATATAGGGACATTGCTTCAGTTCATAACATTTTTGTTTCTTATGATGGTATTCCAGATACTATGGATTTCTTTATTGGTTGCCATTTTTTATTTGTAGTTCACTGTTACTATATGAGTTTACATATTGTCATTTTTTCATTTGGAGGTAGTGAGTGGAGCTGTGGACACTAGAAAATGGATTGCCATGTGGGAACATTTCTGACATATTCTTCTTTTTTGAGTTCAAAGAGAGGAATGACAGCAGTGGAGGCAGCCAGAAACATTTGTGCTGCGTATGGGGATAGTGCCATTGGACAAAGTATGGCAAAAAAATGTTTTTCTCATCTTAAGGACGATTTTTTTGACATTAGTGACATCCCACATTCATTTAAACATGTTAATCTACAGTCACCCACATCAGTGTACCTGATAACTGGCAAATTTGATGAACTGTTATGATTCCACCATGTTGAGACATTTCCAAAGAATGGGGATGGTTCAAAATCGAGTGTATGGGTACTGCATGCTCTAAGCCAAAATCACAAAAATCAGTGAGTGGTCATATGTGCATCTCTGCTCACTCGTCATCAGTTGGCTCATGAACAACACCAACCATTCCTATCCTGTATCATTACTGGTGATGAGAAATGTTGTCTTTATGCTAACATAAAGAAAAGAAAGGAATGACTGAGCCCAAACAAAGCAGCAAATCCCTGCACAAATACCTAAGTGCATCCACAGAAGATAATGTTATGCATCTGGTAAGACAGCGATGGTGTGATGTTCTAGGAATTGCTTCCCCAAGGTGTAACCATCACTGTTGACATTTATTGCCAACAGCTGACATGTCTTGCAGACACAGTCCATGCACAGTGATAAGGAAGACCACGTGAAGTGATGCTGCTCCACAGTAACACCCGTCAGCATTCTGCTAGACTGACAAAAAACACCACACAGGTCTTGCGACCTCAGATTTTCGCCTTTTCCACTCTCCATTGAACAGCCTTCAGGAAACGTCCTTTCTGCATGAAAATATGCTGTGAAAATGGTTTGATAATTGCTTCAACTAAAAATCACATAATTTCTATAGTCGCAGAATCAAAGAGTTACCACAGCATTGGCAGACTGTTGTAAATAGTGAAGGAGCATACATTAGAGATAACCAAAGTCTCTGTTTGAATTTATTCATCAACCCAATATATGCTAATTGCCAATACCAAATATCAAGGCAAAAACTTTATTTTTTATCCCTGTTAATGCAAATGACTTAAAAATAAACTTACAGAAATGGTGTACTGGTTACAAGAATTAAATTGTGATGTTTATTCAGTAAAAGGACACTGGCTAATTCATAGTGAACATGGATTAAGTGTACCTTATCAGTGCTAATTAGCCACATGTTATTGTAGAGGAAATCTGAAGTATGATGGTGTTTCAATCTTTATCAAACAAACCACTAATTTAGAATATGAAGTGTAGAAGCAGTTTTTGAAGTTTCAAAAATGCTGATTCTAAGTCAGGAACTAATAGCTGTATCAGCATAACACTCTCCTAGTAATAACATGGAATTATTTCTAGAAAATCTTGAAAAATGATTATAATTCTCTTAAAATACTATAAAAATTTTAAAAAATGATACACCTGGAAGGAACTATGTAAATTGGTCACAAATTGAAATTCATACAGGTATTGATGGAAAATACAAAATTGTAAACTTTGGCAGCTGATGGATGAATATATGATGCTGCAGCATAATTTCACCCTGCAGCTGGCAAGTATAGTAAACACAGGACATGCCAGTATCATGGCATAAAGTCTTCGTGAATTTCATACTGTGTAATCAAGTGGACAGTAACTATGCCTCACAGACAGGTGCACAAACAATACATGCAGATGTTAGCATTTCAGAGGGAGTATGTTGTTGGGCTCAAAGAAACTGGTGGGAGAAACTGGTGAAATGCTCAACATTTGAATAGTGGCAATGCGATTATTTGACAATTTCAGCAGGAATGGGTAAACCATAGTCAAACATAGTATCAATAAGGAAGTGGTCGAGCTAGGGAGATGACAGAAAGTGAAGACTGAACAATTCTTAGAGGCACTCAGAGTCCTGGATGCAACATTATCATTGATCTGACATACAACTGCTTTTTCAGTGACCACAACAACTATTAATAGGTAGCTCACCGGAAAGGGGCTCAGGTCATGGTGTCCCTTGCCCCAAATGCCATTGACCTCTGTACACCAGCAAGCCCATTTGCAGCAGTGTTGGGTACATTCAGCCAGGAATCGCAATGAATGGAGTAGAATTGTCTTCAGGGATGAGTAACACTTTGAACTGACGCCCAAAGGGCAGCAAATACATGTCTGGAGACGACCTGGACAGCAGTAGGATATCAACTGGACTGTCGTCCACCATATGGCCTGACAAGTGGGTATGACGGGCTGGGGTGCCACTTCATTTCATAGCAGCCACCCTTTGGTTGCCGTCTGTGGTATCCTTAAAGCACAGTAGTACATCAACTATATTCTATGCGCTATTTTGTTGCCCTTCAGTGCAAGCCATACTGAGCTTACATTCTGGCAAGATAATACCAATATGCATACAATGAGAGTTTCTATTGCTGGTCTTCATGCTTCCAAACCATACTTTGGCCAGCAAGGATGCTGGATCTCTTACAAGTATAGAATGTTTCGAGCATTATGGACAGGGCCTTCTATCCAGCTCAGGATTTTGGTGGTCTAATGCACCAGTTGGACAGACTTTGCCACAATATTCCTCAGGAGGATAGACAATTCTGTCAATCAATGCCAAACTAAATAACAGCTTACAGAAGGGCTAAAGGTGAACCAATGAATTTCTGATTTCCTCAATTTGTAAAGCTCTGTCTCTCAAATAATTCATTCAGTTTTCCTGAAATTGTAATAATTTACTTCTCTGTAAATGCAAATCACATCTATCGATATCCATCCTATTTGGGTAATTCTTTCCTAGTGCATAATAATGGCAGAGTTATAATATTTAGTAATATTAACATAGACATTAGGTATAAGACTAAACATATGTTGTACCTATTAGACATGTTAAGATCACTATATTACTACTGTCTGTATGATAATCCCATCAGGCTCAATGCAAGCTTAGATAATATAATCTGCAACTTTCAACCAAATAAAACTGTAACTAATACTACAGACCTCACGATTTCTGACCATGCTGAACCATAGCTTAGGCCCCCTCTAAGCAAAAAAAAACAGACAGTTCTTCACCTTAACTTGGAAGGGAAATCAGACCAAGCAATGAACATGAATTGAATCAGTTAAAAAACCATCTTAGGTTCATCAACTGGGGTACAGTAGTCGCTAATGTTATGTTTGCCAACGAATCAACACAGAAATTTTTAAAATTACTTGTAGAAAACCTTGTCACAAGTCCCATCTATAACAAAAAACACACAAAACAGAATCAGTGTAATAAACCTCAAGAACTGGAGGACTGGGACATGCCACACCTGAGACAACTTAGTGAGGAAACGACTGAACACTGCGACAGATTGCAGCAGAATCCAGCTGAGAAGGAAGCTTAGACAGCAACAAGAAGGATGTATAGATTAGAAATGAGAACAATCAGAGGATACTTAATGACAACTATATACCCAACTCAAAGTGTGAAGCAGAATGGAAAGTTATTAAAACAAAAGTAAGCTCTGAAATTAAACACAACATTTGAATCAAACCAGGCACCTAAATGCACAATTTACCAGTCCTGGCACAAATAAAAAATCTCGCTGAAGATGTAAATAATGCCAAATCTTTGTCCCAGCTCTAGACAGCAAGCTATTGACAATTTCTGCTGGTCTTGTGTAACTTACAGAACAGTATGTGAAGCAGTTGTCAAACTTAGCAACTCAAAAACCAAAAGCTTCTAAGGGCTCTCAAACTATGTAATAAAAACATTAAGAAAGAAATTTTACAGCCACTTACTCAAATCATCAACCAAATTCTTCATGACAGGATCTCTCCAGATGGCCAAAAATTACTATTTTAATACCTACTCATACCAGAGGTGATAAAGCATCCCCTGATAACTGCCATACCATCTCACTCACACCAGTAATACCAAAGATAATAGAATATTATATGTACAAACAGATGGACCAGCATTTCAATGCAAATACCATACTTAGCTCTTAACAACATGGTTTCTTTTAAGTTTAAAGAAATAACCTCTGAAACTCTTCTGGATTTGAGAAAAATGTTTGATACTGACTCCCACAGCATACACTAATCATAAAGTGCCAATACTACAGAATTGGAGAGAATGCTCTTCATGTTACTGAGTCACATCAAAGCAAGGGAGAACAGTCAGTAACTATACTCAAAGATCAGAATGCTGACCTGCTACAAAAGGAATCCCACATGGCTCACTACTCTGTACTTTCTTATTAATTGTGTGTATGAATGATTTACCCTCATTTTTACCATTTGAGTTCTTATTAGACACAAGTGATACAACTCTAATTATGCAAGTTGATGATCTGGAGGAGCAATGGACAAATGTTTTATTGGTTTGAGATAAAGTGTTTACAAATTATAATAAAAGAGAAGTCATTGTTTTCAGTTTTAGTGTCTCCAATAAAGATTTCCAAATAATTAACCTGTTGGGTTTCTACATAGACCAGAAACTCAGCTGGATGAGTCACATAGAAAAACTGTGCTCGAAATTATCTTGAGTGATTTATTTGTTGTACAAACTGAGGAATAATTAAGCATAAACCTATTAGTGTATGGACATTTCACATTTTTCCACTCTTGCCTTACAAAAGGAGCTCTTCTACATGGTAACTGCCCCAGCTCAAAATTGTATTCAGATGACAAGAAAAGGGTGCCAGATGTATAGCAGCACTTACCACAAGAGAATCTTGTAAAGATTACTTCAAAGATCGTAGTGTAATTGTAATTCCTAGACTCTATATGTAAATTTGCCTTCTCAATGTTAAAGATAAATTATATGATTTTAACCTTAGGATGTCTGGTCTCGAACACAACACAAGAACTGGACAATCAATTGATACACTCACAGTAAGCTAGTTAAGGTTCACAATAGCCACAAATATCTAGGACCCAGATTTTTCAGTAGACTTTCAAAAGCTATCCACTGTCTAAGCTACAGTACATTCAAAACTGTTTTAGAAGATTGGTTTGAGAGGACAGCATGCTGCTCCATAACAGAGTATGCAGAATCAGACATAAGTGACTCAATGTTCTAAATAATTACTGTCAGACAAAGTTGTAAGAAATCATTGCTTAAAAGGTTATTGCATATATAATTTTCACATAATAGGTAATGATGTTCCACTGATGTAAATATCATGAAATTTTATATACCTCATTTCTCTTAGCCTTATATATAAATATTTATACCAATAACATGTAAAATGTTTGAAGTGAAATAAACTGTATTCTGAACTCTATTCGCTAATGGTTCTCTCCTTATCCATATTTTGTGACACAATTTTTTAATTAATGGATGGGTAGAGCCATAAAAAGGTCGGTTTCACCAATGCTAGATGTAGATTAATGGATTAATTTGTTTTTTTTTTTTTTTTTTTTTTTTTTTTTTACCAGTCACACACAAAAAATAGGTATAAGGCAAGACAAGTAGAGTCACAAAATTTGTGACTGTTTAAAGATCACAAGATATTTCTCAGAAGAGTGGTCAGTCAGCTTTCAGGCACCTCAAGGGTCATTAATTGAAATTGTACTTCTCCTGATCCATATCAGTGACTTGAACGTCCATACTGATTTACATAAAACAATATTATTAACAAAAGCAGTTCAAAATGCAGATACCCTACATGTAGTTAGCTCTTTTATAAGTCTGCTCCGTAAATTGTCAACAATATATCAATTCACTACAAACCCTGAGGAAACAATATTAATAAATTTCTATAGTAGTCAAAACAGTATTCTGCATTAACCTGCCGTCATCATCAACAGTCAACCCATTGTAAATAAAGAAGCAATAAGGGTCTTGGTATTTAGATAGAATGTGGCCAAAAAGGGATAGGCACATTAAATACATCCATTCCAGTATGTGAACAGACTAGTAAATTTTAATGTGTCTAAAGTGATCTAGGAACAAACAAATACTAATGTGTGCTTATCTGTATCTGGTTTGTAAATGGGTGATTTACCTAATTTTTGGGTGCTGAATACAGTGGTAGAATCAGTTTTTCTCTATGATGTCACATTTCCTAGATACACAGCCGAATAAAAATGGTAATAGCAAAAATTTACACAATTAAGTCAAACAAAAATACACATTCAGAACGTTTGAAATGAATACTATTTGGTATGTATATATGGGCATGATGCCAATAAAAGGTCCAAATTAGTTCAGCACATATTTTCACCTTTAATCGTCTTTGGTTTTTGAAAAATTCGATGCCAGAGCTCTCCTTTTGTTTGCTGTTTCATCACTCTCCCTACCAAGACCTCAGCAGTAGTCACCTATCATCAAAGGGCTCCAATGGCCTTGGTGACGGTATTCCATGGTAAGAATGTCTCGGTGAAAGCGTTCTCCATGCTCATCGCTTACGGCTCCCAAGTTTTCCAGGAAGAAATCAAGGTGAGAATCTAAAAAGTGAATTGTAAGCAACGTTCTTATAATTTTCTAACAGTTCTTTCATAATGGTAACATAGTTTTGTCTTTTCTGTTACCCAAAAAGCCTTTCACAATTGCTTTAAAAGAAGACCAAGCACCTAATAGGATATGTGTGCGTTGGGAAACTTTTCTTTTAAGGGATTAAAGGCCTCACCTTCTTTATTCAGAGCTTTGACAAAGTTCTTGATAAGGCTCAACTTGGTATGAAGGGGAGGCAAAATGATTTTATCAGGTTCAACCAATGGGGTATTGTTCACATTTACGTTTCCAGGAACATATGACTTCCTTATAGGCCATTCCTGGACTGTATAGCGGTTCATGGTGTCATGGCTGGCCCAAAAGCACAAAAAGCAGCAGTATTTCGTGAATCCAGCCTGTAAACCTGTAAGGAGTGCAACAACTTTTAAATCACAGCAAAGCTGCCATTCACGATCCTTAAATTTGATTGCCTCTAGCAGCAAAGCCGTGGTTTCACAAGTTTCTTTCATGTCTACTGCGTGAGCCAAAGGTACCATAATCTGGGGTGAAGTGATACAATGGGGTGAATTGAGACAAAATGCAACCTTTGCTATAATTTGTCTCTGTATTAGCAACTGAAAGTAAATGTTGGCTACAATGACACATCTAGGTCTGTTCTAATGCCTGTGACAGTCAACTGTTTTTTCGTGGCAATTTTTCTGGTCAGTTGAATTGTTTACTTTGACAGGTTATGTTGTGCTTTTTTTAGGATACTGGAAACTTTACTCAACTAACACATACCCTACATTTCAATAAAGCTGAATTTCTTGTAAAAGTTGTGGATGCAAATCCTGTTGTTATTGAAGAAAACCTGGATGAATCTGTAAAAAGTCTGCTTCGGGAGCTACACTATGGGAAAGAAAAACCTAGACCAAGAACCAGGTGGACAGAAAGCTCCACGTTGAACCAGAAAGAAGTGTCAAGAAAGTTGGAAAAGATGAACCAGAATCAGAAGAAGAACTGGAGACGTCTCATGACAGCAATGACAAAGATGAGGAATACTATATGGCTGCCCCAGAAGAAAGTCAGAAAGAAACTGTGAAGTAGTTGAGCCAACCACAGAAGTTAATTGCATGACCCTCACTGTAGGAAACTTTTTGCTTGTAAAACTAAAAGACCAAATAACAAAAAAGGATAAGTTATATTGTTCGCAAGTCTCAGGTGTGACAGAAACCAGTAGTGGTAGTAACAGGGTTATAGAAGTAAGTTTTCTAAAACAGTATAGCTGCTATAGAGACACTTTGGTATGGCCAGAAATCAAGGATCAAGTATTGTATACCATCATGATGTTATTTCATGTATTCCAAAGCCAGCGACTCTTCACTATGGTCGCCTTCAATTTCCAAAAAATGTTTTCCAATTTCTTTGTGAATAAATAGTTTATTTTAAAAACATACTATGTGTTTCAGTTCACCCCAGCACTGTTAATACATGATACAGCAGCCATTTCATATGTTGTATCACTTCACCCCTTTACCTGGGGTGAAGTGATACAAGGGTTTTCTTTAAAAAAAAATAGGTGAAGAAAATAAGGAAATTAAAAAGGATTACATGGACAGATACTCCAAACATAGATCTAACCAGCCACTGGTATAAATAAATTTTTTTTAAAAAATTATGTGTGTTAATATGTTCTTAATTTGCGAACTGTATCACTTCACCCCATTTTTCAGTACCGATGGAAATGCATTGCCATAGTACAGTAGTACTGCTTTCAAGCTGGTTTTACTGAAGTCAATAAGTAGTCGCCACTCATGTGGGTTATGTTGTACACCTAGCTGCATCATCACACCATTGACATCTCTACATACACACACGAAATTCTGCATATCGAAATATTGAGTGAAGGAAGCACCTCTTAATCTGAAACAGGAAATTGTGGTCCCCGGAACTATAAGATTCCGTTGTTGCAGTCTCGACCCCAAGAGATCAGCTTGGTGTTTCGAAAGTTTTAGATCGCTAACCAAATCGTTCAATTACTTTTGATTAAAGAGCTGAGGAGAGGTGTCATGATATTGAGGGCAGTACGCTTCTATATATTCAATACTTTCTGATTCACTTGACATAGTGTTACAGACAGGAACAGGCAACCCCTCAATATGCACTGAAGATAGGTTTGGATACTTTATTTTACATCTAGTTTTGCTTGAATGCCCCAAAATATTTGTAAGATAGAAGTAACAGTCTGAATAATGGTCATTAGGCTCACACCACACCATTGGAACAGTGAATGGCATGGCTCGGCGTTTTCCTTTCAACCACTCAGTTAAGGTTGTAGTAAAGGTTATGCAGGCAATATGAGGTGCAAATTTTTATCTTATCACCAACAGGACAATCAACATATATTTTATAAGCCTTCTTAACCAAATCAGTGATTGGTTTTCTTTGGGTTTAGGAGTGAATTTCCCACACACATAACAAAAGTTGTTGGGGTGGTTTGGACAGCAAGAAGATTTACTAGTTGCCATTTTTCTTGGTGCAAGTTTCTAACACAAAAACTTTGCACTATCTTTCACAGGAAACAGTCACTGAGGCTCTCTTCCACACCCTTGAATTACCATACCAACCATATACTGACGATTTGTAGATCTTCTACCTCTCCTGCGCAAATCAAAAACGAACACTTAAACATCAAAACAGAAGAGGAGCAAAAAGCGAAGTACTGAATACAAAAAATAAAAAAAATCTTTAAAAACTCAAAAACAGTACATACTAGAACATTTTGAAAAGTATATTCGGATTCTACACACTAGAGTATATACTAGTTGATGTATCACATCGCAGATGTAAAATGACTGTTTGCTAGTGTTGTTATAGGAAGCAGAGACAGACAGCTGTATAAACCATTGTTTAAAACACTACAAGCGCTGTTGTTACCATGCATGAATGTTACAGACAAACTAACGAATATTTAAAAATTTAACTGGCACAGATAGTTGCATGAGACACGATTATGACATACACACTAACAATTCAGGATTAAAAGTATATAGGCATGTAATCTCAACTAATATGTGTTTATGCTAGAATGGTGCAAGCAATATGGGAATAAAACTGTTCTACATGTTGCCCGATGATTTGAAACATTCACACATGAAAAAAAGTTTTGCATCACCCCGGTTCCCAGAACACTTGAAGATAGACGTTGACTGTAGATGTTGTATCACAGACACAGTCCCTTTGACTGTACAGAGATGTCACAAACCCTCCTGAAAGATGTAGACAACCATGCTTGAGCAGCACCTGTCAGCCGGAGGTGGTTCGACAGTTGATCAGTTCGTCATTCCACCAGGAAGGAAGTACACAGCTCATGTTATCTGAAGTTCAACAATGTCTAGATGGTCAATACCGCGGTTCTATCGCTTCTACATTGTTACTTTGTGCCAGGAAGGGCTCTCCACAAGGTAAGTGTCCAGGTGTCTTGGAGTGAACCAAATTGATGTTGTTCGGACATAGAGGAGATACAGAGAGACAGGAACTCTCAGTGACATGACTCGTTCAGGCCGCCCAAGGGCTACCACTGCAGTGAATGACCGCTACCTACGGATTATGCCTTGCAGGCACCCTGACAGCAATTCCACAATGTTGAATAATGCTTTCCATGCAGCCACAAGAAGTCGTGTTATGACTCAAACTGTACGCAATAGGCTGCATGATGCACAACTTCATTCCCGACGTCCATGGTGATGTCCATCTTTGCAACCACGACACCATGCAGTGCAATACAGATGGGCTCAACAACATGCCAAAGGGAGTGCTCAGGACTGGCATCACGTTCTCTTCACCAATGAGTGTTGCGTATGCCTTTAACCAATCGTCGAACACGTGTTTGGAGGCAACCCAGTCAGGCTGTACGCCTTAGACACACTGTCCAGCAAGTGCACCAAGGTGGAGGTTCCCTGCTGTTTTGGGGTGGCATTATGTGGGGCCGGCGTACACTGCTAATGGTCATGGAAGGCGCCATAATGGCTGTACGATATGTGAATGCCAACCTCCAAGTGACAGCGTAACCTTATTGGCAGTACATTGGCAAGGCATTCATCCCCATGGACGACAATTCACGTCCCCATCATGCACATCTTGTGAATGGCTTCCTTTTGGATAACGATATCGCTCGACTAGAGTGGCCAGCATGTTCTCCAGACATGAAGCCTCTCGAATATGCCTGGGATAGATAAAAAAGGGCTGTTTATGGAGGATGTTACCCACCAACCACTCTGAGGGATCTACGGCGAATCGCCATTGAGGAGTGGGACAATCTGGACCAAAAGTGCCTTGGTGGACTTGTGGGTAGTATGCTATGACGAATACTGTCATGCATCAATACAAGAGGTCGTGCTACAGGGTATTAGAGGTACCGGTATGTACAGCAATCTGGACCACCAACTCTGAAGGTCTTGCTGTATGGTGGTACAACATGCAATGTGTGGTTTTCATGAACAATAAAAAGGGCGGAAATGAATTTTATGTTGATCTCTATTCCAATTTTCTGTACAGGTTCCAGAACTCTCGGAACCGAGGTGATGCAAAACCTTTTTTGATGTGAGTATATTAAATGTAACTGTATTTAAAAGATCTAGTAAGTGAATGCTGGAACTTTAATATAGGTACATATGAACATTATTATTTTTCATTGCAAACACTAAATTCTTATAAACTCCAGTATCGCCTGGTACATCATAATGCATATGACTGAATAGGCTAATGAAATACACTGCCTGACAAAAAAGGTGAAGCTCTCGGAAGGTGAGGATGGTATGAAATACAGCGTAATGGGTTCAGAGGTTATGTGGTGTTACTGCAATGATTACAAAACTGAGTCACATTTACAAAGAACTTGGTAGTATGTGCTCATCTAACAATATGAAGTTGCAGCCCCTCTAACCCAGATAGATACACTGAATCATTTGTAAACTGTTGTATCCTCTACTGAGACAAGTGGGCCAACAGCTGTTGAAACTGGTCGTTGATATCCTGTATACTGGCACTGGAACAGAGCTGATGTCTGAGCTGGTCCCACACCTGTTGCATTGGGGAGAGACCTGGGGTTCTTGTTGGCCACAGGAGTACCTCAACACAACACCCACAGTTCATAAAGACTCCTGCCCTGTATGGGCAAGCATCATCATGCTGAAAAATGGTGCTGCAATATTGTGACGTCAGAGGTAAGAGGGTTTTTGTGACACACCATTGTACTGCCAGAGATCCTTCTGTCACTACCAGCTATCAGTAGAAGCCATACCCAGTGGCTCCCCACACCATGATGTCAGGAGCAACACCATCGTGTCTCTCTGTAACATTGGAAGAATGGGACAATACCATTGTGTCTCTCTCAAATATTGGAAGAACGGACCTCTCCCTGTCACCACCATATTCACCAATGGTGACCAACTATCATAGTGCAGAACTGCAATTCATCACTCAATATAATACAGCACCATTCATTAGCAGGCAATGTATCATGCTCACAGCACCACTTCAAATACATGTGTTTATGCTGTAGTATTAATGGCAGCCTATGAATGGGATGGTACATCCTTAGTTTACCTGCTTCTACTCTTTGACAAAAAGTATGGTATGACGTATAACGTATAGTGTTACATGGAGTCAATTACTTTTTCTCAGATGACAGGTGCATATGTGAAGGGGTTACGATTGACTGGAATCTTGATGATGAGTATGCCTCCGCTCATATTCCCATGCAGTACAAAATCAGGCCACTGACACTCCCAGATTTCACATAATTCTGGATACTGAATGAGACGATCAGCTACCTTAATAGAGACCCACAATAAGACCACTTTCAAACTCTGTCAGGAGCTGATAAATCTGTCTCACACGAATACATATCTTTCACGGTAATCACTCCGCATCTGATACCATTAACATCCTTTATTTATCCTATCAGGCCAGGTAACAAACTAAACCTGAACAAACCTAATGCACTCTGGTGGCTGTTTTACCTGTCAGAAAGAATTACAACTCTAATCATTTAACCATCAACCAATGTTGTGTACATGCCTGAAGTTGCGTTGACATCTAATCATGCCCTATGGGGAGCTTCAGTTTTTTCCCTTGGCCACTGTAAATAGATAGGATAATGGGAAGCATATCTAACCCATCTTATTGCGAATTAATGACTCTTGTTACTACTGTCATTTGCGTCTTCAGCTGTTATACTTAAAAATTCTGGTACACATGTTTAGACAACATCTAGGCCAAATTTAATTCAAACTTTTTGCACATAATTAATCATAAAAGTAATGCAGACCACCCACAATAAAGTAAATCATTTGTTACACATTGCGTGTAATTACTTTCATATGTTTTCTCTTATAACTACTAATAAAATTGTGTTACCTTTCATTACATGGAAAGTTGTCCTAGACTGAGGATTACTCTAGATGTTAGTGCATAGAAACACTTGTTGCGAATTATGAAACAATAACTTTGTACACAGTTTACAATACATTGGAACATTTTACAAAAATGTCAATGATACAGAAATGCATAAGATGAACACAGATTATAATACTGGTCTAATTTAATCTCTCTCTCTCTCTCTCTCTCTCTCTTTCACTCTCTCTCTCACAAACACGCACACACAAACACAATACATACAATTCCACTTTATTAACACGACTTAACTCACACCACTTATTTTAATTTAGTGCATTCACCATCCTTTTTCCTTTTCATAGTTACTTTCAGCATGCTATGTATTTTCAAGATAACTGGGGAAAACAAGACGAGAGTAGAATGACTAGAATTACCTATTATAAAGAACTGTAACATTTAGACAATATACACATATGAATGCATGTACACTGTAGTATCTGAGGATGTTCTCATTTCAAAAATGCCACTCTAAAATGTCAATTTTATGCATATTGTATTACATTATGTAGATAGGTTCTGATTAAGTAAGCCTTAAGTTATTTCTAGATATATATATTTTTTTTCCTGTCCTTCTTATTCTGTGTGGTACACCTTAGTACAGAATGTGCCCAAAATTTTCGGAACCATTTCCAATGAACTGAACATGAATCAACTCAATATGGTACGCATCCCAACATCTGGAATCTGTATATAGCCCTAATACTGTTTACCATAGCAGTACAATTTTTCTTTAAGTAGATGATCATTTCAATTTGAGTATGGTGAAGACACAACTCCAGCATTTGAACATTCCACACCAGTTATCAATCATGACGTGGACTCCAAGAAATTAGTAATTTTAATTTTCTTTCTGTCTCAGTAATATTTTACATTCAGTACCTAGTCTTTGCAGTCAGATACACATGTCACTATATGTGTACTGCATTGGCAGATCAAAGTTCAAGGGCAGTACAGAGCCCATCCCCGTTATTCCACATTCGACCTGAAATATGAGGTGTGCTGAAAACTTATGCCTAAGAATTTTTTATGTGAAAACTCTTAAATAAAAGAAACGTTAGAAACGTTATTAACATTATCCATCTTTATTCTTCATATCTGTATATTTGCAGCCATCTGACAGCAGAGGGCTCCTAATTGTAGCGTGCAAAATGGTGGAGTGTAAAGTAAGAGTCGCTGCATGAGAAACAGTGTACTGTAATCGAGTTTCTAATTTGAAGAGCTTGCCCATACACAGTGCATCCTCTCCTTTACCACAACAATGCCAGATCACACATGAGTGCTGCAACGTTTGATACTATCTGATGCATGGGTTCACTGTCATCGATCATCCTCCATACAGTCTCATCTTTGGCCGGCTGCAGTGGCCAAGCGGTTCTAGGTGCTGCAGTCCAGAACCAAGAGACTGTTATGGTCGCAGGTTCGAATCCTGCCTCGGGCATGGATGTGTCTGATGTCCTTAGGTTAGTTAGGTTTAAGTAGTTCTAAGTTATAGGGGATTGATGACCTCAGATGTTAAGTCCCATAGTGCTCAGAGCCATTAGAACCATTTGAAGTCTCATCTTGTCCCCATCTGATTTTCATCTGTTATTAAAACTTAAAGCCACTTTAAAGGTGTAATGATGTTGTTGAAAAACAGATAAACCAGCGGCTCCATCATCAAAGTCAAACATTCGACAGTGACAGTGATATAGGAGTCTAGTCCCAGACTGCTACAATCATCAGCAGAAAGCCGGGAATGGTGCACTGGAGAAGACCTAGCTATGCTTGAAAGCACCAAGAAAACATCATTAGCAATAACAAACATATTTATTAGGCAGTAATACAGGGCTGTCTTCCAAAGTGCTGTGCCACAGCTGGGCAAGCAGAACAGTAGGATCATCAACAGAGAAGGCCGGCATGTGCCGCAGTTGCAGTTTCACCAGTGCAGCGAAGCGTCAGGTGGTGGCTGTTACATCATATGGTGGCCATTGGGCCATTGACACCAGTGGCCTCCAGCTCTATGTATCGATCTCCAAAGTGCTCTCATGAAGATTTGCACTCAGATCTGCCTGGACTACTTGCTGGCTAACAGGAATCGGCTCTCAGCTTCCAGGCCCCATCTGTGTTGCCTCAGAAGGTGACAGTGCAGCTGGCGGCAGCAGCGTCCTTCCAGCCAGACTCATGACCTCCATAGCCTCCCCTCTCACTGGATAGCTGCAACTGCCATAATGAGTGAGACTACATACTGGGAAGTCAGCAATCAGCACTCAACAATTATACATATATTAAGAAGGATGAGTTTTTTGTTTTGGTGTTTCCCGTCTTCCCATGGTGCTCTGCGGCTGTGGGGATGGCAATGACATCATGTGTCCAGGTTTACCCCTGCTGTCAGCTCTCCTATTAACTTCAGACTTTCGCAACTTGACCTTTCAGAGGTTCTTTTCTGCTTGTTTGGCACCTGAACAACACTCTGCTTGTGACTAGTTTGATGGTCCCTCTCGGCTTCCATGATGTCATTATGCGTGCTTGCTGACTTTGTCGCTCAGTCGTTCCCCCATGCTGCAATAGCCACCATGTCTGCCATAACTAGCTCAGCGTGTCCCCCTCTGGCAGTCTAATAGTATTGACACAAGCAGTTTGTCTTGCAGAGTTGCCTATTTACAACTTGGACGAATTGTTTATGTCATTCAGTGATGCTTTCTGCAGGCATAACATCTCTCCCTTTCTTTAGAAAATTCTTCTCGAATTTTTCAGTTTGGAGTAGTCGTCATAACCGGATCCTACATATTTTGCACCAATAGTCATATATTACAAATCTTTAGTTATTCTTTCATTACCATACAGGTAATTTACATGATTTTCTACTGTTGATACACCGAATCGAACACGAAGGTCTTCGCAGAAATCGTTTGTTACACACTAACACAATTACTCACAGCAATCATAGATGTCTCTTATAGTCATGATACTGTGATGTTGTCTGCCTTAGTATTCCTGTAAGTGCAGGAACATTTTTTTGGCTGCAATTCCTCCTTTTTGCATTATTACTAGTTCATCCAACGAGCCCAAAATATTTGGATTCAAGTTATAATTTAGAAAGGTTAAGTTTTGCATAGGCAGCACCTGTAGCAGTTTATTGGGCCCGTACAACACAGGTTGTTCCCACTTAAGTGTGGTCATAATAGCGATCGGAGCTGGCAGATGTAATGTGACACCCGCGAAGAAACAGGTCTTACCGTTTGTTATTGTTCTGCTAAACCGTATTTCTGCTCTATTCACACATCTTGTTTGTCGTGTTCACAACCGTTAACTGTGACGATTTCTGGTGAAAAAACTAACTAGACCTAGTGTGTGACTACTCTCAGAAAATGTGGATATGGCGGTAACAGTTCCCAGTGACATTCATTAACTTCGGCTTTTAGCAAGAATAATTGGACCTTCCATACCTGAATACCAACCTGTATCTCTATGCACAAACATGTCGTAACAATTGCATTCTGGCATCTCTGTAGGTCTTCCAACAACATTAGAGCTACACATCCGTTTGATCTGAAATTATTAAGGGGAATTGGAACGCCCTATCCCAACAATGTTAAATTTAGTGACTTGACTTCCCTGTATTTCAGGAACCACTATATCCATTGACATGAAACTTTTACAGGACATTAAACTGTGTATTCTGATTCTGCTGAACTACAATAATTTTATTGCATTTCAGCCACTGCTTTCGGAAATACAATTTTTTAACTACACAGTTAAAATTTTGTGTACTTTTTTGTACGTTAACCTTGATAATTTTAATTATACATAGCATTATGTTCTTCTTTTGGTTCAGTAGACTCAGGATATGTATATTATTACTCCCTGGAAATTTGAATACGCTACTCAAAGTTGTTTCTGAGATTTAGGGAAAAACGCAACAGAAAATGTAAATTTCCAGGTATGCCTTCTAAAGCTTCAAAAGACTGTAACTCACTTAGTATATCCTTAACTTTTTATTTTTAGTCACTCAGAAACACGCTGCACCATACGGTATATCATCCTCTTGAACTTTTTCCAAGTTTTCTCTTCTTTTATTCTTTCTGGACTCCTTAGTGGCCAATTGTGCTGTATACTTTGCTTTATCAATGTGACCCTTGTCCATCTGTTCAAGTTCTCTGATGCAGTTTGCTCCAGGATTAACTCTCAGATGCTGTACCACTTTCACCCTACCAATGTTGCCATCATTAAGAGCAATAACAGAATCACTGACCCCCCACTTTAGTGCCTTCATTCCAACAAAAACATTTTTGGTAAGTGAGTCCATATAAGATTATTGAACGACTCATTGGGATTTTGAAGCTGACCATGCAGACACTTCTTCAATAATTCAGGATTTGCCAGGTCTCTGTAAATAGGTTTTATGATATCCATGACTGCTTTTGGGATGGAATGTTTATGGCTGTATGAACTGTTTGAGCACTGGGCATTGTGGTAACTGCACCAGATCCAGGAGGGCAAAGGTAGTGTACTAGTTTTTCATCAATTGACAGTCTGTGGAAGAAGGTAGCCTATGCTGCCTGCTTCATTTTCAACAAATCCTCACTATTATTTCTAATGGCCATCCCATAATACTGCTGTAGTCCATCAATCTTTTGTCTGTCAGCCTGCATCTTATGGTTTAACCATCAGAAAGTTTCTTGTCTCTCAAACTTTGCTTCAACTTCCTCAACCTGGTGCCCATTCTCTTTTAGACATGACGAACTCATTCCTGTTTTGTGATAATCTTCTTACCATAATGCTGAGGGGCTACTACATTGTTATATGCTTTTGAGTCTCCATCACCATCACTGTAACACACTCCCTTTTCGTTCACAGATCGACTAAAAATTTCAATACATGCAAAGGCCTCCATATCATCACTTGTTCCATCACAATTTCTGTCACAGATATGCCCTTCTTCTTTCCCTGATTTACACTTATGACAATGTTTGGTTAAAATCTGGAAATCTATTAGCTTCTGCAATAGAAACAGCGCTTCTGCAAAGTTTCATCAAAAGCTACTAGTATGTCAGTCACACTATCATTTATTTCAACAACTTCGTTTGCAACACCCTTCATTGACTCACAGGCAATAGATTCCACAGCACCTCCAATAAATCCTGTAAACTTGTCGATTTTACAAGGTGGGCATGGCATATTCATCATGGCACACATTGTTTCTGATGCAGTGTGTTTTTTGCCAATACATCTCAATCCATAAAACCACCTAACATTTACTTCAAAATAATTATCATTATACTAATCAGAATTCCAAAATGAATGAGTACATTTATAACTGGCACAATTAATAATAAGTTTCCTGGCTTGTCCATTTGATACCTCCCTGTCTTCATGTAAACTACCTGACCTTCCACATATTTTACAATACACAAATTCACCTAACACCCTTGTTAGGAAGTGTAATTCTATCAGAATATAACCTGACCTCCAATTTACATCACTTTCGTTTTGAGAAAACAGTGTATTACAATGTTTTATTTTAATCTTTGCAGCACTAATTGGTGTTTCTCTAGACACTGACGAGTCTGTCTTTATTTCATTGTCTGCATCTTCACATGCCACATGTTGGACACAATATTTCCCTTTATTCAAAAATCTATTACCATGAAGCCCACGTTTGTTAAAAACACTTCGTTTTGGCGTCATACTTTACTTTTTGAGAGATTTATCAATCTATTCATCACTTTTCCTTGGGAAAATGTTAGCACTTCGACATACAACTCATGTATATACTACGAAATGATGCGATACGGTTTTTGACAGTGCTACCAATACAAACACGTAATTTAACCTTTATAACACATCAATCCACAGCCTTTTGTATAAAAAATTACCGATTTTATTAGATCTTGAAGTAATGCCCGTAAAAATTTTAACATTTTCAACCAGTGTAGATTATATTTCAAAAATAAAATAAAATATTTCGCATGTGAGTTTACAAGTATATATATATAATTTTATTCAGAAATTGCAAATTTTATAATGAGACAAAAACCCGAAAATGTGAAAAAAGAATTTTTCTTCTCTAACTCATCTTAATACATATTTGGTCTGTATCTGTGCATCAGATATTGAGTCAGAAGTCCATGTATCAGCCAATATTTCATGACATTCTGAACAATTAGGCACTAAAAATATACAATCATTTATTCAAGATGGTCAAACTGACCAGCCCAGTAAATTCCTGCATGAATCCTCTTGAGATTTCTCCTAGTAAAAATTAATGTATGACTCATGTGGTTGATGAAAGTATCAAAGTACATGGAATAACAGAACAAAATGTTTCTAATATTGGTATGTGGCCAAAAGTACTTAATGCGAGAGAGATAGAACGTATTATACTATGTGGACCCTCACAAGTATATCTAAATAATTTTCCAAAAGATGAAAATGGGCGTCATTTCTCTTTAACACACTGCACAAGAAAACTATCAAATGAAGAATTTATCAGACGATGGTGGCTAGTTTATTCAGTATCAAACGACAGTGTGTTTTGTTCTTGTTGTCGACTGTTTGACATAAAGTCAGCTGCTAATTTGACTACCACTGAGGGTTTCAAAAATTGGAAACATTTAAGTGCAGCTTTGATAATACATGAAAATAGTCCTAACCACAAAAACCATTTACTCAATGGACAGTGCTGAAATTAAGTCCAAAGCTGGAATAACCATTGACATGGAAGAACGAAAGCTAACTTCAAACAATATTTACGATGGAACAATGTGCTTCAAAGACTGATTCATAAACTTTGTCTTTGGCTAAAAATAATATTGCATTCAGAAGTTTATCAGATCAAACAATGGAGAATAATTCCCTGGCCTTGTACAATTATTGGCAAAGTTTGATCCCATCACGGTAGGGCATGTCAGATTGGCAGTGAATGGTGATTTGGCTGACCATAATTGCTGCAAAAATATTCAAAATGAACTAATATAACTCATGATATCAGAGTTTATGTCTACAGTATCATACCGCATGAAGGGTTCAAAGTATTATGCAATCATAGCTGATTCTACTTGCGATATAAACCATAAAGAACAACTTTCAATAACTTTAAGATGCGGTGGCATAACAGAGGACGGCGTAAGTGTGAAAAAATATTCTATTTCGTTTTTGGAAGTAGATGGTACAACCAGTGCAGGCCTTAACACTAGAAGACTGCAGAGGACAGGCTTGTGATAATGACACGAACATGAAGGGGAAAAATAAAAGCGTTCAGAAGAGAATTTCGAAGTTAAATCCGCTAGGTTTTTGGTGCCATGTGGACGCCATGGAAAATTTTGACCGAACATTTGAAAATACAGACGCTGAAAAATTTAAGTGAAACGCGCCGGGAAGGTCGAATTGAAAGCATCAAAGCGGTTAGTTATCAATAATGTGAAATTCACAATGCCTTGGTTTTCTTGGCCATGTTATCAAACAAAGCAATGCTGTGACGTCATACAAAGCGACATCACTAAGAGATCAATTAAAAAACTTCAGCTTCCTTGTTTCTCTAGTGACACGGTATTATGTTCTGTTTGAAATTAACGTTATGAGCAAAGCAAGTCACTCACCCACAACCAACTTTTGTTGAATTTATCGAAATCCTTTATAAATCTTGGTCTTACTTGGAAACATATAGACAAACAGGTTTCGAACGAGCTATCGTAACAGCAACTGAATTAGTGTCGGATCTCGATACACAGCCATTATTTAAACCACAAATACCGACTAAGTCGTATTAACCATAAATCAGGTGAAGAGGCTGTTGATCAAATAATTGACCCAAAAAAGAAATTTGAAGTACAGTTTTTAATACTCTTTTGGACAATGTGCTATGAAATAAATATTTGAACAGATGCAAGATTTTTCAGCGACGTGGAATTTCTTGTTTAACATAAAAAATAAAAATAAAGAAGAAATAATATAACGTTGTTCTAAATTACGAGAAAAGTTAACTGTCAGCATGAGATCAGAGACTGATGGCGATTTGTTCTGCGACGAAATTGCCTGCAAAATTATCTGAAGACAGAAAACGCCTACTGAAGCCTTAAATTTTATCAAAAAGCATAATCGTCAAAAGTTATATCCCAACGTCTGGATAACGTTGCGTTCTCTGTTACAATACCAGTGACTGTAAGCCAATGCATTTTTTCCAAACTGAAGTCGATAAAAACGTACTTGCGGCCTATAATGTTTCAAACAAGACTGACAAATTTGGCATGACTGTCCGATGAAAACGAAGTTGCAGAAAACTTAGATTTTGCTACGCTTATAGAGTGTTTGCTGAGAAAAAAGCTAGAAAAGTAAAGTTTTCACTCTTTGTTTATATTTGGTTTTCATTAAATGTTTTGTGCTCAGACGGCTGACAGGCAATGTAGGTTCATAGCTTGTAGTTATATTAAAATCAATAAAAGATATGATAGCCAATTCAAAATTTGTTTTTTTTTTCATTATACATATAATTATACAATAAAGGACGCAAAATGAGATGCCCTGTCTTTATTACGTGATTTAAGCTGCTTTGCTACACCGTGGATGTCTGCTTCTAATTTGGCAGTTGTTCTCCTTTCAAATTCTGTGATATTTACTTAATCTTCTTTGGCGAAGGAATTTCGGAAAACCGCATTTAATTAGTTCGACTGTCATCAGTAACATCGTCATTGTTATTGAGCAGTGAAGGTATTGATTGCGTCTTGCCGGTGGCGTACTTTACATATGACTAGAATCTTTTTGGGTTTTCTGCCCATTCTGAGGCAGGGTTTCGTTGTGGCAGGTAGTAAAAGCTTCTCGCATTGAAGTTCGCGTTATATTTCGAACTTCAGTGAAACTTTGGCATTACTGAGAGTATCGCCTTCTCTTAAATTTGGTACGCCTTTTCCGTTGCTTCTGGAACAGTGTTCTGGTCTGTTTAATGTATCATCGGGAATCAGTACCATCTCCTATTAAATTATTTGGTATATGTCTCTCAATAGCTATTTCTTTGAATTTAAACCGCATCTGGTAGACGCTTGCATATTCAGATTGAAAGGATGGAGACTGTCTCTTAAGATGGTGGCAAGCGAATTTTAATCCGGCGTTTTAAACAAATGTATTTTGAGTTTACTTTTGGTGAGTTTGGATGTTATGGCATTCAGTTTCGCTACAACAGCCTTATGGTCACTAATTCTTGTATCCATCACGATGCTCCCTATCTGCTCAGGATTATTTGTCCCTATGAGGTCAAGTATGTTTTCGCAACCATTTACATTTCAAGTGGTTATCTCCCGGACCAACTGTTCAAAACAATTTTCTAAAAACGCATTCAAAACGATTTCGGACCACGTTTTATGCCTACTTCCGACTTGAAACAGGTATTTTCGCCAATATATCGAGGGTAGATTCAAGTCACCACCAACTATAATTGTATGAGTGCGGTACCTATTTGATTATGAGACTCCAGTTTTACTTGGACGAATTTTTAGTGTCCGCCAGAGATACTATCTTGGGGCGTAGCAGTATCAATAAACTGGTCTCTCATTGGAAGAAATGTTTTCATCGGCAGGGTGACTATGTCGAGGAATAACTATATAGACACGAAGAATAAAGATGTAGAATTTTAGTAACGTTTGTTTTATTTAAAATGCTTGAAGAGTTTTCACATTGAAAATGTTGAGGCATTACTTTCCAGCACGCCCTCATGTTACATGTGCTTTTTAGCTTTTTTAAAATGTGGCTACACACCCGTGTCCCCCGCACAACTGGCATATGAGAGCAGGATTCTCTCTATACCTGTATACACTGCTGTCAGAAGTGGGATCACCTTTTGGTCCAAAGGGAGACTATACATTTAAAAATCGTTGCTATAACAGTTATGTCTGAAGCCAACTGACGACAACAGAAGCATAAGTAGGGAGGGTAGCTACACTGTTTCCACACACGGCGAACAAATCGACATGAGGAGCCAGAGAGCCGTCAGTGATGCTTAAGAAACTCAGGTTGAGCCGACTGCTACCTAAGCTAGGTTAGAGAGGTGTTGGTCCCAAACTGACATGCAATTCCAAGGATGTACCATGGATTTTTTCAAAATGTGAGTGTTCTGATTTGTCAAAGAGAACCTTAAAAACGCTCACGTTTTTATTTATTCTGAAAGCAAATTTATTTATTTTTTAACTTTTATGTACACAATTTGCCTTTGGGAAACCTCCATACAAATAGTATTTGTCTATAAAATTAAGCAAGAAAACTTTTCTTAAATAAGTACAGTGTGGAGCAAATGAAAGTGTCCTAGAAGAGTGGATATGATTGTACGTGAAGGTTTGCATGTAACCACGCCCGTGACATGCGTACCACATGCATACTTAACAAATAATCCACACTGGTTCAGAGCACAGTGAGGGCTGTGTCAGTGTGAGTGGAGCAATGCAAGGGGGACGATGAACCTAACAGTGAAGTATTAGGTGTTCGTTGTGGAAAGTTATGTGCCAACAAGATCGTGGAAATGGTCTGTTCAGTTGTTTGCTGAGAAGTTTAATGGTTTGAAAGTGCCAGCAAAGAGTGGCATGCAGCGCTTAGTCCGAAAATGGCGTCAGACTGCATTTGTTTCAACAAATCAAAAAACATTCCGAAACGTGACGGCACACCAAAAACTGTGGCTGCAGTTCATCAGAAACTACTTCAGAGCTCTAGCAAATCAACCCACTGTCTATTGTTTATGCATTAAAACCAGCAGACGCTCCTCAGCGCCTCTAGTTTTGTGAGTGACTGTTCACTGAGATAACAATGAATGGCTTTCACCTGAGTGGTTACGTTAATTTACAGAATTACATGCTCTGGGCAGTGGAGAATCCACATAACTTGCACAAAACGCCACTGCATGATGAGAAGGTAGGGGTTTGGTGTGCAGTGTCTGCATGCCCCATTATTGGTCCCATCTTCTTTCATGAGACACTGACTTTTGGGCGTTACATTGCCAACATCTTGAAACCATTATTTTGTGGCAGCATTAATGGAGGAGGAAAAGACCTACAGTTACTTCCAACAGGTTGGAGAAACTGCCTATACAGCCAGCCGAACCCTGGTGCACATTTACACAATCTTCACACCTGACAGAGTCGTTAGCAGAGGTGAGGCTGGCCACAGACCTAGCTGGCTACCAAGGTCACCTGATCTGTCAGTATGCGATTACTTTTTGTGGGGAGCCTTCGAGTCTAAGGTGTATCGCAACATCCCCCATAGCGCTTTCAAGAACTGTAGCAGAACATTTCGGAAGAAACTGCAGCAGTTCCAGCAATCTACCGTCGATCTGCCTTCAGCAACTTGCTGACAAGTGCTCAAAAGTACCAAGAGATGAATGGTGGCGACTTTCAACATCTGCTATATTCAGGTTAGTAGTGTATTTCCTTTCCTCTGCTGTGTTTCTTTCTACCCTGGAACACTGTTCTCCGGACCACATTTATTTGCCCCAGCCTGTGTAACACACATTCTCAACAGTATATGAGAAATACCCAAATGCACAAATAAATATATATTTTATTTGACAGTATCATGACTTCACTTTATTGCCAAACGACTTAATATACCAAAGTGACAAAAGTCGTGGGATACCTCCTCATGTGTCGGACCTCCTTTTTCCCAGCGTTGTGCAGCAACTCGATTTGGCATGGATTCAACAAGCCATTGGAAGTTCCCTGCAGAAAGATTAAGCCATGCTGCTTCAATAGTCATCCACAATTGCGAAAGTGTTGCCGGAGCAGGATTTTGTGCACGAACTGACCTTTCAATTATGCTCAATAGATGTTTGATAGGATTCATGTCTGGTAATGGGGGTGCCCAAATGATTCGCTCGAATTGTACAGAATGTTCTTAAAATCAATCACAAACAACTGTGGCCTCGTACATTGGCGTACTGTCATCCATAAAAATTCTGTCGTTGTTTGGGAACTTGAAGTCCACGAATGGTTCCAAATAATATCCAAGTAGCCAAACATAACCATTTCTACTCAATGATCGTTTTAGTTTGAACAGAGGATCCAGTCTATTCCATGTACACACACCAAAAAAAGTTTTGAATCACCTTAGTTGAGAGAGTTCCAGAGCCTGTAGAGAGAATTGGAACAGAGATCAACATAAACATAATTTCCACCCTTTTATTGCTCATTAAAACCACACATTGCATGTTGTACAACCATACAACAAGACCTTCAGAGTTGGTGGTCCAGATTGCTGTACATATCGGTACCTCTCATACCCAGTAGCACGACCTCTTGCATTGATGCATGCCTGTTTCGTCATGGCATACTATCCACAAGTTCATCAAGGCACTGTTGGTCCAGATTGTCCCACTCCTCAATGGCGATTGGGCGTAGATCCCCAGAGTGTTTGGTTGGTCACGTCGCCCATAAACAGCCCTTTTCAATCTATCCCAGGCATGATCGATAGGGCTAATATCTGGAGAACATGCTGGCCACTCTAGTCGAGCGATGTCGTTATCCTGAAGGAAGTCACTCACAAGATGTGCACGATGGGGACGCGAATTGTCGTCCATGAAGACGAATGTCTCGCCAATATGTGGCCGATATGGTTGCACTGTCAGTTGGAGGATGGCATTCATGTATCGTACAGTCATTACGGCGCCTTCCATTACCACCATCAGCATACATCGGCCCCACATAATTCCACCCCAAAACAGCAGGAAACCTCCACCTTGCTGCACTCGCTGGACAGTGTGTCTAAGAGGTTCGGCCTGACTGGGTTGTCTCCAAGCACGATTGTCTGGTTGAAGGCATATGCGACACTCATCGTTGAAGAGAATGTGATGCCAATCATGTACAGTCCAATCGGTATGTTGTTGAACCCATCTGTACCGCACTGCACGGTGTCGTGGTTGCAAAGATGGACCTATGGACCTCACCATGGACGTCGGGAGTGAAGTTGCGCATCATGCAGGCTATTGGGCACATTTTGAGTCGTAACACGACGTCCTGTGGTTGCACGAAAAGCATTGTTCAACATGGTGGCGTTGCTGTCAGGGCTCCTCCGAGCCATAATTCGAAGGTAGCAGTCATCCACTGCAGTAGTAGCCCTTGGGCGACCTGAGCGAGGCATGTTATCGACAGTTCCTGTCTCTCTGTATCTCCTCCATGTGCGATAAACATCACTTTGGTTCAGTCCGAGACACTTGGACACTTTCGTTGTTGAGAGCCCTTCCCGGCACAAAGTAACAATGCAGACGCGATCGAACCGTGATATTGACCGTCTAGGCGTGGTTGAACTACAGACAACCATAGCGATGTACCGCCTTCCTGGTGGAATGACTGGAACTGGTAGGCTGTCGAACCCCTCCGTCTTACAGGCGCTACTCATGCATGATTGTTCACAACTTTGGGTGGGTTTAGTGACATTTCTGAACAGTCAAAGGGAATGTGTCTGTGATATAATATCCACAGTGAACGTCTGTCTTCAGGTGTTCTAGGAACTGGGGCGATGCGAAACTTTTTTTTTTTTTGTGTGTGTAAAATACAGCCCATATCGTTATGGAGCCTCCATCAGCTTACACAGTGCCAAGCTGACAACCTGGGCCAATGGTTTCGTGGGGTCTGCGCAATACTCGAACCCTACAATCAGCTCTTGCCAAGTGAGATCGAGACTCATCAGACCAGGTCACGGATTTCCCGTCGTCTAGAGTCCAACCAGTATGGTCTCGAGCCCAGATGGGGCACTGCAGGCGATGTTATGGTGTTGGCAAAGGCACTCGCGTTGGTCGTCTGCTACCATAGCCCATCAATGCCAAATATCACCTAACGAATTTGTTCGTTGTACGTCCCATACTGATTTTGCTCTTACTGCGTGCTTGTATGCTACCGCTAACACTTCTACGCAAACGTCACTGCTCTCGCCCATTAAGTAAAGGCCGTCCACCACTGCGTTGGCCGTGGTGAGAGGTAATAACTGCAATTTGTTATTCTTGGCACACTCGTGACACTGTGGATCTCGGAATATTGAATTTCCTACAGGTTTGGAAATGGGATGTCCCATGCGTCTATTTCCAACTAGCATTTCGCATTCAACGTCTGTTTATTCCCTTCATGTGGTCATAATCACGTCGGAAACCTTTTCAAATGAACCATCTGAGTACAAATGATAGTTCCATCAATCCACGTCATTTTATATCTTGTGTGCACGATACTACCGCCATCTGTATATGTGCATATTGCTATCAAATGACTTCTGTCACCTTAGTAATTTTCTAATACGAGGTTCACTAACACAGAGCAGAAGAATCTTAACGCTGGACTGAATAATTTATGATGTTAAAGGGCTTCAAGCTCTTTGGAGAACAGGTTTGTTTCTCAAATTATTACTTCAATAGTCAACTTGAAACTACAACAACCAAATATATTTATAACACAAATAAGAATACGCAAATATTATGAGCTACAGTTTTGGGATCTTAACAATGATTCACGCAAGGAATTCAAATAAACTTTTAACGTATGCGCTATGCGACGCTGCAAATGAGTTTCCCTTTATCCATGATAATATGATTACGCACTCTTTCTGCTGATAATCTGCTCTGCGATGTACGTAATACGTTATAGTCAATGGCTGCTCGTCGGTATGCATTCTGGTGTTAACAAATTCAGATAAATTTGAGAGTGAGACAAATTAGTAGCATCTGCTTTATAACAGTTATGCTTATCAACAAGTTTATGAAACTACAGCCAATAATATGCATAACTTATCTGACAAAAGAAACAATTTTTCTGGGATTCTGTTGTTTTGTACAGAATTAAATACAGTTTAGGGCAAGACCGAAATAATGTTTAAACTTTCGCAACTCAGCGTTACGCATTTTTGTGTAAGTGGAAGTTTTAATGCCTTTCCATTTTTTCCGGACAGATATACTAGATCTCTAACAGATTTATTAGTCCACGAATTTACTTCCGGGTTGAAAATCAGATATTCCTACGTTGCACACACACAATTCACTCTAAGTGTACACTTCCTAAGTAAATGTCCGTTTGTAGTCACACTTACTTGGTTTCGTCAGTCTTTCAATCAACGAATGTCATCTGGGAGGTTATAGTTCCTTTTCGGCTAACTTTTCCTGGTAATTTACTTATCTGTTCCCAGAATGAGATTTTCACTCTGCAACGGAGTGTACTTTCTGGCAGATTAAAATATCTGCCAGACCTAGACTCGAACTCGGGTCCTTTGCCTTTCGCGGAAAAGTGCTCAACCGATTTTTTTTTTTTTTTTCCTTTCATGTAAGGAACCGTTGCAGGAGCAGGACGATGGGTAGGGCAGGGGTCGACACCCGAGGCCTGGCCATCTCGCCGCCATGCCCAAGCAACGCGTTCGAGAATCGAAGGATCAGGAAGAGGATATAGCGGTTTGTCTGTGTTCTTTTATTTATTTATTTCTTTAATTTTTATAACATTTTCATTTTTTATTTTGTATTGTATTTATTGAATTATTTTTGTTCCATTGCAAAAAGAGATCCTACAACTCCCGTAGCCGAGCGTCCGAGTCGTCTCCTCGTTTGTTAGGAAGGGTTCTCCCCTATTCCGTCCGTAGAGGATCAATATGCTCCAGGATTCCTCATCATTTTCAGCGTCTCATACCCGGAACGCCCCAGTGAGTGGGAGGATCCGCAAATAATGAACCTAAAGAATTTGCGAAACGGGTTCTGTACTTCGGGTGGCGGCTAAAAGCTGCATATGTCGTCATCAGTAGGGGCCAAAAGTCCAGTGTGCCTTTATGAGCATCACAAAATATGTAGTAAAGGGCTATGCTTTTTAGCTAGTTAACGGCGTTCGTCCTGGCCGATGGAAAGTATACGCCGTCGGGGCGCAGTATATCATCAGGGGAGACAGACTCTGGCAATCGTCGCAAGAGTAATGCCAGCATGCGCTGCGTCAGTAGCCAGCACTCGCCTGTCACGGCACAAGTCAGGTGGTGTGCATCCGAGTCAACGACTGAGTATGTCGGACACAAGGGGGTCGTCCGTCAGATGAATAGAATGTAGTCTACATCTACATCTACATCCCTACTCCGCAATCCACCTGACGGTGTGTGGCGGAGGGTACCTTGAGTATCTCTATCGGTTCTCCCTTCTATTGCTGTCTCGTATTGTTCGTGGAAAGAAGGATTGTCGGTATGCCTCTGTGTGGGCTCTAATCTCTCTGATTTTATCCTCATGATCTCTTCGCGATATCTACGTAGAAGGGAGCAATATACTGCTTGACTCCTCGGTGAAGGTATGTTCTCGAAACTTCAACAAAAGCCCGTACCGAGCTACTGAGCGTCTCTCCTCCAGAGTCTTCCACTGGAGTTTATCTATCATCTCCGTAACGCTTTCGCGATTACTAAATGATCCTGTAACGAAGCGCGCTGCTCTCCGTTGGATCTTCTCTATCTCTTCCATCAACCCTATCTGGTACGGATCCCACACTGCTGAGCAGTATTCAAGCAGTGGGCGAACAAGCGTACTGTAACCTACTTCCTTTGTTTTCGGATTGCATTTCCTTAGGAATCTTCCAATGAATCTCAGTCTGGTATCTGCTTTACCGACGATCAACTTTATATGACCATTCCATTTTAAATCACTCCTAATGCGTACTCCCAGATAATTTATGGAATTAACTGCTTCCAGTTGCTGACCTGCTATATTGTAGCTAAATGATAAGGGATCTTTCATTCTATGTATCCGCAGCGCTGCGTCTCTGACGAGTAGCGAACTTCTCATTCACAACCACATACCACAATGAACGCACCGTCGTAGGTAGAAAAGGTGTGTGTGCCGCTCGCCACACCGTGTTCCAGCCAACTTCAGGATGTCTCTGGGCGACCGTATTTATAGGCTGCTGCTGTTGATAGAGGTAATATTAGTCTTTCGTGTTGGGCATCCATGTCGTCGGAAGGTCTGACCGTAAGTAGCTGAAGTCAATCAAGAACTCTCTAATGTGGGCGAGTGCCGGTGAAATGTGTCTTACGGAAACAGGGGGATGCAGAGAGTATGGTGCCACTTCCGCTATCAGGGCGCCTGTCAGAGTGGCGTGGGCAGAGGCTCACGTGTGGCGCATAGTGTTGAGATAAAGCGATCGCGCACGGTTATATACATGAATTAAACCGATACCGCCCGCCCGCTGCGGCAGTGTCAGGGTGGCGTATCGGACTTTAAAAACAAGGCCGGCGCTTACGAAATGTCCACATGCTTCTTGAAATCTGACAGCCATCGTAGCCGTCAAGGGAAGAGACAAGATAGGTGTTGATATAACGTGTTCTGATGAGTATATCCATGCGAAACAATTTGTCGTCTTGCAGCAGAGCACGTGTCTGGTGTAGGAGCCGGCGGTACGAGGCCGCCGTGCGGTAAACATTGCTATAGAACCGCACTCCTAAACATTTGAGTACGGACACTTTATCAAAGGGCACCGCCGTTGCGTGTGAAAGCCCCCCTCCAAATCCATGTATTTTGTCTTCACGTTGATGACGCCCCCAGAGACCGCCCCAAAGTGGCGTAGCCACTGAAGCGCCATATGCATTTCATCCTCTGATCTGGCCAGGAACACCAATTCATCGGCGAATGCACCACAACAAATGGTCACGTCCCGCATGGAAATGCCTGTTAATTACTGCCGTAGACCGTGTAAAGCTGGTTCAAGCGCTGCTGAAAGTAATATACCCGACAAGGGGCACCCTTGTCGCACTGACCGTCCAACAACAATGTGACCATACTGGTAACTGTTGACCATCAAGCGGGAGCGCGCTCCGTGGACCAGTCGAAGGCCCACCTGTGCAGACTCTGGAGAGAGGTCCATGTGTTGCAAAATTGCGTGTAGCAAGCCGTGGTCGACGCGGTCGAATGCGTGGTCAAAATCTACGGCGACAAGGGCACCTCGAATTTTGCAGGCCGCTGTCAAAGCAATTACGTCGCGGTATGATCCTAACGCTGTATGAATGTTGCTGACACCACCTAAACATGTCTGATCGGTGTGGATGGCTTTCCCGATAGCGGTGTGGAGACGCTCGTGAAGGATCCGGGAGAAAATCTTGTAGTAGTCGTTGTTTAGGAGTGTGAGTGGGCGAAAGTCCTGCAGCCTACAACCACCACTCGGTTTCGGTACTCTGATCAAGATGCCGTCTGTTTATTCTGTGGGGACAGTGAAATCAGGGCGGGTCAGTTCTTGAAACATTTGGAGCCACTTGTCGCCAATAAGGTCATAAAAAGTGCGGTAGAATTCCAGGGGTAAACCGTCCGGCCCAGGTGATTTTTTCGGTGCAGCACGTGCCAAGGCCGATGCCAGCTCGTCGGATGGAACGGGTAATAGCAGAGTATCATCGGGTGCCACGTCCCTAGGGGAGGGAAAATCGTGCAACAGCTCGTCATTATTACCTACGGTTCGCCGATCTTCCATGTACAAGGTCCCATAGTGTCGGGCGAACGTGTGCGCTATGTCCGGTTGCGTCACTGCGCGGCCGCCCTCCTCCGTGTTTACCGCCGTAATGAGCTGACGTTTGCGGTGGCGCCTCTCGCGCACAATGTGATAGACTGATGCTGTTTCGTTGGGGATGCGGTCTTGCACTCGCGCACGGATGCGGACACCTTCTAGCTGCTCTGCCCTGATGCAAAGTAGACGAGCTATGATGGGTTGTACGGACATCTGACGTTCGGGAGACGGCGGTTGAATCGCCAGCTCACGTAACGCTGTATAGTAAAATTTCGATGTTGTCCTTTGCCAGTTCGATCTTTCACGCCCGTAGGCCATCAGGGTGTTTTGGAGTGCAGGTTTGACACATCGCAGCCACCACAGCAACGTGGAAGCACGCATGGGCAGGCGCCTGAAACAACGACGCCACGTGTCAGTAACTGCTTGCCGACACGCTTCCTCGCGAAGGAAGGAGACGTTCAGCGTTCACGGGCCTCTGCTGCGTCTTGTGAATTTTCGGGGTAAGGTGATAGTGCAGATATACGCGAGATGATCCGTGAAGGCCAGAAATTCTGCATCACGGGTTGCTGTGCGGAGGGCACGCGGTTCCCATGATGTAGGAGCCATGTGTCGTGGAGCTCGAGGACACGTATCAATGTTTGTAGAGCCGGACATGGGACGTAATGTAGTATCTGGTCCACGGGCCGCAGAACACTGTTAAAATCGCCCCCACTATGTAATGGCATATATTTCCTCCCAAAAGTGGGGCTACCTCCTCCAAATAGAAGACGTGCCTGTCACAGCAGTGCGAATTACTGGAAGGAGCGTAGACTTTAACAAGGCGGACTGCGCCAAGTGTGAGAGCGATGCCTCACCCGTTCGGCAAGTATGTCACGTCCGTCTCTTCTATGCCATCTCGGAGAAGGACGCCCGTTCCTCCTGCGCCACCACCAGAGGGTAGGCTGTAGGTGTAAATGCAGTTCGGGACGGACCTCCTGGAGAACGGCAATGTCCAAGTCTGCCGCTCTGATCATGTCGTGTAACATGTGGGTCTTGACAGTGGAGTGGACACCATTGACGTTGACTGTTCCCACACGGTATGGCTGAGACATATCAAGTGGTGGAGGCAGTGTGTTGGTGTAAGCGCACGGTGCTCGCGCACACCACACAGCCATCCAGCCGCATGCCGTGCATTACTGTGCCGTATTATCCCCTGACTGGCAGAGCCCTTCGGGCTCATTGTCAGCCATGGGCTCTGGTGGAGGTATCGATGTGTGCTGTGCATCATCGGCCTCCATATCGTCTGCCCAATCACCAAGAGAGGATTGTGAGATCAGTGGTGGCTGGTCGCTTTCACAGGAGCCCACATTTTGGGAGTTGTAACGCCCGAAGGACAGAAAACCCCAATTAACAAACTTTGTGAAAACTTAAAGTAGGGAAGTGAGTCATCTTGACAGTGACAAGAACTATTGGTGATAAAAAAATTACACATAATGTTTTGATTAACAACACTTAAATACTGAGGGTAACATACAAAAGAGGAGATAAAAGGAAAGTGTTGTCATGCATTATCTTTTAAACATCTATAGAATAAATTTAAATTCATATGAACGAAGGTAAAATCCAAGGAGGTAATTCGGTCAAAGATAACATCTACCATGGGAGAGAGTTGTAGCCGCATCGAAAAGGAAATTCATTGCGCGTACAATGCAGCTCGGATATGAAAATGTTTAGTTAGTTGCTCTTTAGTCGCTATAGAGTACTATTGCGATAGTCTTCTGGAAGCAAACGCTATTACATTGTTTCAGTTGTGAAAGTTCGATAGTTCGTGAGAGAGAGACTAAAGCCATACTCAGTCATTCGACTGAATAAAGTAATCTTTACCGTTATCAACGCGACGGTGATTTTAATTCAGTGATACTAAATTACTGGACTTAACCTTCGGACTGAAGAACAGTTGCGAACTTGATAGTAATGGATCAGTGACACGACAGCTATTCGTAGTCTTGAGTAGGACACAATAATACAAAGTCATGAAGAAAAACCAATACGCCGTTCAATCAAAAGTTGTTGTCATCGTCACGATTACTGGACCGATGAGAACTTAATCTTGAATGACATATCGGTGTGTGTGCGTGATAGGGACAAACAATTAATTACAAAAAGATTAATAAACTATTAATCAAGAGATAAATCAGATGTGTCGCCTACATGATTCAAGGATTAATATTACGTATGTTCATGCTAGTGATTGAGTTTTTAAACATTTTAAGTGACTGTGTGAAGACAGGAATACCAGACAGTGAGAGGTGAATAACATAAAAATCAGCATTACGGCGTGTTACAAGGACGTTACTTCAACGTAAGTGATCTCTGGAGCTACGTTGGACCGTTGTTAATAATTTGACGTAGCAAAGGCATAGCAACGGAATTACGAATAGCAATTATTAATCATCGCTAAGGATGATGTGAAAAACGAGCGTAATGATAGGATTGAGAACCAAGATTTCACTGCTCAACGAAACTAACCGGGCATAAGGTAAAAAATAAACAATTGGTCAGTTAACACAAACTGATAAGACTGTTACGGACGAACAATAGAATATTTCCTAACTACGCGAGGAGCTGTGTTTTACGAGAGTTACAGGTGCTGTTCCACGTCATACTGACGGGGACGATCATCATTACGAGTCGCGTCTCTTCCCGACGAGTGCAGAAGGAGGGAAGGGACGTCACAGAGTCGACGCGATGCACCTCGTTTTCAGGGCCACCAGATGTAGGAGAGTGTTCCTTGTCTTGGTCACTGCGCGGCAGCCACCAACGAAAACATATGATGGAACGTGCTTCTTAAGTTCTATGCTCACTTGTCGTACACCGTTAAGGATAGGGTACGTTTCGAATGTGTTCCATTTCTCCTCTGTGTGGCTCAGAGCTGTGCCGTATGGCCGCAGCGCATCGGCGACAAGGTTGGCAGGAACTTCGAATGGTAGTTCAAAGATGCGCACGGTACGCACCCCCAGACCAGAATTGTCTACTCCTATCACGCTCACATTACCGACAGAGTGACAGAAGCGAAAGCCATTTGCAGATAGTTGGAGGAGTCTGTCGCAGGCCGCTTCGTCAGTCTATTTGAGGTACAGTGTGCTGGATACAATAGACAAATAAAATGCCTACCAGTTCTTGCGGTTCTATGTGCATGATGTCTCGAAGAAACCGTTCAGTTTCATGGGCCTTCGGTCTCGTGTACGATACGTTGAACGTTAGTCTGATTGTAGTTTGTTGATATGAGAACGCCATGGCGGGTCGGTACCGGTACTATAAGGCAATACAACGACGCAACCGCGCGCTAGTGGCTTAACAACACCTGCGGAGCGCTGCCCGGCGCACCGAGCCTGTCCGCACGGTATCACGGCTGAAAACCGACTGAGATCTTCACTCTGCAACGGAGTTTACGCTGATATAAAACTTTCTGGCAGATGAAAACTGTCTGCCAAACCTAGACTCTAACTCGGGTCCTTTGCCTTTCGCGGGAAAGTGCTGTACCTTTTTTTTATTTTTATTTTTTTATTACAGAGAGCACGCAACCCTCTGACCGAAACGCTGAGCTACCGTACCGGCACCGATTGAGTTACCGAAGCACGACTGACGATCCGTTCTCACAGCTTTACTTTTCTGTTAGCATTTAAAATAGATTCAGCATAGTTCATGTTTACACTGCACATGAAGGCCAGTCCTTGCACAGTACACAACGACTCCAAACACAAACTGCCGTATGTGGAAATGATTAATTCAAGTAGTAATGTCTACCAACATGGTCACTTGACTAGAATACAAATGAGGCGCTGGGAACCATAAGCATCTTAAGCACACCGTCGCCGATCCCACATTTAAGTGAATATAAAGGAAACCAGTGAGACAGCTTTTGTGAACGTTCATATTTACGATGTGGGCCTGCAGCACAGATAAACCTGGCTCACCATAAGATCAACAGATTTGAGAGGCATGAATAAATGATACAGTCTCATAATCAACAGTGACATGATTTAGGCTGTTATGATTCTCAGCGCCTCAAATAGATTACTGTATGATAAAATTAAGAACGTAATGTATTATAACTCATTCAGAAATCCTAAAATAGGTTTTTCTCTCAGTATAACTATAGCATATACTGTCGTCCGGTCTAATTTTACTATATAGTGAGTGAATTGGCATATCTGAGGAGTGTGCTATCACCTAGCGGGGTTTATACCGAGCGAAAGGGGTACAAGGCTGCCGCAGTGTGCAACGATAATTTTTGTACACATACCGACGTCGCAAGCTGAAGATGAGGATATACAGTATATGAGGATATCAAATGGGTAATTCAATACCTGGTGGCACTGATGTAAACTTGCAGTTGAGTGGTAAGGGCAAGCTGTGTACATCGTGAACCGTGCAAGTTGTTTATCAAAACCGTATGTATTTTGCCCATAAAGCAATTACGTCACCCCAATTGCGCATGCGCAAAAGCTCCTTAAAACGTGCACAACTGAAGGTGTGCTGGCGACCCTGATGCCAAGTTTCACAGAGTCTAAAAGAGCTGTAGCGCAGTACATTTAGCTGCTGTATCTTTCAGATTGCAGCATCTATGTTATGTTTAACAGCAATGAAAGAGAAATAACTAATAAATCCGCAAGGTGTCGAAAATTACAGTGTTCACCTGCTCTTGTGCCGCTGGTTATCGCTAATATGAATTTTATTTACAAACACATTGAATTGTGACGGTTAGACTCACTGTTGCAATGATATTACGAGTGATACATTTCACAGTAGAAGATATTGCGCGATATTTTGCCATTAGTGAAACTAATGATAGAATTTTGAGCAAATTTTTTAAAGCTAAGCAACCATCGCTGTTTGGGCGATAATTTTGTTGATAAACGCGATGTTTTGGCGAAACAGGCAAATCCAAGAGTATTACCAACCACTAATTTTAATTTTATGTTATTTCTCGTTATGTTTACCGTCCTGCGGCCATTTGAAATGCTGAAATATTGCAACCCCAAAGTACTACCAGTCTCCATATAACGACTTCAGTGCTAACATTAAATTCCTATAGAGAGATAATTAGGCTATTAGCACATACATATTTTTATTTTACCGTAACTCTAGTGGACGAATCGAGATTGCTTCTCCTCTTCTTTCTTGTTACAAACTTACTTGTAATTAAAAACTATCACAACAGCACACAGAACAAAAGCAATAAACGGCAGTACGTACATCACATTCAACTGCAAATAAGAATTGAACTGATTAACAAAACAACTGAGCTAAAGTATGGCCAACATGTGCAATAGTGGTCTTGGCTTAAGTATGAATGGACAGTGCAGTCGATACCTCGATCGGTTTGTTGACTATCGACAATGTGTATCCCTTTTTCGTCGTATAATTGAAAATCAAAATGTCTTCCAATTCCACCTGTGATGTATAGATAGTTTGCTACTGAACCAGGATAGCACCCACTCGTGGAACTCTTAATTTGAAGAAAATCGATGGCCACAAATGTCTTCCTTCAGGGCTCAAAAAATATGAAACCGGATGCGGAGAGAACGGGACTGTACAGAGTGCCTGTGAGGGCTTCCCAGAGAAACGTCTGCACCGTAGTGGAAAAAACCTTGGTGGTATGTGGGTGGGCACTGTCCTGCAACAGAATGATGCCATCTGTCAACATTTCTGGGCATTTTTTCTTGATGGAGTGCTTCAGCTTTTGCAAAGTGTCCACGTAAAAAAAAGCCCAGTAATGTTAATGGACGGCATCACTCTACTAGGACACTTTGCAAAAATTGAAGAACATCATCAAGTCCAAATGTCCACAGATACTGATAGACGGTATCATTACGGTATATGACAATGCCCGTCCGCATATTGCCAAGGTTGTTTGGGCTGCACTGCAGAAGTCTCTCTCGGAAGCTTACACACATCCTCGATACAGACCTAACCTCTCCCCATACGTTTTTCATGTTTGTGGAGCTCTGACGGAAAACAATGACCGTTGATTTGCTTCGGGTGAAGAGATGTTTGTCTGGAGACAATCATGCTTCCATAGGCAACCGAAAACATTTTTCAATGAAGACATTGACCGTTTTGTCTCACAGTGGGATAAGCGTATTAACGGTTATGGCGATTAATTTTGAAATAAACAACTTACTTACTTTTTTATCGTCTGGTTCGTTTTCATTTCACTGCCCGTTCTAGAATAAACTCCATTTAAACATTTTACGTGGATAATTACACATGTACTTCTCAACGATTTCTCTGTAGCTAATGTTGCATTTTTCTGTAGTTAGGTTTGTCTCTGTTTTGAAGCAAGTATTTCCACTCTTTGTTCGAGGTGTTACAAAAATTCAAAATTTTGAGTATCACGTCCATTACGACTTTCGAATGGACTGTTACCCTTCTGCATTTCTTTGTAATTTTCATGTCAGGGTAAACTTTACTGCCGGCCGTTATGGCCGAGCGGTTCTAGGCGCTTCAGTCCGGAACCGCGCGACTGCTACGGTCGCAGGTTCGAATCCTGCCTCGGGCCTGGACGTGAATGATGTCCTTAGGTTAGTTAGGTTTAAGTATTTCTAAGTTCTAGGGGACTGATGACCTCAGACATTAAGTCCCATAGTGCTCAGAACCATTTGAACCATTGTGGTAAACTTTACTGCACTTCTGTTCAATGAAGTTACCACGCACTCGGTCCTTGTACACTTGTGCAAGTGATGTGCTACCAGAAATCCAAGCTGCAGTGTTTTATAGCACATCCCAGTACTTCACTGTTTAACAGATGTGTCATCTGGATGCGCCTCTGCTGTGTTTCCACTGAAGATGAAGAGTTCCGGCGATATTGGCCAAAATATTTTGAATTTCGTATTTGCTGCGACTTCACGTAGAAACTCAACAAGTTCGCAAGAAAAACTTCAGATGTTTGCAGTGAAGAGTTTTCAGTTCAAATGCAAAACTGCTATGGTATCAGAAAATATTCCTGGATGGTGAACATTTTGTAATGGCATTGGTATTCGTGCATGGAGGGACGTTTGTCAATCTACAGCTACAGGATAGTCATTGCACTACACTATCTCAAGCGTGGACCATGCCAGGCAGCCATCACGTGTTGCCAAATGCGCACAGTTCTTCAAGATGATTCTCTGAGAACATGAATGCAGCTACTGTGAAAAGCACCGTGACGTGTACCCCCTGTCACCCACCTTATGCACCATGCAGTCTTTCCCTCCCACAGGGATGTAGCACACTGCTAGGATGAGTTACCTCCTCCTCTTACCTATCTGGCAATTGTCATGAAGTAGTGGCTAACCACAGTTCTCTGCCTCTTATTTCCATGTGATCTGTCTTGACATGTGATTTGAAATGACGTCTAACAGTTCCCAGCTGAGCGTAAATTCTCACGCCGCGGCGTGATATGCTTTTTACAGAATGTAGCACTTTATACCTTCAAGTACTCCTTCGAAACTGGATGTATTCTTTCCTTCCCTTTATAAAATATTTAAAGCGATGCTTCTCATTATTTTGTCTCTTTTCTTAGTAGATCTGTTTCAAATAATGAACATTTTTTCTACGATTTATCTTGGTTAATACAAACCATACAAAAATGCACGGAAGTATGTTTTTTAACACAAACCTACGTTTTTTTTTAAATGGAACCCCGTTAGTTTTGTTAGCACATCTGAACATATAAACAAATACGTAAT
Source organism: Schistocerca nitens (assembly GCF_023898315.1). Lineage (NCBI taxonomy): Eukaryota > Metazoa > Arthropoda > Insecta > Orthoptera > Acrididae > Schistocerca > Schistocerca nitens. The sequence goes on along the minus strand of NC_064616.1, from coordinate 313,673,050 downwards.
CAGTGCCGTTTGTTGCATTGTAAAATGTTAATTACATCCGGAGATATTGTAACCTAAAGTTGACGCTTGAATACCACTCCTCCGCTGTTCGATCGTGTGTATCGGAGAGCACCGAATTACGTAGGGATCCAAAGGGAACGGTGATGGACCTCAGGTACAGAAGAGACTGGAACAGCACATTACGGCCACATGCTAACACCTTTTTATTGGTCTTTTTCACTGACGCACATGTACATTACCATGAGGGGTAGGTACACGTACACACGTGGTTTCTGTTTTCAATTACAGAGTGGAATAGAGTCTGTCCCGACATGTCAGGCCAATAGATGTTCAATGTGGTGGCCATCATTTGCTGCACACAATTGCAATCTCTGGCGTAATGAATGTCGTACACGCCGCAGTACATCTGGTGTAATGACGCCGCAGGCTGCCACAATACGTTGTTTCATATCCTCTGGGGTTGCAGGCACATCACGGTACACACTCTCCTTTAACGTACCCCACACAAAGAAGTCCAGAGGTGTAAGATCAGGAGAACGGGCTGGCCAATTTATGCGTCCTCCACGTCCTATGAAACGCCCGTCGAACATCCTGTCAAGGGTCAGCCTAGTGTTATTTGCGGAATGTGCAGGTGCACCATCATGCTGATACCACATACGTCGACGCGTTTCCAGTGGGACATTTTCGAGCAACGTTGGCAGATCATTCTGTAGAAAAGCGATGTATGTTGCAGCTGTTTGGGCCCCTGCAATGAAGTGAGGACCAATGAGGTGGTCGCCAATGATTCCGCACCATACATTTACAGTCCACGGTCGCTGTCGCTCTATCTGTCTGAGCCAGCGAGGATTGTCCACGGACCAGTAATGCATGTTCCGTAGATTCACTGCCCCGTGGTTTGTGAAACCCGCTTCATCGGTAAACAGGTAGAACTGCAACGAATTCTCTGTTAATGCCCATTGACAGAATTGCACTCGATGATTAAAGTCATCACCATGTAATTGCTGATGTAGCGACACATGAAACGGGTGAAAGCGGTGACGACGCAGTATGCGCATGACACTACTTTGACTCAGTCCACCGGCTCTCGCAATGTCCCGTGTACTCATGTGTGGGTTCATGGCAACAGCAGCTAACACACCAACTGCACCCGCTTCTCCTGTGACGGGCCTGTTACGGACCCGTTTGCGTGCTACGACCATACCAGTTGCATACAGTTGGCGGTAGATGTTTTGCAATGTGCGGCACGTTGGATGCTCTCTGTCCGGGTACCGTTCTGCATACACCGTGCAGGCTTCAGCTGTATTTCGTCGACACTCGCCATAGATGAGTATCATCTCCGCCTTTTCGGAGTTCGAATACACCATGGTCACAGTTCCTACAACACTACACTATCACAGACGTCTGGTAACACGGTGTACTACAGTTGGTCTGCGTGCGGAGACGAATGCAGAATAACAATAGCAGCAAGCGCTACACGCGGACACTGCGACAGCTAGACCAAACCACAACAGTGCACTACAGCCACACTCGTAAACACGGTCGTCATCGTAAACATGTCCCTGCAGATGCTGCTCGCTGACCGTGGCCCGTGTTTGTTACAACACGCAACTGAACGTCGGAGGTTTCAAGCGTCAACTTTAGGTTACAATATCTCCGGATGTAATTAACATTTTACAATGCAACAAACGGCACTGATTACGTATTTGTTTATATATTCAGATGTGCTAACAAAACTAACGTGGTTCCGTTTGAAAAAACGTAGGTTTGTGTTAAAAAACATACTTCCGTGCATTTTTGTATGGTTTGTATTAAACAATTACACTAGCCCCTCTCCTCACGTTCGGTCTGTGGAATCGGTTCGTCAGTATTTGATGTGGTTTACGAAATATATCCAGCGGTAACGTTAGGTGACTCACCCTGTATATTCGATGACCCAAGTGATTATGTTCTGTAGAATAAGGATGCCCACGGTGAGGTTATGCTGGTACCAGACGGTAGTTTTTTTCTGACTGCATTACTACAAACGCGGGTGCAACATGTTCAAAATGTGGAAACTTTTCTCATTGCAACATCTGTTGGTGACTATAGCTCGCTCTGTTCTGAATTTCGTGTGTATAGATAGAACATCAGTAAATCTGTCCATTCTTTTATTTAAAATGGTATATTTGGAGGTGTTAACAGTCGTTTTAGTTACTGCCGTAATAGTGCTAGCAATAGTAGTAGTAGCAGCACCAGTACCAGCAGCTTTATTCACCCACTCATCACTTGTACAAGGAAACTGGACATGTCATGGTCTTAGAGATTAAGAACATAAGACGTAAAGACGTAGCGTATATATCTACTCAGGGATTTAGTTGGAAGTGGATGGAACAGGTAGTCAGCTGTAGCGTTATACCAGACATCATCGCATTTTCCTGAAGTAATATACAGCGACAGCGAAAACCCTAATTCAAGATGGCCAGATGGGATTACAGCTTTTACTTTCATAAATGCAAAGTAAACCTGTTTACAATATGAGAAATTAATTCATTTGTATCTGGTGTACATACCGCGTTTGTTTACACATTCTTGCAAAGAAGTAAGTTCATAGTGTAAAAAGTTAGTACTATCACTGCACATACTACATATGAAGGGCTTTCAGTAAGTAATGCAACACATTTTCTTCTGAAAGCAGGTTGATTTCATTCAGGAATACAATACACCATATTCTGGCTACGAGAGCCTTGTTTTCAATTTAATTTCCGTTGAAGCGACGGTCTTACTCCGCCTTAATGGGAGAGCCTGTATGCCCGTGTGAAACCTCTCTACTGGTCAACGTAAGAGCCAACATCCTGCATCATCAGTAAACTCCCGATCATCCACGCATTGCTTCCTGTGGAGTGCAACCTTCATTGGGCCAGCGGATGGAAGTCGGAAGGTGCGTGTCCCTGGGCTGTAGGGAGAATGAGGAAGAACAATACAATAAAGTTTTGTGAGCTCCTCTCCGATGCACAGCCTTGTGTTGTCATGGAGAAGGACAACTTCGTTTGTATTTTTGTGGCGACGAACACGCTGAAGTTGTTTCTTCAATTTCCTGAGGATAGTACAACACATTTCAGAGTTGATCGTTGATGCGTGAGGGAGGACACGAAACAAAATAACGCCTTCAGAGTCGAAGAAGACCATCGCCGCGATTTTAGCGGCTGAGGCTGCGGCTTTGAACTTTTTCTTCGGAGGAGAGGTGGTATGGCGCCACTCCATGAATTGAGATTTTGTTTGCGGTTCGAAGTGATGAACCCATGTTTCATCGTCTGTGACGAAGATCGACAAATTGTTATTATTTATCGTATCGCATACGTCACAATCCTTAGACATTTTATATATAAGTTACAGATTGACATCAAGACATTTAATATAGTCGATTGCCTCCCCTGTTGCAGGCTCGAACCGGACATTCTTCCACTATGTGCCGGACTGTTTGTTTATCAGTGCCGCAGTCGCAATTTGGTGTTGGTATCTTTCCCCATTTGTAGAGGGCGTCAGCACATTTTCGGTGGCCAGTACGTATGCGGTTTACATTTGTCCACACTTTGCGTGACTGGTTGAAGCCGGACGTAAAGACGTAGTACACACACACACACACACACACACACACACACACACACATATATATATATATATATATATATATATATATATATATATATATATATATATATATATACTCTTAGGGATTTAGTTGGAAGAGAATGGAACAGGTAGTCAGCTGTAGCGTTATACTAGACACCATCGCATTTTCCTGAAGTAATATACAGCGACAGCGAAAACCCTAATTCAAGATGGCCAGATGGGATTACAGCTTTTACTTTCATAAATACAAAGTAAACCTGTTTACAGTGTGAGAAATTAACTCATTTGTATCTGGTGTACATACCGCGTTTGTTTACACATTCTTGCAAAGAAGTAAGTTCATAATGTAAAAAGTTAGTGCTATCACTGCACATACTACATAGTTAATGAAACTTTGGCATTTTGGTGGGCAGTGTTCCTACCACTGTTGTTTCCACAGGTTGTCGACGTCAAAGTAGGAGTTCGTCATCTTTTTAGCAGAGAGTAATGCTTGTCTTCTCGATTTAAGTCTTCTGCACTCCAAGTTAGCTATATCGCTGTGTGTGGGCAGCTGTGTGCTATTACTTATCTTGTTGAACTCACTGAGAAGAGCGTTTTTTCGCCGAATTTCTGGGGATGGTATATGGCTCAGGGTTGGCAGCCATACAGTGGGCGTACATTTTATTGTGCCACTGATAATGCTCAAGGTGTCATTTAGTACCACATCAATCCTTCTTGTATGCGGGTAGTTAATCGACACAGGAGCTCAGTATTCTGCGTCCGAGTAGACAAGCCCAACTGCTGATGTGCGGGTGGAATGTGCTTGCTGTGGAGCCCCAAATGGTGCTGCACAGTTTATAGATGATGTTGTTTCTTGTCCTCATTTTATCTGCAGTCGTCGTCAGGTGCTCCTTTTAGGAGATCGTCCTGTCCAATGTGACTCCTAGGTATTTGGGGTAACTGTTATGGCTAAGGCGTTTCCCTTCAAAGATGACATTAAGCTCTCTTCTTAATGAGTGGTTGCAAAGGTGGAAGCATGATACTTCAGTCTTAGTCGGATTTCGCTGCAGTCTCCGTTTGCGGAAATATTCACTCAGCAGCTTCAAATCGGAGCACAAGGTATCTTCAGTAGCCTCGTATCATTCATGTCGCGCAGCTATAGCCCAATCTTCTGCATAGCCAAACTTCCTAGATTGTGTGTTTGGGATGTCAGAAGTATAAAGATTGAAGAACAATGGAGCAAGGACTGAGCCTTGTGGTAGCCCATTGTTGAGAATTTTGGTAGAGCTCATTTGTTCTCCAGTTATCACTTGAAAATCTCTCCTGGTAGATATGTTATCGACGAGTCTGATTATATTGGTGCTTGCCTTGCCCCCAGACAGTGTCATAGGCTGCGTTCAGGTCTATGAATGCAACTGATGTTTTTTGCTTTTTCTGGTAGCCTGCCTCTATATGTGTTGTCAGGGAAAGTACCGGGTGATCAAAAAGTCAGTATAAATTTGAAAACTTAATAAACCACAGAATAATGTAGATAGAGAGGTAAAAATTGACACACATGCTTGGAATGACATAAAAACAAAGTATTGCTAGACGCGTGAAAGATCTCTTGCGCGCGTCGTTTGCTGATGATCGTGTGCTCAGCCGCCACTTTCGTCATGCTTGGCCTCCCAGGTCTCCAGACCTCAGTCCGTGCGATCATTGGCCTTTGTGTTACCTGAAGTCGCAAGTGTATCGTGATCGACCGACATATCTAGGGATGCTGAAAGACAACATCCGACGCCAATGCCTCACCATAACTCCGGACATGCTTTGCAGTGCTGTTCACAACATTATTCCTCGACTACAGCTATTGTTGAGGAATGATGGTGGACATATTGAGCATTTCCTGTAAAGAATATCATCTTTGCTTTGTCTTACTTTGTTATGCTAATTATTGCTATCCTGATCAGATAAAGTGCCATCTGTCGGACATTTTTTGAACTTTTGTATTTTTTTGGTTCTAATAAAACCCCATGCCATTGCAAGCATGTGTGTCAATTTGTACCTCTCTATCAACATTATTCCGTGATTTATTCAGTTTTCAAATTTATACTGACTTTTTGATCACTCAGTACTTGATCAGTGCAGCTTCTATTAGGTCGAAGTCCTGATTGTTCGTCTGGAATTGATTCTAGTATTTTCGGGCTCAGTCTGTTATACTGGAGTCTCTCGAGCAGCTGGTATATGACACTGAGCAATGCGATTGGCCTATAGCTCTTCAGTTGATCGCTTGGTTTTCCTGATTTAAACAGTACAATGATCTTTGAGTTCTTCGTTTTCTGTGGTTATTATAGTTGAGTAATACTCTGCAAGCCATTTTTTGGCATATTCCCCATAGTGAAGAAGGAATTCTGGGTGTGTTCCATTCAGTCCAGATGCCCTTCCCACCTTGACACTCTTCAGCGCTTCTCTGACTTCATTGGTGGTAAATTTCGAGGAATACTGGTACAAAGGTGTGCTGTTTTTCTTAAGAACACTAAGTTCATGGGGTATTATTCTTGTATGTTTCTTGTTCTTTGGCGCTCTAGGTGTTACCTGCATATGAGCTGAAATCCTATTTGCAGAAATATCTGTTGAATTATGATGTAGTTTGTTAGCTCCACCTATTTTTTGGAGGAGAGACCAGGCCTGTCTACTAGATATCTTGAAATCAAGCGACTCAACAGGTTCACTCTATTTCTCTCGCCGTGCGTTGTCTAGGCTGTGCAGCAGGTCATCTTCAATCTCAGGATCTCCACTCTCAAGGAATCTCTGATCCTTATTTTCGCACTCTTTGTCCCATCCTGGTACATATTGCTTATGGAACTCTCTTGGGACAGCAGCTAGCGCTGCGCTTTTAAATGCACCTATGAGTCTGTCATAATTACTTACTTTTGGGTGAATCCATCCGAAGCACTTAGCCAATTTTTCCACACAGATATCCCACTTTGCCTTTCTGAAATACCACATTGGGGGTTGTACGGTTGTTATTATTAGGATATTAATTCCAATTTTAATGGTTCAAATGGCTCTGAGCACTATGGGACTCAACTGCTGAGGTCATTAGTCCCCTAGAACTTAGAACTAGTTAAACCTAACTAACCTAAGGACATCACAAATATCCATGCCCGAGGCAGGATTCGAACCTGCGACCGTAGCGGTCTTGCGGTTCCAGACTGCAGCGCCTTTAACCGCACGGCCACTTCGGCCGGCCAATTTTAATCAAGACTGGGTGGTGTTGGCTATGAGGGAGGTCTGTTAATACACGTCTTGTAGTTCATAGTGGTGTATGGTCATCGCCAGTCATCATGAAGCGTAAATCTGGATTATATTCCTTTCTCAAAGCTACTGACCTAAATGTTCCTTGGTCCTTTGGGTAGAAAACTAAGAACAGGTTGTTACTCTCTGCCCAGTTAGTCAGACCCTCGCCATTTCCATTAGCTGTTCTATATTTCCACAGAGGGTGATGGCTATTAAAATCCACCCACGTATATTGCTGGGTGTGGCAGGTATGGCAGGACATCTTGAGGTGGTTTGTACACATAGCTCACTGCCAGATCTCCTGTCTTGAAAACAACTTCATGTATATCGGCATTCATTGTTGCTGAGCACAAGTGCACATCCATTCGATGATCGCACATACGTAGGCACGCCATATGCACGATGATACGATGTGCCAACTAAGTTGAAGCCTGGAATCATACCTCTCCATTTAAGTTGGTCTTCGTCTTCAACATGAGTTTTCTGAACTGCAACGAGATCAATGTTGTCACCACATAAAATTTTACTTAGTACTTGGCATTTAGCGCAGCTTCCTCCTTCTATACTGATATGGCAAATCTTGAAGATAGGTCCAAGGGGCCTCGTCTGTTGGCTGTGAGAGGAGCCTTTTCTATGGCCAGTCATAATGGTTTGATTCATATCTGTGATATACCATGTGCAATTAGCCAGGAGATCAGCGATCAAGATCGATGATTGTTTGGTGGTCTCGAAGTTCGACAAAAAATTGCCACGACCAGCCTCGTAAAGTGTAAGCAGTTCCGCAGAGATCGTCCATCGTTGTTCTTTATGGTCTTCTTTTAGTTGGCGAGGAAGTCATTGGGTACACACTTTTGAGTACCCCAAATGATGAACGACGATGCCAGCGCTACCAACAGAAACATCCAGCTGTGCATCGAAGTGTTTACTGGTGATACGTCCATCACGTCGAATGAGAGCTATCGCATATTCCAACATTCCAGGACCCCCAGCTGTGTGTGTCTGGCCGGCTTGCGGGTTATTGGACAGGTTTACGTTACCATGACAGACATCTCGTCCAGTGTCTCACAGTGCTTTTGTTCACTGCCAGACCTCCATAGACATTTTGTAAGCTTCTATGAATGAATGCGACGCTCTGGTTTTTCACCACAAGAAACTCAATGACGGCTCTCAGCTAGGATGCACCTCCGTTTCAGACGCGATTTTGAAGGCGTGATATAGCGCCACCACGAACTCCATGAAACTATAGGGGCTGAAGCAAGAATATACCACGATGCAGCATTATAGTAGACACCGAAATTGGCAGAGACAAATATGTGTTGCCTTACTTATTGAACACCCCTCGTGCATCATCAGAGATCTCGAAGTAGGATCTACACGAACATTCGCAGTTAGGCTGTTTGTTGGGTATATTCCAATTTCTGACTTCTCCTGCAATTTTTGCTCTCTGCGGCTGTAGTTAAACAATAGTTAATCCCCGATATCTTAAAGTAGCCGTTGTAATTGTGTCCCTTCCTCTAGCCACTTTTCCCATGTATGCCTCCCCTCATCGACTCTGTGGAGAACCTCATTATATCATCACATCTGTGCATCCTCCTCTAGCACCACATCTTAAATGCTACGATTCTTTTTTCCTTGGTTTTAGATTGTCCGTGATTCTCTTGCAAACAATGATATGCTCCAGACGTAGTATCTCAGAAATTTCTTTCTAGCATTAAGACGTACATTTGGTACTAGTGGATTTCCTTTGGCGTCGGTTGCCTCCACGGCCTATGCTTGCCTGCTGCTTATATTCTCCTTGCTTCCGAGATATCAAAATTCCTTCACTTCATCTGTTATATGGTTCCCAATTCTGATGTGAAGCTTATCGCATATCTCATATGTGATACTTCTAATTAATTTCATCTTTCTTTGGTTTACACTTAATCCAGATTCTGCTCTCAGTAGAATGTTCATTCCATTCAACAAGGCCTGCAACTCTCCTTCACTTTCACTGAGGGTAGTAATGTCATCAACGACTCTTCTCATCGATGTCCATTGTAATATTTCTGGCTTATTCAGCCATCATATTAGGCGCCAGGAAGCTGTTCCCAGGGCAGTGGAGATGCAAGAAGCATAGAGATGACTCAATGTGAGATGAGGTACCGGTGACATGTTAGATGCGGTACCATTCCCGTGAGAAAGACCGCCTGCATGATGCTGCTGCTCTGTGATTGGTTACTGTGTTCGGCGGTAGGGCGCCAAAACGTTAAACTTTAGTTGCTATTATTAATTAAACCTGTCATCCAAAAGACTTAATTTTTAAATAAACATCTCTCAACAGCCAGCTATCAATCACTCATTTCAAAATTATTAAAATCAAAGTATTACTAAAACAAAATACTGACTATATTACTGCCGATGCACTTCGGTGGCGTTCGGGTCACGCCTTGCTGACTTGGCGCGCGAAGTGTCTCGGGCAGTCCGGCTCTCCAGTTCTGACCGTTCCAGTAGACAGACATGTTGTCTGTTATAGCAGTATTTGGTTCACGCAGTTTTATTTACTACAGTTCCGACCGTCGCTAGCTACAGACATGTTGTCTGTAATAGTAGTATTTGATTCATGTACTTTTATTCTCCAGGTCTGAAGGTTCCAGTAGACAGACATGTTGTCTGTGTCAGGATGTATTTCATGTTATTTTAGCCAGATATAATGACTGTGGAAAGATATGTTCAATACATTGTGATCAAGAATAATTTATCGTGTCTATATCAATAAAAACGCGAGTGGCATCCCAAATGAGTTATAGTTTATTCGTAGCAGCAGTTCCTTGCGAAGTTAATTTCAGCCTCAAGAAAAAGAATCCACGACCTGCGTGCTGTTTTCTGCGCTGGGGACATCATAATCATGAAGACAGCAGGTTAGTGAAGTGTAAAAGAACTTATGTATTCCACACAGGGCAGTGGAAACAACTAGGCACCTCACGTGTACTGCATGCACAGTATAAATGTGCTCAGTGACACGTCATCTGCAGTAATGCAGAGGAGGTAAAGAAGGATGAAAGTATTAACACTATCTCACTTTTATTCCTTTTTCTTGCCGTACATGGCATCCCCTGCGGGGAGAAATCTTCAATGTTTGAGTGCTTTGGAGATATGAGGCTTGATTATTAGCGAGGACTGTGAACTGTGAAAAATTCTTGGAAAAATTCATAACACCTAAAGTGACTGTTCTGCTACTTCATGACAATAGAAATGTGTAGGAACTGTTCACGAGAACATAACGTCCGTGAATAGTAGATGCTGAAAGTGTTAAAGTGCAAGTGACAGAAAATCAAATACGTGAGCGCGGTCCATGGGATTACGTTTAATTTTCATCGAGATTTCGACGTTCTACGAGGCGACGCAACGCAGCGCGGGGAGGCAGAGCCAGCGGCCGCAGTTCTCCGCGTCAGGTGCGAGGATGGGCAGCCAGCAGCGTGGCGAGATCAGTAGCAGCCGCTGAACAGGGTGTTCTAGCAGTCCAGACAGCGGTACGACACTTCAGCTTCAGCAGCCAGAGCAGAGAAGGAGCTTCTCGACGACAGCACGCAGAATAGCATCGAAGAGTAAGTGTTACTTTGGCGCAAATAGCTAATCTCTGTAACGGACAGTAGAATAATATTGTAACTTCAAACTCTAAAATAGATCCCTTTAAATATATTTGGCTAAAATTTGTAAATTATATTAGGTGTAAAATGTCTGACAAAACTGAAAGAAGAGAGCCTCTTAGAAATAGGGAAAGGGATCAAGTAGATATTGATGGCAATGATTCTTCAGATCAGCCACAAAACTTGCAAATAGATAACATTGTTGATGATCCATCAGATAATTTGCAAAGTTTAGATAATGAAACTGAAAATGTTTCGGAAAATGCTGATTCTGCGTTAAATGATCGTACTGAAAATGTAGACACTGTCGCTCCTGACCACAACGACGTAGTAGATTTGGATGATGACGTCAGACACACTGAATCTGACGTCAACATTGTAAATGAGCTAACAGTGGAGTCACACAGATGAAGTCATGGCACTGCTTCAGCTGAAACATTGCCAACAGTAGATAATGGGGAGATAGAAATCAGCAAGGAGCAAAATACTTTATCTATGTTATTATTACTTTTAAAAGAAACTAACGAAAAAATAGATGCAGTAGATAAAGGGCAAAATGACACTAAAGAAGAGATAAAAGCCGAATTAAGAGAAACAAAAGGTATGTCCGGAAAGCATATGCAGTAATGACTCAAATCAATAGCAATTTTAAGGCTTTAGAACAAAAGGTATCAAAACTTGAAGCTAAAACTGAGGTTTATTCCAGTAAAATAGATCGAGAAACAAAAGAATGGGGTAAGAAATTAGAATTATGTAAGCTTGAGATAAATCAGAAGTTTGATTGTAAATTTAAAAAGCTGAATGATGATATGGGGGCTCAGGATTGTGTAATATCAACAATAAGTAGTAATGTTAGCCAAATAATAAACGAGCAAAGCAAGGCTGCTAAAGAATGTAATGATAAACATGAACAGCAGTTAAGTGAGTTAGAAAACATCAAAGATGAGCAGCAGGTACTTAGTCGTAAGGTTTCACAAATAGGTGCTCATTGTAAAGGTACCACAGATGCGATTCAAGATAAATTGAAGGAATTTGAGCAAGCAATTAAGCATTTTCCTGACAGAAGTAAGGACAGAATGTGTGTACATGCTAGTGATGTAACAAATCCCACTATTGTTTACCATCCTTTCTCTAGTAGAGGTAACATACATCCAATTGATTTTATTAAACAGTTCGAGGGTACATTTCCTGAAAATCTAACAGAACAACAAAAAATAAAAGCTGTGGCAAGCAGATTTCAGGGAGACGTAATATCATGGGGAACCGGGGTCAGTAACACATGTACCACATACAAGGAATTTGTACAATGATTTTTAAATCAATACTGGTCTACTATCACACAAAATAGCGTCAGGAGTGCAATTTAACTGAACCTTTAAGAGAATCAGACCTCATAGAAATAATCATACTTAAATTTCCAGTGTCTGTACTAGATAAGTTAATCAATGTAAACAAAAGCGATGTCAATAACCTACTGCACGTCCTCGAGCAGTTAGATGCGTTGTCAGGCAACAAGCAAGTGCAGGAAGGCTGGAGAAGGAACAGGTGGCGTGCAGAACGCCGTAATGACCGTGAGTCAAGCCGAAGCAGAGGCACAAACAGAAGCGACGAGCGTCGCGACCGAGAGGAAAATAGGCCGCCTCGTTACAGTCGCAGTCCTTCGAGAAGAGGGAGAGGTGCTTTTCAGAGAGGTATGAATAGAGGAGGATATTATGGTAGAAATAAAGAATATCATAACAATGGAAGGGATCATGCTCCTGAAAGAGACAGGAATCAGGAGTAGCCGGAAAACTAATGAGTGGTTCGGACCTGGTCCAGTCGCGAACGGCAGAATGTAACGGACCACTAGTAAGGTTCTTTGGCTATGACGAAAGGGACTATGCACTCATGGACGAAGATAGGCAGGAAATAAAGGAGGTTTACCAACCAGCTATAGAAATTGAAATTCAGAGCATGAAAACAGTTGCGATTAAAGATTCTGGTAGTGAGATCAGTGCTGCCTCAAGTAATTTGTATGGAAGGATAAAGAAAAATACTGATGTCCCAGAGTTATCAGTTCAAGGGGTCAAAGTAGTTACAGCGTGTGGGTCTAGAAGTAAAGTTATAAAGAAGCAAATTTTATTAGAGTTTACCATGCAAGGCAGGAAGTTTTCAGTTAGTGCAATGGTTGTTCCCAGGCTCTGTGTCAATTTAATTTTGGGAACAGATTGGTTAATTGCTAATAGAGTAATGCTAGATTTTGCAAAAGGTGTGATGAGGATAAAAGAAGAAGAGGAAGAACAAGAATTTAAGTTCGAGTGAAATAAGGCCACACAAAGTAACTGTAATGATGCTAGACTGCAAATTATGAGGGAACAGATCTATTGGAATATAGAACCAGAAGAGAGCATATGCTTGTTTTTGGGAGTAACATCAAATGACGAGGTACATATTGAGGTCAGAATCCGCGAAAGGGTCGTAAATATTGAAGGGTTAAATGAAATAGAGGCAAATGAACTGGAAGATGTATTGTTGCAGCATAGAAAAGCCTTTTCAAAGAAACCTGGGTGCATGAAGGATTACGAATATGGTTTCAAGGTGAAGCCACATGATCCGTTTAGATTTAAGCCTTATTCCATTCCACTTGCAAAAAGGGAAGCAGTAGATAAAGAAATGAAGAAAATTTTAGAGTGGAAGATTATTGAGCGCTCTCAATGTAATTGTAGCCCTCTCGTCATTGTCCCCAAGAAAGATAAATCGGTGCGGATAACATTAGATGCCAGAGCACTAAATAAAGTTATTTTACCACAGATGGATAGGCCTGAGGTACTAGAGGAGCTTGTACAGAAGTTTATGGGGTCAAGATATTAACAAGCATTGACTTGACCGCCAGCTTTTGGCAGGTGCCTCTAGTAGAAGATTGTAGAAAATATTTTGCATTTGTTTATGGTGGACGAAGCTACAAATTTAGAGTGTTACCCTTTGGTCTGAAGATATCTATTTCTGTTTTTATATTTATGTTAGACAAGGTTCTTGGTGAGAAGTTGTTGGACAGAATTACAGTGTACATTGATGACATTTTGATTGCTGCAAAAAGTTGGAAGGAACACAATGACATTTTGAAACAGCTTCTATCAAAATTTGAGAGGAACAATATAAATGCAAACCTGGATAAGTCCGAATTCGTAAAGAGAGAGATCAAATTTTTAGGGCATGTAATATCTGCTGAAGGCATCAAACCAGACCCAGAAAAAATAGAAGCTATCAGAAATTTTCCAAGACCCAAGAACAAGAAGCAAATGAAAGCCTTTTTCGGTCTCACCGGATTCTATCGCAAATTTGCGAAGAATCAAGCACTTTATGCGAAGACTCTGCTAGAATTAACTAAGAAAAATGCCACATGGATTTGGACAAAGGAGTGTGAGCAAGAATGTCAAGCTATCAAAGATGAGTTATATAATGCTATTGTTTTGTCACATCCTGATTTAAATTTACCTTTTTGTATTTTCACTGACAGCTCAGAATATGGACTCGGGGCTCATCTTTGTCAATTTGTAGAAAACGGGGACACAATAGAAAGAAGGTCTATTGGATTTGCTAGTCGTGTACTGAATAAATGGGAAAGAAGGTATTCTGTAACAGAAAAAGAGGCGCTCGCTGTGGTATGGGCATTTAAGATATTATGTCATGGGAAGGAAGGTTAAAGTGTTCACAGACCATAAGGCATTGTCATTTCTGATGGATTGTAGGCTAAGTCATAATCGCCTAACACGATGGGCTTTAACGCTGCAAGAGTATGATTTCTCAATAGAATACCTACCTGGGGAAAATAACACTGTAGCAGATGTATTATCCAGATTTCCATTGGGTATGGATAATGCAGATTTCAATAATTCAGGGCAGAAAGAGGTTTCCATACTGTACCTAACCAAAGTAAAGCATGAAGAAAAAATAAAGGATAGACTGAAAAATTTGAGAAGGGAACAGAATAGAGATAACATAATAAAAATGATCAAAGCAGAATGGAGTAGGAAAACTAGTGACAAAGTGAGGAAATACTATATCATACACAAGGGAATATTATACCGTAGAGCTGATCCACAGAAACAACAGTGGAAAATCTATTGGCCAGAGCATGAGCTTGAGAGGCTTGTTTGGTTTATGCATTTTACGTATGCTCATTTTGGTGCTACGAAATGTGCAGACACAATTAAGGAGAGTTGCTACTTTAATAACTTAGAAAAGAGGGTGTACAAAATTCTTAGATCCTGCACTTTGTGTCAGAAAACTAAATCACCAAATTCTAGTAACATAGCAGAGATGCATAGTATGATCCCTACCGAGGTGTTAGAGAAAATATGTGTCGATCTGTATGGTCACCTCCCCACTTCAAAAGGAGGTTATAAATATTTGTTTGTTGTGTTGGATATGTTGTCAAAACACGTAAAACTGTATGCACTGAGAAGAGCAACAGGTAATTCAGTCTCAGACAAAATCAGGAACGATTATGTAATAAAGGCGGGAAAACCAGAGAGGATAATTAGTGATAATGGCTCACAATTTACATCAGAGTGTTGGAAAAAGATGTTGCGTGATCTCGACATAGCCGGCCGGAGTGGCCGTGCGGTTCTCGGCGCTACAGTCTGGAGCAGAGCGACCGCTACGGTCGCAGGTTCGCATCCTGCCTCGGGCATGGATGTGTGTGATGTCCTTAGGTTAGTTAGGTTTAATTAGTTCTAAGTTCTAGGCGACTGATGACCTCAGAAGTTAAGTCGCATAGTGCTCAGAGCCATTTTGATCTCGACATAAAGCCTATTTACATATCCAAATACCATCCCCAGTCAAATATGAGTGAGCGGATGATGAGGGAAATAAACAGACTGTTTAGGGCATACTGTTCTAATAAGCATCACATGTGGGTAGATTATGTGGAAGAGTTCGAGAGAGTTATAAATGAGTTGCCTCACTCTACGACAGAAATACCTCGACAAGAACTATTGACAGTTGAGAAAGTACCCAGTATTATTGAACAACAGGTAAGATTTCCACCGAGAGATGATCTCCCAATTAATGAAAAAAGGGACTTAGCTTTAAGCAGGATTAAAGAGAAAGCTGATAAAAGACAGAGTAAATACAACAAGCAGGTTAAGAGAAGGAAGTATCAAATTGACGAATTGGTATTGATCAAGGCAAGAAACAGGTCTTCTAAGATAAATTCAGAAATTAAGAAGTTTCATGAATTGTATGAAGGGCCATACAAAATAATTAGGATACCACACCCCAATGCTGTGGAAGTAGCTAACATAAAAACGGGAGTAAGCAAAGGACTCTAAAATATCGTAGACATCAACAAATACTATGAACATTAGTAACCCTCAGGGGGCAATAGCGTTCTTTGCATTGCTAGACAGATGACGGCTACCAGGTACCCAAGTTAACTGACAGCATTACTTCATTTTCTTTCATGCTGTTCGTTCTTCCCCTTCTTTCATTCTGAGCTATATTCTGTCTTCTTTACATTCTTCTCTATCCAGGGCTATGATAATTCTTTACCCGATTTGTGACAGCAAACATAATTAGTGACAGCATAGTAACCCAGCAGTATTAACATCTGCATTGTACGGGTGAAAAACAGGAATTGTCGTAAAATATGTGAACAGCGAGTTTTATAACACCAAAGTATAGCATCACAGATACACAAGCTAGAGAACACAGTATTACATTGCCTTAAGAAACATCAGTATAAGCTTTTAATGACATTACATCTATCGCAAAGTATACAGTGGAACGATTTATTTTTGAATTTTAAGAACTAGTAAGTATTACACATCACACATTATGTTTGAAAAATCTGGAAAAAGTAGCAAATAAGTGAAATATGGGCTCTTATTACAGACCTAAACTAGCAGTTGCTGAAGAAGAGGACGACGCTAAACCAGGTAAGTGAACATGACGAAAGAATGAGATTTGGTGGCAGAAAACGATGTCAGGAGATTATTAGTGCAAAAGTTGTGTTAAGTTTTGTGGAAATAAATATATTATATTCTTAAGTATGAATTGCTAGCGACGCAATTCCCGCTGAGGCAAAAGAGCATGTATTTATAGACAAGGGATGGTCCTGCCAAAGAGGTTTATGTTGTGGAGAAATATTATTAGGCGACAGGTAAGTCGGCCAAATGTAAATGAAGAAGTGAGGAGATGAGAATTATTCGGCGACGTGTAAGTCTGCCGAATATTTATGAAGTATGAGGAAGTGGAGGCACACGGCGATGTGTGAGTTGGTCCATTATTAAGGAGGTATTTATTGGCTAAGTGGTTCCACCAACTGGTTATGAAGTACGAGAGAATAGACGTATTGTTATTGACATGAGCAAGAGACAACACCAGCACGAACATCTCAAGGGACACAGACACAATACAACTACGATTTAAAGATAAGGCCACATTATATAAGATATGGAGAATAGCTCACTGGTTTATAATAAGAAGTATGAAAACTACAATGCTAGCAATGAATAGTTCAGACAGCCCCTGCATGAAGTCACATAATACTTACATACGACTTTTGACACAGGAATGATAACAGAAGTGTACACATATGAACACATTAATACAGTTCCACTGGTTATAGAAATAGTAACAACGCTTACATGAGAAGAGAGAGGTATGGTAACTTTTACTGTTGAGTGACGCAACGTTTCTGACAGCCAAAATTTTCATTAAGAGATTTATTCTGAAGTGTTCTCTCAATCGGTGAATCGCAACTGTGTGCCTATTAATGATTAAGAAAACTGTTTACGTAATATCAAAAATGATACTGTATTGAAAAATGTAGAAATAACGTATGAGAATGAGTTGGAGGTGCAGTCATATAAGTCTGCGTAATGAAATAGTTATACGGCGCAGAGCTGTCTGTCAGAGTTAAGGCGTACGGCAACAGCTGGCGTCTGTTCGAATGAGTCACGGCGCTAGTACTGGACGTCACATGTTGTGAATGGACATCGACCCATCATACACTGCGGGCAACGCCATAGCCATATGATAGCAGTCACTGTTTATAAACAGTGGCACTGCATTCAAACAGAATGAAGTTTACTTTTTAGGTCTATTCATGTACATATTCATTGTATTGTATAATTAAAAGGTTATTTCAGGGATTAGTTAAGTTTTATTAAAAATCTAATATAAGGCATTTTGTATTATTACATGAAATGTACCGGTCCTGTATGCTGGAGTTGGAGACTGAGAATGGATAGTCACTTGTCAAACCCAACACCAGTTGAGATGGACTACGCAATGCAAGACCACTTAATGGACAATGGAAGCCCCTGTTGCTCTTGTGAGTCACATGCGTTTGTTCCTGTAATAGTGAAAGTGTACGTAAAAGATTTTCAGTCATTTATTTTCGAAAGTGTGAGTAGTGATTTTGAAAAAGACGGCAATGAGCCGAGAAGGTGTCTCTATTTTAATACAATTTATGTAATGCTGTAATTTCTTTTGAGTTTCAATGGACGGCAATGAGCCGATAATAATGTGAACATTTGTGTGCTGTTAATGTTTTTTAGATAACTTCATAATCTTTTTGGGTAAATTTAAAAGACAGCTATAAGCTGATTTTTTCTTGTGTTTCAGATAACTATGTGGTTTACTTTGAAACTTCGTTTATTTCTCACATGTTTTGTGTAATCACATGATGATATACTATTTGTAAAATGTTTACTTATGCTTCATATTATTGTTTTAGGACGTGAAGATGTAACTTTATGTTGACAATGTTTGTGGTGTAGGGTGTTACTGTTTTGGAATTTATAACAGGCATCACATCATTTCCTTCTTCTCAGATTTTGGAATTTTAATAATGATTTTAGGGCAGATTGGTTAAAGCAAGCTTCTTGTATACAGGTTGATTTTTTAAAGTAGGGACAGTGGATAGCTTGGCTCTTGAGAGATTACCTATTGGTTCACAGTTTTATCAAAATTTGGTTCTATTTCTTCATATATTTCCAAAATTGAGTGTTGTCTTCGAGAACACCCCAGTTTTTGGAAATCTCAGAAGGAAGGGGATGTGTAATATTTCTGGCTTATTCAGCCATCATATTAGGCTCCAGGAAGCTATTCCCAGGGCAGTGGAGATGCAAGAAGCATAGAGATGACGCAGCGTGGGATACGAGGTACCGGTGACAGACGTTAGATGCGGTACCATTCCCGTGAGAAAGACCGCCTGCATGATGCTGCTGCTCTGTGATTGGTTGCTGTGTTCGGCGGTAGGGCGCCAAAACGTTAAACTTTAGTTGCTATTATTAATTAAACCTGTCTTCCAAATTACTTAATTTTTTTAAATAAACATCTCTCAACAGCCAGCTATCAATCACTCATTTCAAAATTATTAAAATCAAAGTATTACTAAAACAAAATACTGACTATATTACTGCCGATGCACTTCGGTGGCGTTCGGGTCACGCCTTGCTGGCTTGGCGCGCGAAGTGTCTCGGGCAGTCCGGCTCTCCAGTTCTGACCGTTCCAGTAGACAGACATGTTGTCTGTTATAGCAGTATTTGGTTCACGCAGTTTTATTTACTACAGTTCCGACCGTCGCTAGCTACAGACATGTTGTCTGTAATAGTAGTATTTGATTCATGTACTTTTATTCTCCAGGTCTGACGGTTCCAGTAGACAGACATGTTGTCTGTGGCAGGATGTATTTCATGTTATTTTAGCCAGATATAATGACTGTGGAAAGATATGTTCAATACTTTGTGATCAAGAATAATTTATCGTGTCTATATCAATAAAAACGCGAGTGGCATCCCAAATGAGTTATAGTTTATTCGTAGCAGCAGTTCCTTGCGAAGTTAATTTCAGCCTCAAGAAAAAGAACCCACGACCTGCGTGCTGTTTTCTGTGCTGGGGACATCATAATCATGAAGACAGCAGGTTAGTGAAGTGTAAAAGAACTTATGTATTCCACACAGGGCAGTGGAAACAACTAGGCACCTCACATGTACTGCATGCACAGTATAAATGTGCTCAGTGACACGTCATCTGCAGTAATGCAGAGGAGGTAAAGAAGGATGAAAGTATTAACACTATCTCACTTTTGTTCCTTTTTCTTGCCGTACCATCACTGAATCTTCGATACACAGGCCGAACAGCCGTAGAACTAGACTGTGTCCATGCTTTACGAACTTTTTTCCAAAGAAATTCTCTCTTAATCGTCGAATTTTATTGTTGTATCTTGTGCAGAGCGACTTTGCAATTGCTCTGGGTACGCTTTTCTCAATAATAAGTGATCTGATAAGCTCGTTAAGGGTGTCAGATATTAGTATTATCCACTGCTAAGCTTTGGTGTAATTTTTCGCAGAAAAAAACATGGGGGCGTGGAACTGTGTTGTGAAATGGCAGATGGGTTTTATTGTGGAAACATCCTGGCAGATTATGACTGTGTGCCAGAACCGAACATGAACGTAGAACCTTGCTTCGGTTCAGCATATACTTTCATCCGGCCAAGAAGCTTCAAAGTATATCATACTCCACTACCCAGTGAATGATTTATTCTGGTATTTTATTATTATTTAGTTGTGTTACATTTCCCAACAAATACATACTCTTTGTTATCTAAATATTTCTTCACTGTGTAGACTACATTGTTCAGCAGGTACTTCTTAATGCGTTTCTAATTAATTTGGTGTAGTAATCTCTCTCATCTTCGTAAGTAATTCATTGACTGTACGACATTATTAAAAGGTAGAAAATGATGTTTTTAAGTTGACTGTACGACATTATTGAAAGGTAGAAAACGATATTCTTAAGTTTTCTGTTTACTCTTTGCTGACAGACCTAAACTGAGTTTTAATTTTGCTCCTCGGCCTTGGATAGACTTGCTTTTTACGATAATTGTCACCACTGGTTTTTAAGTGCATAACTGAGTGATAAATGTTCTCAGACGTAGTAGCTACAACTTCAATATTTCCTATAGATATTTACAATGAGCAAGAGTGCTGTGTTTGGTTATTACGTATTCTCCAGGCCCTTTCCTGCAGTTTATGTATTCATAATTTATGCCTTTGTTCTCAAGGGAAAAAAAAACACGATTCAACAGCTAAGCATTTAGTGCATATATGAATAGTATATAATTAGGATTGTGACTCTTCGCATTGATGATGGGACTGTGGAGGTATCGCATACTGATTGTATTCTGCTTGCTAGTATCTTTGGCTGGTAACGCGGAAGAACGAAGTGGCTTGTTGAAGGTCGTTATGTGTATTCACTGGCTGCGCGAGGCCAGGCACCTGTGATCAGCAGGCACGCTATCAGGCCGTGCTGAGGAGCGTTCCAGGTTTGCTGAGGAAATGGCCGCCGTTAACGCGCCGTAGCGCCAGCCCAGCCAACGGCGCAGCAGATAAAGGCGGCTCCGCCTCCCTGCCACTGAGTCAGCACTCCGCGCAGTCTAGACGGTAGACGCTGCTATCGCAATGTGCTGGCGTTCTTCGCTAGTCAGTCGCCTGGGAAACGTATATTTTGTTACTGCCATTATTACGACAGGGTCAGCTTTACAACTGTTCCAACTAACTCTGCTGAAGAGCCCTGTTTCTTGTGAATAGTCTTCACGTAGTACAGTGACGTCACAAAAGTATTGTGATTTACATCTACATCATACTCCGCAAGCCTCATGATGGTGTGTGGTGTTGGGTCCTTTTTGCAGCACTGAGCCCTCCAACCTTGTTACACGAGCGAAAACCGCGTGGAAAGAATGATTGTCGGTAAGCCCCTGTATCTACTCTAAATTTCTCGAATTTTCTCATGTTCATTACGCTAGACGCATGTAGGGGGAAGTAATATGTTCTCCGACTCTTCCCGGAAAGTAATCTCTCCGAACTTTGAATAGTAGAACTCTCCGTGATATCCACCGCCTCTCTTGTAACGTCTGCCAATCGAGTTGGTTGAGCATTTCGGTACGCTCTTCGTCGGATCTTTTCTAACTTCTCTATCAGTCCTATCTGGTAGGAATCCCATATGGATGAACAATACTCAAAAATGGGTGGAACAAGCGCCTTACAAGGGACTTCTTTCTTGGCTGAGTTACATTTCCTTAAGATTCACCGGCCGGAGTGGCCGTGCGGTTCTAGGCGCTACAGTCTCGAACCGCGCGACCGCTACGGTCGCAGGTTCGAATCCTGCCTCTGCCATGGATGTGTGTGATGTCCTTAAGTTAGTTAGGTTTAATTAGTTCTAAGTTCTAGGCGACTGATAACCTCAGCAGTTAAGTCGCATAGTGCTCAGAACCGTTTGAACCATTTGAACCTTAAGATTCTTCCTATGAATAGGAGTCTCGCATCTGATTTTCCCACTATTTGCTTTACATGGTCATTAGGGTAGTTCCGGATAGTTAGTCCTAGATATTTTACGGCAGATACTCTTTCCAGCGGTTTGTCATTAATAGTGAGCTATACAGTAGAGGCTTCCTTTTCCTATGAATGCGCAATATGTTACATTTATTTACGTTAATGGTCAACTGCCAGAGCCTGCACCATTCATCAGCTCTCTGGAGGTCATTCTGCAAATTGTTACTATCTTCTGGCGTTGCTACTTTGTTATAGACAACCTCATCATCTGCGAACAGCCTTAGAGAGCATCCGCCCCTTTCTACTGGATCATTTATATATATTATAAACAGTAATGGTCCTACCACATTTCCTTAGGTACACCGGAAATAACCTTTACATATATCGATTTTGTTCTGTTAAGAGCGACGTATTGAGTTCTGTCTGCAAGGGAGTCTTGAATACAGTTGAAAATCTGCTCCGATACTCGATAAGATCGTATCTTTTCACTAAACGGCAGTGCGGGACGGTGTCAAATGGCTTCCTGAATTCAGGGAACACGGTATCAACCGGCTCTGTGGATCTCAAGGAGGCCCAGAGCGAGCTGAATTTCGCAGGATCTCTGTTTGCGGAATCCATGTTGATTTTTATGGAAGAGGTATTCCTTCTCCAAGAGCCGGCCGCGGTGGTCTAGCGGTTCTAGGCGCTCAGTCCGGAACCGCGCGACTGCTACGGTCGCAGGTTCGAATCCTGCCTCGGGCATGGATGTGTGTGATGTCCTTAAGTTAGTTAGGTTTAAGTAGTTCTAAGTTCTAGGGGACTGATGACCACAGATGTTAAGTCCCATAGTGCTCAGAGCCATTTGAACCTTCTCCAAGAACGTCATAATTATTGAGCATAAAACTAATTCCACAATTCTACAACAGATTAACGTCAACGATATGTTCCTATACAATAGTGTGCATCTGTCCTACGACCCTTCTTAAAAACAGGAGTCATCTGCGCTTTCTTCCAGTCGGTTCCAGGTACTAATCGTTGCTCAAGCGATCTACGATTAGTTACTGCTAGAAGGGGAACAAGTTATTTCGCATAAACTTTGTAGAATCTTACAGGTATCTCATCTGATCATGACGCCTTTCCGCTACTAAACGAGTGTAGTTGTTTTTCTATTCCGCGATCGGTTATCTCAATATCTGCCGTTTTGACGTTCGTACGACGATTGAAAGGAGGGACCATGTTACGATCTTCCGTGGTGAAACAATTCTGGAAGACCGAATTCAGTATTTCGGCCGTCTCTCTGTCATCTTGTGTTTCTGCGACAGTATGGTCACTGAGTGAATGAATAGGTGATTTTGACCCGTTCACTGATTTTAAATACGACCAAAATCTCTTAGGGTTTTACTCAGATGAGTTGACGAAGTTTTACTTTCAAAGTCATTGAACGCTTGACTCTTTGCTGTCCTTGCTCTCATTTTCGCTACCTTCAGCTTTTGTTTGTCAGCTAGGTTTTTACTTCTCTTGAATCTGAAGTAAAGTTCTCTTTGTTTATGTAGCAGTTTTCTAATACGGCTATTATAACATGGTGAGTCTTTCCCATCCCTCAAGACCTTGTATTGTATTGTATGGCATTGAACTGGGGACCTAGAAACGACGGAGAGGCTTCGTCCCCACCGTAGCCCACAGTGATACACAACCCCACAACAGGCAACAGCAATCCACTCACACCACCGCCGCTCCAAACCAAACCTAGGGTTATTGTGCGGTTCGGCCTCCAGTTGACCCCCTCCCGGGAACGTCTCACACCAGACGAGTGTAACCCGATGTTGCGTGGTAAAGTAATTAGGGTGTACGCGCACGTGGAGAAAGTGTTTGCACAGGAATTGCCGACGTATTGTAACTGAGGCGGAATAAGGGGAACCAGCCCGCATTCGACGAGCCAGATGGAAAACCGCCTTAAAAACCATCCACAGACTAACCAGCATACCGAACCTCGACACTAATCCGCCGGGCGGATTCGTGCCGGGGACTGGCACGCCTTCCCGCCCGGAAAGCAGTGCGTTAAGACCGCTTGGCTAACCGGGCGGGCCCTCAAGACCTCATTCGGAACATATTTGTCTAGGGAATATGGCACGATTCCTTTGAATTTTTTCATTTGTTTTCCACATCTTCGTCCTCACCACCGAATATTTGATGCTTACTGATCAGATACTCTGAAATTCGTATCCTGTCACTTTTGATAAGTAAAAATATGTTCCTACCTTTCTTAACATGCTATGTCAGACCCGGTGTCACAGATGCTATCACAGCCTTATGATCACTGATGCCTTCATCTACGTTAACTGCTGCGATTAGGTCATATCTGTTTGTTGCCAGGAGGTCTAAGACGCTACCCTCACGTGTTTGTTCTCTAACTATCTGCTCAAAGTAATTTTCGGACAAGACATCCAGAACAATGTCACACGGTTCCCTGTCTCTGCCACCAGTTTTGAAAGCATGACACTTACAAAATATACCTGGCAGGTTGAAGTCATTCCCTGTTACGACGGCATGATCAGGAAAATTACCAACGATATTCTGCAAGTTATGTCTGAAGTGCTCTACCACTGGAGCTCTTGACCAAAGCGGTCTAGAAAAGCATCCGGTTACTATTTTTGACCGATCTTTGTTAACTTCAACCAGATTAATTCACAATCGAAATCTGTGATAACCTTACTGGATTTTATCGAACTCTTTACTGAAATAAGTACGCCGCTACCATTGGCGATTAACCTGCCCTTATGATAAATATTCCAATCTGAACGTAGGATTTCGTCGTCATTAACGTCCGGTTTCAACCAAATTTCTGTTACTAATACTGTTTGGGCGTTATAACCTTCAGTAAGCGAAACTAATTCTAGGACCTTTCCTTAGATGCTCCTGCAGTTTACGAAAATCATATTAACCTTTTCTAACTCTGATCTACGACGACGAAAGGGTCTGAGTACACTGTGGCTAATTTATCAGGCAAATCATCTTTGATCCGAAGAGAGGATTTCTCTAACCTAAAAAAATGCCCCATGTGTCGCCACATATACTCCGCTACCCTAGTAGTCTCTTCCTGCGTGTGGTGCACGCCTGACCTATTAAGAGGAACCCTGGAACTCTGTACCTGATAGCGGTGGTCGAGAAATTCGCATCCAACATCGTCCCAGAGTCGTCTGAGCGTCTGGTTTAGACCTTCCACTCAACGCCAAACCGGAGGACCGCAATCAACCCTGGGAACGACAGGTACCCTGGAATAGACAGTTCAGCCTGCACCCCGCGTGCGATGATATTTGCCTTCATCAAATCAGCCATCCGCTGAAAGGAGCCGAGGATGCCCTCAGAACCCAAGCAGTAGGCGTCTTTAGCGGCCCTCACACAGACGCTCCTAACCGCGCGATTTAGGACACGCTACGCAGTTCCGTACGCAAGAGCTCCCGTGTGATTTCAGGTAAATTCAAGACGCAGGTGTGCGGTCAAGCCAGCGGTTAGATGCGCCCCGCTCTTGCCCGCCAGCGCATTCAAACTTACACGCCTGGCGTGTGGCGTTCTCACGTGTGTTGCTTGTGCTCCCCTGAGTTGCCTACAGCGACGTGAATTATTGTGCGCTCTCCCGCTGGTCGTTGTCAGTAGCCAACAGTACTCGACGCGATCATGGCGGATTCCCGTTGCTGCACGAAGGACTTTTCGACGGAATTTATAAACATATACAAAGAGCAACAGTGCTTGTGGAGAGTGAGATCAAAAGACTACATAAATAAGAATTTAAAGAACTAAGCTTATGATAAATTGGTTGCGTTTTGCAAACCAGTTTTTCCTGAAGCGAACCGCGACTTTGTTGCAAGAAAAATACAAAGCTTACGGGGCTCATTAAGAAAGGAGCTGAAGAAAGTTTGTGACAGTAAGCGTAGTGGCAGTTTTCTCGATGACATTTATGTACCAACTTTGTGGTACTACGACTTGCTTTTATTTACTGTAGACCAAGAGCTGCCAAGAGCGAGTTGTTCGAACATGGATATTTCTGTGGGTGTACAGAGCGGTATCTCTGACTGTGAAGACGACAATGGAATTGACAATGAAGCCAGTTATGAGGTCAACGAGGTTACGATTGATGGTGGAAGTCAACACAATGAACGACAACTTGCAAAAGTGAGTTAACGGTTGTGTATTTATATTGTTAAGAGTACAGTTAAAAAAAAATGGTTCAAATGGCTTTGAGCACTATGGGACTTAACATCTGTGGTCATCAGTCCCCTAGAACTTAGAACTACTTAAACCTAACTAACCTAAGGACATCACACACATCCATGCCCGAGGCAGGATTCGAACCTGCGACCGTAGCAGTCGCGCGGTTCCGGACTGAGCGCCTAGAACCGCTCGGCCACCTCGGCCGGCGAGTACAGTTGCTTGTGTGTATTTTATAGCAATAGAACTTCAAGAAAAATGTTAAAACAATGTTATATCTTGTACTATACAGTTCCCATGTAATGAAACGTGTTACGCTCTTCCAGCACGTAACATGTCTTCCTGCCAGGGCACACCTCCCTCTGAGACAAAATATTTCTTATATGCTTCTCGATTGACTTTTACTCATATAGATGGATTTCTTGACACCGCAGACTGTAAACCAGGTAATTCCACTGCTCCCTTTCGCCAGTCACCCTCATTTAATGTACAGTCTACCAAATCTTCCGTGTCCAATGCTGTAACTGTCATTTATCCTTTACTTCGTCTACGTAAAAAATTGTGTAATGCACATATGGCCAAAATAACGTAATTTATCTTTTCGATCTTCATGTTGATTGTTGTATGGAGAATTCTAAATCGTGATGTTATTATACCAAAAACATTTTCTACAACATTGCGAGCACGTGACAATCTGCAGTTAAAAATTCTTCTGTCGTGTCCCAATTCTCTTTGAGAATAAGGTTTTAAGAAGTTATCTTTCAATGAAAAAGCTTCATCACCCAAAAATACAAAATTTAAATTCTTTATAATTTCATCATTACTTGGCAAATTCACATGTTCGTTCTGCAGTGCATGAAAGAATTCTGTGTATTCAAGAATTCCTCCATCAGACATTCTTCCATTTTTCCCCACATCAACAAATACGAATTCGTAATGTGCATTTACCAAAGCGAGTAAAACGACACTGTAGAAGTTCTTGTAGTTAAAGTAACGGGCTCCAGAGTGAGGTGGTGGCACAATGCGTATATGTTTTCCATCTATTGCTCCTCCGCAGTTTATAAATTACCACTTTTCTTCAAATCCTTTCGCTATGTCTATCCATTCTTCTTTGGTTGTAGGAAACTGAAGCAAAACCAAAAACAGTAATTGAATATTCCTCTTACAGGGAGAACAAGAACAAGCACAACCTACATGTATGTCTTTCCCGGAAATGCCAAAAAAAAAAAAAAAAGAAAAGAAACAGAAGCTTAATATAGCTTCGGCTACATTTGAGATGATGCAAACGTGCACCAGTACTTTGCAGCAGATAAGAAGAGATGATCTGAAGGAACATGAAGCTACAGGTATCAACGTGGCGAAGAAATTAGAACGGATGGAGCCCATACAAGCAATATATGCTGAATCATTAATTAATGTAGTGTTAACACGAGGTTTGCTGAAAACTTTAACTCCACACACTGATTTGTGTGATAATGACATCTGTAAAGTCAGGCTGTTGTCAGCACCATCCCAAGCTTCTACACCTATTTCTCGCTCATCTCCTTCTACATAAGCAGGGTCTCAAACCTCTGTTACAGATCAAGGCACTGTTTCCATTAACACTTATTATGATCAATATGGTCATTATATGACCAGAGATTAGTAACAGTGGTGGTTTTTTTCTAATTGTTTAAACAATGGTTCCAGTATGTTTTTGTGAGTTTTGTACCATGTAATAATGAGCTACGGGTACTTCTGAAATAATAATTGCTAACACATCGTCATCCCCCCATGAACCATGGACCTTGCCGTTGGTGGGGAGGCTTGCGTGCCTCAGCGATACAGATGGCAGTACCGTAGGTGCAACCACAACGGAGGGGTATCTGTTGAGAGGCCAGACAAACATGTGGTTCCTGAAGAGGGGCAGCAGCCTTTTCAGTAGTTGCAGGGGCAACAGTCTGGATGATTGACTGATCTGGCCTTGTAACATTAACCAAAACGGCCTTGCTGTGCTGGTACTGCGAACGGCTGAAAGCAAGGGGAAACTACAGCCGTAATTTTTCCCGAGGACATGCAGCTCTACTGTATGATTAAATGATGATGGCGTCCTCTTGGGTAAAATATTCCGGAGGTAAAATAGTCCCCCATTCGGATCTCCGGGCGGGGACTACTCAAGAGGACGTCGTTATCAGGAGAAAGAAAACTGGCGTTCTACGGATCGGAGCGTGGAATGTCAGATCACTTAATCGGGCAGGTAGGTTAGAAAATTTGAAAAGGGAAATGGATAGGTTAAAGTTAGATATAGTGGGAATTAGTGAAGTTCGGTGGCAGGAGGAACAAGACTTTTGGTCAGGTGATTACAGGGTTATAAATACAAAATCAAATAGGGGTAATGCAGGAGTAGGTTTAATAATGAATAAAAAAATAGGAGTGCGGGTTAGCTACTACAAACAGCACAGTGAACGCATTATTGTGGCCAAGATAGACACAAAGCCCATGCCTACTGCAGTAGTACAAGTTTATATGCCAACTAGCTCTGCAGATGATGAAGAAATAGATGAAATGTATGACGAGATAAAAGAAATTATTCAGGTAGTGAAGGGAGACGAAAATTTAATAGTCATGGGTGACTGGAATTCGTCAGTAGGAAAAGGGAGAGAAGGAAACATAGTAGGTGAATATGGATTGGGGGGAAGGAATGAAAGAGGAAGCCGCCTTGTAGAATTTTGCACAGAGCATAACTTAATCATAGCTAACACTTGGTTCAAGAATCATGAAAGGAGGCTGTATACATGGAAGAAGCCAGGAGATACTGACAGGTTTCAGATAGATTATATAATGGTAAGACAGAGATTTAGGAACCAGGTTTTAAATTGTAAGACATTTCCTGGGGCAGATGTGGATTCTGACCACAATCTATTGGTT
Organism: Schistocerca nitens; assembly: GCF_023898315.1. Classification (NCBI taxonomy): domain Eukaryota; kingdom Metazoa; phylum Arthropoda; class Insecta; order Orthoptera; family Acrididae; genus Schistocerca; species Schistocerca nitens. The sequence goes on along the minus strand of NC_064616.1, from coordinate 313,644,144 downwards.
ATGAACTGCAGTTTGAAACTGAAGAAACTGCAAAAAGGTGGGAATTTAAGGAGATGGGACCTGGATAAACTGAAAGAACCAGAGGTTGTAGAGAGTTTCAGGGAGAGCATAAGGGGACAATTAACAGGAATGGGGGAAAGAAATACAGTAGAAGAAGAATGGGTAGCTCTGAGGGATGAAGTGGTGAAGGCAGCAGACGATCAAGTAGGTAAAAAGACGAGGGCTAATAGAAATCCTTGGGTAACAGAAGAAATATTGAATTTAATTGATGAAAGGAGAAAATATAAAAATGCAGTAAATGAAGCAGGCAAAAAGGAATACAAACGTCTCAAAAATGAAATCGACAGGAAGTGCAAAATGGCTAAGCAGGGATGGCTAGAGGACAAATGTAAGGATGTAGAGGCTTGTCTCACTAGGGGTAAGATAGATACTGCCTACAGGAAAATTAAAGAGACCTTTGGAGAGAAGAGAACCACTTGTATGAATATCAAGAGCTCAGATGGAAACCCAGTTCTAAGCAAAGAAGGGAAGGCAGAAAGGTGGAAGGAGTATATAGAGGGTTTATACAAGGGAGATGTACTCGAGGACAATATTATGGAAATGGAAGAGGATGTAGATGAAGACGAAATGGGAGATAAGATACTGCGTGAAGAGTTTGACAGAGCACTGAAAGACCTGAGTCGAAACAAGGCCCCGGGAGTAGACAACATTCCACTAGAACTACTGATGGCCTCGGGAGAGCCAGTCATGACAAAACTCTACCATCTAGTGAGCACGATGTATGAGACAGGTGAAATACCCTCAGACTTCAAGAAGAATATAATAATTCCAATCCCAAAGAAAGCAGGTGTTGACAGATGTGAAAATTACCGAACTATCAGTTTAATAAGTCACAGCTGCAAAATACTTACGCGAATTCTTTACAGACGAATGGAAAAACTGGTAGAAGCCGACCTCGGGGAAGATCAGTTTGGATTCCGTAGAAATGTTGGAACACGTGAGGCAATACTAACCTTACGACTTATCTTAGAAGAAAGATTAAGAAAAGGCAAACCTACGTTTCTAGCATTTGTAGACTTAGAGAAAGCTTTTGACAATGTTGACTGGAATACTCTCTTTCAAATTCTGAAGGTGGCAGGGGTAAAATACAGGGAGCGAAAGGCTATTTACAATTTGTACAGAAACCAGATGGCAGTTATAAGAGTCGAGGGGCATGAAAGGGAAGCAGTGGTTGGGAAAGGAGTGAGACAGGGTTGTAGCCTCTCCCCGATGTTATTCAATCTGTATATTGAGCAAGCAGTAAAGGAAACAAAAGAAAAGTTCGGAGTAGGTATTAAAATTCATGGACAAGAAGTAAAAACTTTGAGGTTCGCCGATGACATTGCAATTCTGTCAGAGACAGCAAAGGACTTGGAAGAGCAGTTGAACGGAATGGACAATGTCTTGAAAGGAGGATATAAGATGAACATCAACAAAAGCAAAACGAGGATAATGGAATGTAGTCAAATTAAATCGGGTGATGCTGAGGGAATTAGATTAGGAAATGAGACACTTAAAGTAGTAAAGGAGTTTTGCTATCTAGGGAGTAAAATAACCGATGATGGTCGAAGTAGAGAGGATATAAAATGTAGACTGGCAATGGCAAGGAAAGCGTTTCTCAAGAAGAGAAATTTGTTAACATCGAGTATAGATTTAGGTGTCAGGAAGTCGTTTCTGAAAGTATTTGTATGGAGTGTAGCCATGTATGGAAGTGAGACATGGACGATAACTAGTTTGGACAAGAAGAGAATAGAAGCTTTCGAAATGTGGTGCTACAGAAGAATGCTGAAGATAAGGTGGGTAGATCACGTAACTAATGAGGAGGTATTGAATAGGATTGGGGAGAAGAGAAGTTTGTGGCACAACTTGACTAAAAGAAGGGATCGGTTGGTAGGACATGTTTTGAGGCATCAAGGGATCACAAATTTAGCATTGGAGGGCAGCGTGGAGGGTAAAAATCGTAGAGGGAGACCAAGAGATCAATACACTAAGCAGATTCAGAAGGATGTAGGTTGCAGTAGGTACTGGGAGATGAAGAAGCTTGCACAGGATAGAGTAGCATGGAGAGCTGCATCAAACCAGTCTCAGGACTGAAGACCACAACAACAACAACATCGTCAATATTTTTAATCGCTTACCTTCATGGCCTCTGGCCGAAGTGTTTCATAAAGTGCTTTGCATGTCTCTGGAATTATATTTGACAACGACGGTGCGGAAATTACTGTGGCAAATTTTAAATCTTCGAGGGAGCGACCCGTTGCTAAAAATCGGAGATTAGCGGTAAGGCGTTCCACTACAGAAATACTTTTTCTCATCAGTGTCCCTCTGGCTGATTTCCTCCTTGACGTTGTCAAGCAATGCATCGAATATTTCACTGTCCATTCTTAAATAATTTCGAAAGTCATCTGGATAATTGTCTCGTAGTTCTTTAATCAAAGAAGTGTGATTGTGACGGTACCTGTATTCCTTAACCCAAGTACCACGTCTTTTTTTTTTTTTTTTTTTTTTTTTTTTTTTTTGTCATGCTCATAGCTGCAATACCTACTGTTGTAGTAGCGAGAACAATACTTCTACGTTCCTCTTTCGCACGAAACATGGCTGCAACTAGAGCACTCGCTGCGCACGCGCCACGCAAGATTTTAGAACTGACGAAACTACACGCGCCACGCTTGCGCGCGTACTTGCGCGCGGGTTTCACAGTTTACACGCAGACGCCTGCGCAGGGCACTCCTGAACGCCGACTTGCGAGCGCGCAAGAGCGTGTCCTTGAACTTCCCTCCACGCACCTGAGCACCACAGTTCTTCGCGCGTTCAGGCGCGCACGCAGATCCGCCGCGCTCAGTTGCTCGGTTGGGAGCGTCCGTGTGTGAGGCCGCTATTCGCTCCGACATGCGCCACTATTTGCAGCCAGCTGCAGACAGTGGGCTTGGCAGCTGCCGGCAAGGCCTCTTCAACATCACAGACGAAACCCCCAGAGAACATACCGAGTGCCCGCTGGTATTCTTTCTTGCCCTGCCGGCTATTTCCCTGAGGGGCTCCATCACCCGCCTAACACTAAGTCTCCCAATGACCAGCACACTCACTCTCTGCACTTGTCCGGACTGGGCAATAAAATCGTCCGCTGGCCCAAAAAGAGATGCATCTCGTGAGGGCTCAGAGTTATCATCAATACACGTCGTACCTTTTGCTAAGACATAGGGGAGTCAGCTGCGTGACCTGCTCCCTCATTCGCCTTCTGTCAAATGGCACGCCAACCCACCACTGTCTGTCACCCACTCTCGCGTGAGGACGGACCGGTCAGATGTTGCGAACCAGAAGATGCAGCGACATCCATATCACCAGGGGACTCCAAAGGCACCAAAGATGTTGCAGGTCTCGTCCCCGGCACCCCAATTCCGCCGTAACTTTGAACATTAGCCATGAAGCATTTCGACGGTAGCCAACGCTGCTTCCAGCTGTCTGCGGACAGCAGTCAATTCTTCTTGTGTCAGTTCACAACAAGCACACCTTAGGCATATCGTAGTGTGTGTAAAAATAGATATAAGACCTCAAATGGCACTACTGAGTTTGAAATGTACGCAAAACATAACGTGGAGAGTAAAGAAACGCTAAAAACTGCTCTGAGACGGCAAATTATTAAACAGAGGTAAATACGTAGGTTGGAACTTAATAGTGGTAACACTGCTGTGGGGACACTATGCAATGGAATCTACTATTGTCGCTGATAGCACACGTTGCGACATACCTACCTTACCTTCGAGCAAATGGAGTCGCCCGTCCCACGTCACCGGCATGGTCACAATCGAGGAAAACACTTGTGAGCGAGCTGTCTAACGTAACGGTGTCACTAGGTTTTCAAAACAGGAACAACGGAGCTGGATCAAGATTGAATGTGCCAGAGGTCGTACAGCACGACAGTGTCATCAACCACCAGCTTTGCGAAAGAAACAGCGACACTTTCTGCGCAACCCACCCATCATTTTGCACGACAATGCGTGGGCGATACAGCGCAAGCTGTGGTTACTCTGTTCGGTCGATGGGACTGGGAAGTACTGTACCATCCACCAAACTCCCCGGACTTAAGTCCTTGTGACTTTGATTTGATTCCGAAGATGAGGGAACCACTTCGTAACATTCGCTTCAGAACTGTTCCGGAGATTCGACAGGCAGCAGACAACTCCATTCGCACCTTCAACAGAACAGACTCTGATAAAGGTATACCACGTCCTCCACATGGCTGGCAACGGGTTCTACACAACGCTGGTGACTACTTTGAAGGACAGCAACATGTGAAAACATGTAACTGTTTTGTATTGGTTGTGAATGAATAGCTGCCACTAGCTAAGTTCCAAACCTTGTATCTCTACTGAAGTGGATGTATCTACAGTTACCTGTTACTAGAAACTCTGCTTACTCCAAAACTGCTGCACTTGTCCTGACGGTCTGACGGCGGGAAAATTACACTAGGAAGCCGCCTTACACAAGGATATGCACGCAAAAACAAAAACTTACAGTAATCTGCTAATACACAGGTACAGTTCACTAATTTTCATAAGCACATTTAAAAAAAGCAGCAAGTAAACTAAATTACTGTGTATCAGGCAATCGCTGCTGCTGCTGCTGCTGCTGCTACCGCTGCTGGCGCCTCCGCTCGACTCGGCGTCTGCCAGTGTGCACTCGTACTATACCTCATAGCATCGTGTCGAACCTCCTTTCGCCCAGTGTAGTGCAGCAACTCGATGTGGCATGGACTCAACAAGTCGCTGGACGTCCAATGCATAAATATTCAGCCATGCTGCCTCTATCGCTGTCCATAATTGCGGAAGTGTTGCCGGCGCTGGATGTTGTGCACGAACTGACCTCTCACTTACGCTCCATAAATGTTATATGGGACTGCAGTTGGGCGATTTGGGCGGCCAGATCATTCGCTCGAACTGCCCAGAATGAGCTGCAAACCAATCGCAAGCAATCGTGGCCCCGTGACATGACATCGTTGTTTGAGAACATGTAGTGCACGAATCGCGGCCAATGCTCTCCAAGTACCAGAACGTAACCATTTCCAGTTAGGGGTCATTCAGTTGAACGAGAGGACGCAGTCCATCCCATGTGAACACAAACCACACCATTATGGAGCCACCACCAGCTTGCACAGTGCCTTATTGTAAACTTGGTTCCATGGTTTCGTGGGGTCTGCACCACACTCGAACCCTACCATCAGCTCTTGCCAACTGAAAATGGGTCTCGTCCGACAAGGCCATGGTTTTACAGTCGCCTAGAGTTCAACCAATACGGTCACGAGCCTGGGAAAGGCGCTGCAGGCAATGTGCTGTTAACAAATCCACTTGCGTCGGTCTGCAGCCAAAGCCCAATAACACCGAATTTCGCTCCACTGTCCTAACGGACATTGATTTCTGTGGTTATTTCACTCGGTGTTGCTTGTCTTTTAGCAGCGGTAACTCTACGCCGGTACTCGCGGTCGTTAAGTGAAGACCGTCGTCCGTGGTGAGAGATAATGCCTGAAATCTGGTATTATCGACACAGTCTTGACACTGTGGATCTCGCAATATTGAATTCCCTAACGATATCCGAAATAGAATGTCCCATGCGTCTAGCTCCAACTACAATTCTGCAATCAAAGTATGCTAACTCCTGTCGTGCAGGCATAATCACCTCTGAAACCTTTTCACACGAATCACCTGAGTACAAATGACAGCTTCACCAACGCACTGCCCTTTTATGCCTTGTGCACACGATACTACCGCCATGCGCCATCCGTATACACTGATCAGCCAGATCAGTATGACCACCGACCCACTATCGATATAAACCAGTACAGGTGATAGCAGTGGCACCTGGAGAGGAGTGACTGCTAATCAAGCATAATCACGGTGCATGCTGTTATCAGTGAGCGTGCTGTCAATGTGTAGAATGTCGATGGCGCGGTCTGTCTGAGTTCGGACTGTGCCGGCCGGGAGGCTCGGCACTAGCATTTCGGAAACTGCAAGGCTTGTAGGGTGTTCGAGGAGTTCTGTGGTGAGCATCTTCAGCACGTAGCGAAACCAAGGTGAAAGCACGTCCAGACGTCGGGGGTTGGACGGACACCCTCATTACACATATAGGGCGTCGTAGGCTGGAAAGACTGGTAAAACAAGGCAGGTGGCGAACTGTGGAGCAACTAACATCAGATCTTAATGCTGGGCAGAGTGCAAGTGTATCTGAACACACAATGCACCAAGCACTCCTAACGATGGGCTTCCGCAACTGATGACCCAAGCATGTGCCAGTGATAACACCATGACATTGGCAGCAACAACTAAATGGGTATGTGACCATCGGCACTGTACGTTGGCGCAGTGGCAGAGCGTTGCATAGTCTCATGAATCTTGATACCTTCTTCATCATGCCAAAGGAACGGCGCGAATCAGTCGTCTTCGAGGTAACAGCTCCTTGAAATCTGTACTGTGAGACGGAGACAAGCTGGCGGCGGCTCTGGGGAACATTCACGTAGGCATCCATGGGTGCAGTGGAACTCGTACAAGGCACCTTGAAGTGGCCGTGCGGTTAAAGGCGCTGCAGTCTGGAACCGCAAGACCGCTACGGTCGCAGGTTCGAATCCTGCCTCGGGCATGGATGTTTGTGATGTCCTTAGGTTAGTTAGGTTTAACTAGTTCTAAGTTCTAGGGGACTAATGACCTCAGCAGTTGAGTCCCATGGTGCTCAGAGCCATTTGAACCATTTGAACAAGGCACCTTGCCGTTCAAGGATTATCGTACGCTGACTGCAGACCACGCATACTCCTTCATACGATCATGTTTCCCGACGGCAGTGGTATTTTTCAACAAGATAATGCGCCATGTCCCAGGGCCAGGAGTGTGATGGAGTGGTTCCAGGAACACAGTGACCAGTTCCAATTGATCTGCTTGCTAGAACTGAACATGACCGAAAACATCTGGGATGTGATTAAACATGGCCTCAGAGCTCATAGCCCCCCCCCCCCCCCCCCGGGAATTTTTTAAGAATTAGTTGACTTTTGTGTGCAGATATGGTCCAGCTACCTCCATCGACGCACCAAGGCCTCTTTGCTTCCATGCCTTGACGTGACGCCGCTGTTACCTGTGCCAAAGGTGGACATACCAGCTATTAAGTAGGTGGTCATAATGTACTGGCTGATCAGTGTATCTGTATATCGCCATCCCACAACATTTGTCACCTTAGTGTATTACTACTGTCCGCCGGCTACAGTAAGCAGGCGATTACAGCCTATGGTATCTCATAGCAGGTGATTCCAAAGGAAACACAGAGGCCGAAGAAGTAAGTAGCAGGGATCATATACAACATACAGCCTAGGACGAAACCATGCTTACGAGCAAAGTCAGGAACGAAACTCCAAAATCCTGTCTGCTATTGTCATGAAGTCACTTGATGACTGTTCAGAGAAAGACAATTTTTTTTATTATATTTAAATAAAAATAACATTGAAAGTACCAGATAAATTGCTCATAAAATAGTACTAGTTATTTTAATGCAGTAGAGTTCGAAGACATCGTAACGAATAGTACAGTGAAGCGCCAAAGAAACTCGTATAAGCTTGCGTATTCAAATACAGAGACATGTAAACCGGCAGAATATGCCAAGCGGTCGGCAACGCGTATAGAAGACAACAGTTGTTTGGCGCAGTTGTTAGATGGGTTATTGCTGCTGCAATGGCAGGTTATCAACGTTTAAGTGAGTTTGAATGTAGTGTTATACTCGACGCACAAGTGATGGGAGACACCATCTCCGAGGTGGCGATGAAGTGGTGATCTTCCCGTACGACCGTTTCACGAGTGTACCGTGAATATCAGGAATCTGGAAAACATCAAATCTCCGACATCGATGTGGCCAGAAACAGATCCCGCAAGAACGGGACCAACGCCGACTAAAGAGAATCGTTCAACGTGACAGAAGTGCAACCCTTCCGCAAATTGCTGCAGATTTCAATGTTGGGCCACCAATAAGTGTCAGCATGAGAACCATTCAACGAAGCTTCATCAATATGGGCTTTCGGAGCCGAAGGACTACTCGTGTACCCCTGATGACTGCACGACACAAAGCTTTACGACTCGCCTGGGCCCGTCAACACCGACACTGGGCTGTTGATCACTGGAAATATGTTGCTTGGTAGGACGAGTCTCGTCTCAGATTGTATCAAGCGGATGGACGTGTACGGGTATGGAGACAACCTCACGAATCCATGGACCCTGAATGTCAGCAGGGGACTGTTCAAGCTGGTGAAGGCTCTGTAATGGTGTGGGGCGCGTGCAGTTAGAGTGATATGGTACTCCTGATACGTCTAGATACGACTCCGATAGGGGACATGATCATAAGGATCTGATCACCAGCATCCACTCATGTCCATTTTGCATTACGACGGACTTGGGCAATTCTAGCAAGAAAATGCAACACCCCATACGTCCAGAATTGCTACAGAGTGGCTCCAGGAACACTCTTTCGAGTTTAAATACTACCACTGGCCACCAGACTCCGCAGACATGAACATTATTGAGCATATCTGGGATGCCTTGCAACTACTGTTCAGAAGAGATCTCCACCCCTCGTACTCTTACGCATTCATGGTGTCCGTTCCCTCTGGCACTACTTCAGACAGTCGAGTTCATGCCACTTCGTGTTGCGGTACTTCTGCGTTCTCGCGGGCCGGCCGGTGTGGCCGTGCGGTTAAAGGCGCTTCAGTCTGGAACCGCGTGACCGCTACGGTCGCAGGTTCGAATCCTGCCTCGGGCATGGATGTGTGTGATGTCCTTAGGTTAGTTAGGTTTAAGTAGTTCTAAGTTCTAGGGGACTGATGACCACAGAAGTTAAGTCCCATAGTGCTCAGAGCCATTTGAACCATTTGCGTTCTCGCGGGGGCCTGCACGAAATTACGCCGGTGTATCGGTTTCTTTGGCTCTTCAGTGTATGACAGCTATATGTCTCTAATGCAAGAGATTATTTGTAACAGTAACTTCAGAATACAAAACTGTGTATTTCAAGTATATATATAAACAGAGACTATTTACAAAGACTCTTTGTGTTACATCTCGCATGACAGTCTTCATAAAATACTTTTCTTCGCCATCCTATTGTTATGAATTCACATAATTTCATTGACGGTATATGGATCGATGTTACGGCGATTCTCTGATACAACTAAACTATCCCTGCTAAAATTTTGTCTGTAATTCATTGGACTTGTTTCGCCACTTCGGAGAGTTTGGAAGAAGGCACAGGTATTGACCTCCCACCAAGACGATACACTTCTGAAGTCATCACCGCTGCCATCTATGTTCATGTATCTCTCAGGTTCATCTTCCACGTCATTTGTGGCTAATTTAAAAAAAAAACGGAATTAATCAGGATTAATCAGGATGATATGAAGGTGTAATTTCCTGTTTATTTTTATGCAACAGGAACTTTTCAATGTCCGTTTTTTTGCGAATAACGTGAATTAAACATTATGCAAATACTACTCTATATAGTTTCAACAATTTTATCTAATGTGCATTCAAATTTTCCGATAAAACCAGTGTTTCAATATCTATCCGTCTGGATGAATCTATAAATCTCTGGCAATTATTCACTGAGGAAATTTTCATCCAGGCTGCGCCGTAATGCTGTGTTCATGCAGTGCACTGATTGTTGTGTTCCAGCGCTTTTTTTATACTCGGCCCTTGCTCTGTCACAAATGTCTCTGCTTGGTTCCATTCGAGATTTATCTGTTTCAGACAGTTCTTCGTGTAATTTCATAACAATATTTTCACTTCCCTTTGTTACATCTAGAAACAATGTTGTGACGAACAAACTGTTGTCATTTCACTTGCGTCCTCAGAATCTACAATAATACGGGATGGGACAATAAGGTAATGTGTTTTCCAATAATTGTCGGTCCGAAGATCACCCACCCGTCATAATACTTTAGTTCTGGTCAATGGCTTCCTTTGTTTAGGCAAGATCTCACATCGCACTTCATTCGTTATATCTGGAATATGTTCACACACAGTCCTTGTAGACGGTAAAATCTCTTTACCGCTCATTGTGCCGTACTTGGCACCAATCAGATTAAATTATTATGAAAGGCCAACGCACACATTATCACGCCCTTGCCATTTATTGTGTCTTTATCGCTCTTTTAAACTGTTGCCGTATCGAATATATGATATTTTTGCACTTACGTTCTTTCACGCTCTTGGTGATACCACTGTATGAGTAACGCTTCGCATCCCTCTCTTTGGCACTGAACGTAACCCAGAGGACCAGAAGTATACCTTTCAGCCAATATGTGAAATTAAAAATAGCAACAATAAGCATTTGTTCTGTTGAACACATTTGTGTTTTTATTTTTCCTCTCCAAAGTAATGGACGCAAGTTTTCGAAGTTAGAGAGCAAGAAGAAAGCAAAGGGGAAAATATTGTGATTATTATTCTCACACTGTTTTCACGCTGATAGTAGTGGGCAGTTCTTTTAGCAAATATGAGGTATAATTCTAACTGTTAGATGAACTCGAAGGAACACTGTTTCTAACTCGTTTCCCTACTTTTCTTAGTTAAAATTGTTATAAAGTGAGACATGTGATGATATTCCTGAACCTTCGCCCGTGACTGATTTTTTGAGCTTTATGTTGCACCAAGATATCTTAAATTAGACGAGCGAATGAAATTCATTAGTTTTTAGACTTTTAATATACCACTGTGCAGAAACTAAAATAGATATTAAAATAAAAATGAAGAACTCGTCTTTCAAATTCTGGTAAGAGAAAATAAGGGAAAATACAAGAAAACTGAAAAACAAAGTCTCGGACATCTCGTTCATCTAAAATGAAATGAGGTGGACCCCTAAGAAAACTAAATAACTAGTCGCTTCAAAGTATCCCATCTGGAAATATTCTGGCTTATTCCGGGTCTGTCTAACAGAACGCACGTCTCACCTGCTAACATTCGTAGAAGGTGTTTCTTCGTTGTCATAGCACTGGGACAGATGATACTCCACGTGACTCATCTTTTGAGCTTTATGTGGCACCGAGTTAACTTAAACTAGATGAGCGAAAGAAAGGCATCAGTTTTTGTACTTTTAATCCACCACTGTTCAGAAACTAAAGTAGTTATGAAAATAAAAATTAAAAACTCTAATTTAAAATGGCTGTAAGAGTAAAAAAGGGAAAATACAGGAAAACTGAATAACCAAGTCTTGAGCATCTCGCTCATTTAACAAGAAAGGAGGCAAATCCCTAGTAAAATTAAATAACTAGTCGCTTGAAATTATCCGATGCGGAAATAATCCAGCTTATTCCGAATCTGTCGAATAGAACGTACGTCTCATCTGCTCACATTCGTAGAAGGTGTCCTTTCGTCGTCGTAGCACTGTGACAAACGGTACTCCAGTAGGCCAGTCTACGAACCTCACGAGTCTTACAACTGCAGCGGGAGCTGTCAGGCTTGCATCGTCAAATTTTATCACCGGCTCCTACCCCACTGAATTTCATGGCTGTACACGGCGGCTGTGAGCTCAATGAGCGAGTCTGAAGGCGGAGATGACCAGCTCTACTATGCAATGTCGTTCGAAGTTCACTACGCCAAAGTGATAAAAAATAATAAATACATACATGAAATCAATATTTAGGTAAATAAATTGAAAAAGTAAGTGTAATGGATAACATGAAGCACCGTCACGTCATCCCACAGCGCGTGCTGCCGAAAACTTTTTCCCAGGCAATGTCTTCCTAACAAAAATTTTGACACGTACAGGAATCTATGTACCGATCACCAGTTCTTGACATCATAAAATTCCTTGTTGCAGCCAAACCTTAAACTTCGATTACCACAACCATCTGCCCATGCAACACGTTTTACATTTCAGCATATCGCATATTTTGCTGGCAGTTGCGTCATGGGATCATGTTCCCGAATTACGTAGATGTGCTGAAACAAGATGCCGCAAATTCACGATTACTTCACGATTTATACCTCGCTATAATGTTATGATCTTTCAACGTAAAAAAAGAAACTGAATACCTTCCATTCGAATATTTGGCCGGTGGAGCGAATTTTTTTAAAGAGAAAACTCACTATAGCTTCCAACTTGCAATAGCGTTTAGTTGGAAAGAAACTTCGTACTATTGCCTATTATTTCTTTACATACACTCCTGGAAATGGAAAAAAGAACACATTGACACCGGTGTGTCAGACCCACCATACTTGCTCCGGACACTGCGAGAGGGCTGTACAAGCAATGATCACACGCACGGCACAGCGGACACACCAGGAACCGCGGTGTTGGCCGTCGAATGGCGCTAGCTGCGCAGCATTTGTGCACCGCCGCCGTCAGTGTCAGCCAGTTTGCCGTGGCATACGGAGCTCCATCGCAGTCTTTAACACTGGTAGCATGCCGCGACAGCGTGGACGTGAACCGTATGTGCAGTTGACGGACTTTGAGCGAGGGCGTATAGTGGGCATGCGGGAGGCCGGGTGGACGTACCGCCGAATTGCTCAACACGTGGGGCGTGAGGTCTCCACAGTACATCGATGTTGTCGCCAGTGGTCGGCGGAAGGTGCACGTGCCCGTCGACCTGGGACCGGACCGCAGCGACGCACGGATGCACGCCAAGACCGTAGGATCCTACGCAGTGCCGTAGGGGACCGCACCGCCACTTCCCAGCAAATTAGGGACACTGTTGCTCCTGGGTTATCGGCGAGGACCATTCGCAACCGTCTCCATGAAGCTGGGCTACGGTCCCGCACACCGTTAGGCCGTCTTCCGCTCACGCCCCAACATCGTGCAGCCCGCCTCCAGTGGTGTCGCGACAGGCGTGAATGGAGGGACGAATGGAGACGTGTCGTCTTCAGCGATGAGAGTCGCTTCTGCCTTTGTGCCAATGATGGTCGTATGCGTGTTTGGCGCCGTGCAGGTGAGCGCCACAATCAGGACTGCATACGACCGTGGCACACAGGGCCAACACCCGGCATCATGGTGTGGGGAGCGATCTCCTACACTGGCCGTACACCACTGGTGATCGTCGAGGGGACACTGAATAGTGCACGGTACATCCAAACCGTCATCGAACCCATCGTTCTACCATTCCTAGACCGGCAAGGGAACTTGCTGTTCCAACAGGCCAATGCACGTCCGCATGTATCCCGTGCCACCCAACGTGCTCTAGAAGGTGTAAGTCAACTACCCTGGCCAGCAAGATCTCCGGATCTGTCCCCCATTGAGCATGTTTGGGACTGGATGAAGCGTCGTCTCACGTGGTCTGCACGTCCAGCACGAACGCTGGTCCAACTGAGGCGCCAGGTGGAAATGGCATGGCAAGCCGTTCCACAGGACTACATCCAGCATCTCTACGATCGTCTCCATGGGAGAATAGCAGCCTGCATTGCTGCGAAAGGTGGATATACACTGTACTAGTGCCGACATTGTGCATGCTCTGTTGCCTGTGTCTATGTGCCTGTGGTTCTGTCAGTGTGATCATGTGATGTATCTGACCCCAGGAATGTGTCAATAAAGTTTCCCCTTCCTGGGCAATGAATTCACGGTGTTCTTATTTCAATTTCCAGGAGTGTATTAACTGATGCAATTATCACCCGGTAAACAAATAATTCAGTAGCGCTTTGCAATGTAGAAGAAAATTTCACTGTCAGAAAAGACGATCGGGAAATCATAATTGACTCGAGCTAGCGATGTGAAAGCATGCGGAATTTAGTGTTAGCTCACAGTCGCCGATTACTGACCGTCGGAGCTTGCCCCTCCGGTGTTCCAATTGACCGCTCCGACTAGAACGAACGAAGCTCTGATAACGGTTTCTGCAATGGTTTATGACTAAGACATGGCCGCCTTGACAGTATCGCTCCCAGGTGCGGAAGATGAACAACTGCTTTGCACAGGCCAAAAGAACTGCACGGCGAGTACAATTATTAACCACTACCCCAACAGAAATTTTAATTCATTTGCACTGTTCTCAAACCTCCAGGAAGGTTCACAGCACACTTCTACAGCGTCAAAATCTGATCCACCATCTCCATCGCTGGTACTTCTGTTTCAAGATAATTGCAGGTCCCTACATTAACTTGTACAAAGCGTACAACCACTGTGCCGAAAGTGAAGAAACCCGACAGAGAACTATGCAGTGCATCACTGTTTACCACTGAATATTTCCAACAAATGGTTCAAATGGCTCTGAGCACTATGGGACTTAACATCTATGGTCATCAGTCCCCTAGAACTTAGAACTACTTAAACCTAACTAACCTAAGGACAGCACATAACACCCAGTCATCACGAGGCAGAGAAAATCCCTGACACCGCCGGGAATCGAACCCGGGAACCCGGGCGTGGGAAGCGAGAACGCTACCGCCCGACCACGAGGTGCGGACTAATATTTCCAACAAGTGACCCAGGAAGAGTTAGAAGAAAAGCTATCATACTATAATCACACGTCTACACCTAATAAAGTAATCAAATTGGTTCTCCGTGATCTGCCCTTCAGTATGTACCCTGATCAAATAAAGGAAGTACTGAAGCTCATGCATTCATCGTAAGGACGGTCATAAAGCTAAAATTGTCGGAACACTACAACATATTCTTGGCTGTTGCAACTCATAATGCGGAAAACAAAAGGAGTTTTCAACTAATTCGCATCGGAAACTTCATTGTACGAGTGGGAAATTTAAGTGATAAAATGGTCCATCGCAATGCTACTGGTGTTAGGGCATCAGTCAAATTGCACGGCACTTTTCCTTGACAGGTAAGTGTGAAGTGTGCTGGTAACCACACAAGTCGTGCCTGCACTCTCTCCCGTGGTTCTAGCGTTCTCGCTTCCCACGCCCGGGTTCCCGGGTTCGATTCCCGGCGGGGTCAGGGATTTTCTCTGCCTCGTGATGGCTGGGTGTTGTGTGCTGTCCTTAGGTTAGTTAGGTTTAAGTAGTTCTAAGTTCTAGGGGACTGATGACCATAGATGTTAAGTCCCATAGTGCTCAGAGCCATTTGAACCATTTTTCTCCCGTGGTTCGAGGCTGACATGCACATATTGCGGCGAGGAGAGAAATGTGGCTGGCCACTGCGGCTGTACCGTTTGGATGTGCGCTAGAGCTCACAATCGTGATCAAACCGACGACATGCAGCAAAATAAGACGACCACGGCATACCGTGGCGTATCCTACACCGCAGCTGTCACGTTGACTGAGCCAGTCAGGGAGAAGCATCCGTTGAAGAACGACGCAGGAGGGAAACACTACCGAAACCACAGACAGGAATAAGGTGCAGACGTCTAAAGATGCTGCCACCTCTTTGCAGCAGCCACACTAAACGGTTCAGCAGTTTACTTTTGATACTCCACCGATGTGGCCGAGTGCTACCTCACAACGTAACTGGGGCTGAAAGAAGGATGAAGACCTGAAGCAACACAAAACTGAAGTTAACCCATACACGAGCACCGCCATTGAAGCAACTCCGATTGAAGCAGAGCAGGGAACTGGACCCAGCACGAGTGTCATAGCAGCTGCCCCAGACGATGATCTCAGCACCTTAATTTGGCATGTCGCTGCTCTGGTGAACAGCATAAAATACCTGATAGAGCTCTTTGCGCTGCAAATTACTGTTGCAGTGATGTCAGCTATGCAAGCAGCCACCATATTTCAGCCACAAAAGCCGCACTATGGATATCATGAATGGCCTGACAATAGCTGCGTGGAACAACAATTATACGATTGTACAGTCACACGGCAGATGTCGGTACAGCAGTATACGTGTGTACCAGCATCTGGACTCGCCACTGACAGAGCTGGAAGCCATGAGCATCATCGATCATATGTGAATGGGACGTGTAACGTTTATCGCAACGTACGGGCCGTTGCCTCGTCGCCCGCATCTCAACTGATTTCCAAGCCTTGCTGAACCTACGTGGAAGGATTCTAATCACAGGCGACCTAAACTTCAAGCATGTGGCATGGCACTCTAATACTTACAAATTCCAGCGAACCGAACGACATAGGGCTTTAGTGGTGGGATCATACGCTCCAACACATTTTCCAATAGAGGGCAACTTTATGCCATGGATGTCGCTAGCATTAAAGGTATACCACAACAGAGTCAGGCATTAACACGCAATGCGTTGTCTTTAGGCAATTCCCCAAGAAACCTTCCAGCTTCTGACTGAATGAGTGCCTGCGAGAGTGGAAGCTGTCATCAAGGCTAATGGTGGGCCAACACCATACTGAATTCCAGCATTACTGATGGAGGGCGCCACGAACTTGTAAGTCATTTTCAGCCAGGTGTCCGGATACTTTTGTTCACATATTGTATCAGCTGTACTGGTCATGTAGGTAGTCCACAACCTCAAAACCACGAAGGTTGGAAGCCACAATGATGTCAAAAATGCCCTCATGTACCAGATTCCACCAGCTGTTGTCGAATCTGTAATCAGCACATTCAGTTAGAATTTCGAGGCTAGTCACTATCCTTTAGCATTCGAACATAAAAAAATAGGGGCCATACCTAAGATTAGCAAAGATATGCGTCTTACCCTGGATTATAGATCTATAAACTTATTAGCAGCCCAGTCCGAAGTCTTCAAGAGGATGTCTCTGAAGAGGCTTTAACTTCACGCTGCTTCAGAGGCGATACCACCTGAGGAGCAGTTCAGATTTCGAAAGGGTCATTCAACCGAACATAACCTTCCGTGATTAGGGGAGGAGACCTTTGACAGTGTGCAACCCTATGACTAGTGGAGAAGTGCCGGTTCTACTCAGAAGATAACGATTTTATCTCAAGTTCACTGAAAGTATAAGACCCTCGTCTCTTCCCCTAAGGCGAGTCAAGTTATCTGCGCGGCAACTGTATCACTTAAAAATTGCTGGAAAATAAGTGTCACCAAAAAGTGAAATGTGTCAAGGTCACTGACTGTATGGAAATTGTGTGACTTAAAATTCGTGCGAAAACATAGCTGGCATGTAAGAAGGACACGCCCACACTGCTGGAGCAATTGTATGAGGGCGTGCTGGAAAGTAATTCCTCCGAATTTTTTATGTGAAAACTTTTAACGATTTTTAATTAAATAAAAGTTATTAACATTCTAAATCTTTATTTCTTATTTCTACTTCTTTGCAGTCATTTTCCACCAGAGGGCTCCAAAATGTATCGTGTAATATGGTGGTGCGCAACATAACTATGCCGGTGCGTCATACACAGCTTGCTGTAATAGAATTTCGGATTCGAAGAGTTCATCCACACATGGAGCACCCTCTGATTTAACATGACAATACCAGACTTCACAAGAGTGCTGTGACATATGCAACAATCTGACGCCTTGGCTATACTGTCATTGATCATCCTCGATACCATTTGGTCCAATCACTTGTAAGATGAAATGTTAAAATTTATTTATAGCTCTTTTTATGAATCTGTGAAATTTGAATAATAAACTAGGATTAGATACCTATTATTTTAAATGTTAATTATACTTACCAGGGTACTATTAGTTAAGGTCTTGGCTCTTTCGACGAAGTCAAACATTCTACAGAGAGAGTATCAACAAATTGGTCTCTCGTTTGGAGAAATGTACTCGTCCCCAGGATGACTATGTTGAGAAATAAATACGTAGACATGAAGAATAAATATGTAGAGTGTTATTACAGTTTGTTTTATTTTAAAAGCTTTAAGAATTTCACATGAAAACTTTGGCGCCATTACTTTTAGCACGACCTCTTAGCATATGAATTTGGTGGAAAAATGAAATTGCGTGTGGCGAGGTCACTGCCTGTAGGGTAGTAGTATAACTTGAGAATGACAAGAAAATGAAGCTGGCATGTGCCAAGGTCACGCCCATACCTCGGCGGTAATTGTATGACCTCAAATTGGCGGGAAATCGAAACTGGCACCTAGCAAGACCACACCCATGGCTCTGGGACAATTGTATGACCCAAAATTGGTCGGGGAAAGAAAACATGTTGGTGAGGCATAGTCATCTTGGTTGTGTGCTGAATATTTGTAATTAAGATAATTTATAACACAAAAATGACATCATATGCTTTAACACCGCAGATGATAAGATATTTGCAATCTCGATTTCGCAGTTTGCAGCAGAGTGGTTTGTACAATAGAATTTTTTGCAACATATGACCAGCTGTCATGGCAATTTCCAGTTTTGGGACAATCTGCAACAATTTTACCGATTTCTTCACAGTATGCCAAAAATTCCCACTTTACAGTATCATCATCGAAAGACAGACAGAAAGGCGAGATTTAATTGTTTACCAGTTAACAATATACAAGGTGTTACAAAAAGGTACGGCCAAACTTTCAGGAAACATTCCTCACACACAAATAAAGCAAAGATGTTATGTGGACATGTGTCCGGAAACGATTAATTTCCATGTTAGAGTTCGTTTTAGTTTCGTCAGTATGTACTGTACTTCCTCGATTCACCGCCGGTTGGCCCAATTGAAGGAAGGTAATGTTGACTTCGGTGCTTGTGTTGACATGCGACTCATTGCTCTACAGTACTAGCATCAAGCACATCAGTACGTAGCATCAACAAAAAAAATGGTTCAAATGGCTCTGAGCACTATGGGACTCAACTGCTGAGGTCATTAGTCCCCTAGAACTTAGAACTAGTTAAACCTAACTAACCTAAGGACATCACAAACATCCATGCCCGAGGCAGGATTCGAACCTGCGACGTAGCGGTCTTGCGGTTCCAGACTGCAGCGCCTTTAACCGCACGGCCACTTCGGCCGGCGTAGCATCAACAGGTTAGTGTTCATCACGAACGTGGTTTTGCAGTCAGTGCAATGTTTACAAATGCGGAGTTGGCAGATGCCCATTTGATGTATGGATTAGCACGGGGCAATAGCCGTGGCGCGGTACGTTTCTATCGAGACAGATTTCCAGACCGAAGGTGTTCCGACAGGAAGACGTTCGAAGCAATTGATCGGCGTCTTAAGGAGCACGGAACATTCCAGCCTATGACTCGCGATTGGGGAGACCTAGAACGACGAGGATACCTGCAATGGACGAGGAAATTCTTCGTGCAGTTGACGATAACCCTAATGTCAGCGTCAGAGAAGTTGCTGCTGTACAAGGTTACGTTGACCACGTCACTGTATGGAGAGTGCTACGGGAGAACCAGCTCTTTCCGTACCATGTACAGCGTGTGCAGGCACTATCAGCAGCTGATTGGCCTCCACGGGTACACTTCTGCGAATGGTTCATCCAACAATGTGTCAATCCTCATTTCAGTGCAAATGTTCTCTTTACGGATGAGGCTTTATTCCAACGTGATCAAATTGTAAATTTTCACAATCAACATGTGTGGGCTGACGAGAATCCGCACGCAATTGTGCAATCACGTCATCAACACAGATTTTCTGTGAACGTTTGGGCAGGCATTGTTGATGATGTCTTGATTGGGCCCCATGCTCTTCCACCTACGCTCAATGGAGCACGTTATCATGATTTCATACGGGATACTCTACCTGTGCTGCTAGAACATGTGCCTTTACAAGTACGACACAACATGTGGTTCATGCACGATGGAGCTCCTCCACATTTCAGTCGAAAAGTTCGTACGCTTCTCAACAACAGATTCGGTGACCGATGGATTGGTGCAGGCGGACCAATTTCATGGCCTCCACGCTCTCCTGAACTCAACCCTCTTGACTTTCATTTATGGGAGCATTTGAAAGCTCTTGTCTACGCAACCCCGGCACCAAATGTAAAGACTCTTCGTGCTCGTATTGTGGACGGCTGTGATACAATACGCCATTCTCCAGGGCTGCATCAGCGCATCAGGGATTCCATGCGGCGGAGGGTGGATGCATGTATCCTCGCTAACGGAGGACATTTTGAACATTTCCTGTAACAAAGTGTTTGAAGTCACGCTGGTACGTTCTGTTGTTGTGTGTTTCCATTCCATGGTTAATGTGATTTGAAGAGAAGTAATAAAATGAGCTCTAACATAGAAAGTAAGCGTTTCCGGACACATGTCCACATAACATATTTTCTTTCTTTGTGTGTGAGGAATGTTTCCTGAAAGTTTGGCCGTACCTTTTTGTAACACCCTGTAGTGGAATATTGAAACAAGTACATTGATATCCAAATAGTTTAATGTTTAACACTCCAGAAGGTCGTACTCACGTCTGTGGCAGCTGCGCTTCTGGGGCGATGCAACCTTGCGACGCGTCTTTGTGCCTGCAACTCACTCATATATTGTCACTTCCTCCAGTGAGCGGAAACAGCAACCCATGCATATGATTACAGGCAGTTTGTGACCGGTACGGACACTGGCTGCCCACACAACTTACACACCTAATACAAAGTAGCCAGAATAATGATGTCTTATTGGTTTACAAGAACGTTGGGAAGTTATGCTTACACAGAGAAACTAGATGTGAGCATACCTCTGTAACACGCGCCAAGGTCAACCCCCGAGACACATGTGGCAGTGTCCAGGGTTTATAAACCCAATTGGTTTTTAAAATGGCATGAAGTTACGCCTACACACATGCAGTGGAATCTAGATGTGGGCGCAACTCTGTGGCACGTATCGACGTAACCGCCCGTGATACGAGTAATAGGAATAGGAATATTCCCAGAACAAAAAAGCGTTAATACCATTACATCACGCTGTCTGGTTAAAGCCGCGCGGTATCAGCCGAGCGGTCTTAGGTGCTGCAGTCATGGACTGCGCAGCTGATCCCGGTGGAGGTTCGAGTCCTCCCTCGGGCATGGGTATATGTGTTTGTCCTTAGGATAATTTAGGATAAGTAGTGTGTAAGCTTAGGGACTGATGACCTTAGCAGTTAAGTCCCATAAGATTTCACACACATTTTTTTGTCTGGTTAAATGCATCTAGACACCAGCTGGAGGTCACTAATATTGGTTTTGCCTTTCAGACGGGAGACGTATCACGAACATCGATAGAAAGAAAAACAATTAATTTCGGCAATACCGATTACTTAGACATAGCCCTTATGACGGACTATCTACTATCATTTAAAATCAGCCACTTGCTAATGAAGAGAGCGAAAAAATTACTGTCTATATGCTCGTGCACAAACCATGATTTCTCGTACATTGTAGATAAACGACATATTGATAGAATCGTCACCATTTCTACACTCAACCTTACTTACTTGTCACATCCACGTGACTTTGCAACGAGGATGGAAAGAATGTCAATCTGTAATCCGCCGTATTGGCACAAATTTCTCATTGCAGTCATTTCGTGGAACGTATGTGAGCGGACATAATACCCGTAACGTATTCCATCTGATATTTGCAACACTAAACTTCTCCATGATACACAATACCCCTTTCGCAGCGTTTACCACTGGAATATGTTTAGCATTTTTAAATCAATCCCTCGAGGAAACGGGTCGCTCCTCGTTCTTAAAGATACAGCTGTAGTGACTGCAGAAGGCACAGAAGACGAGTATAAGCAGCCATTTCTTGCAACACTGCTGTCGTGATGAACGAAGGAAGGAAAGAAATTAGTTTCTGAGATGGCGTTGACGATGAGGCCGGTATAGTCGGGAACAAGCTTGTGTCGAACGTAAGGTAAGAAATAAAAATGGCAACTTCCCTTAGAAATAAACTGTTTTGATGTTCACCTTGAGCGGCTTGGAGGAAACATAAGGAACTGGAAATTTAACTGTGAAATTAATATTATTTCGATGTCGCCTCCGTAGCAGTCGAGTGTCTTAATCACTATACCACATATCACCTCTCTCTCAGGTTTGCGTGGCGAATATAATGGAGATAAACAGTAATAAGCGGGATATCTGAGTTTGAGTCCTGGTCCGGCACAAAGTTTCATTGTCGTCATTCCATTATACAGATGACGGTTGTCCATATTCGCTACTGCGTATATATTTTATAAGTCCTTAAATAGTTCGGAGAGCAGATCTCATTCCGTTGTACTTACTAAATGTGTCGACATGGAGAGGTTCGTCATGCAGCAGTAATCTCCATTATAATCTCGACGCAGAACTGAAAGAGAGGTGATATGTGGTATAATGGTTCAGGCACTCGACTGCAATGCAGGCGCAATAGAAATCGCATTCCTTTCGTTACCTTGGGAGCAGCCTCGCGTTAGCCTGTTGCTCGTGATGTTTATTATTGCGAATCTCGATGCAACTACGATGGTTGCGTCTGTACTCTCGTTATGTTTGCACCGAGATGAAAATAGACATGTAACGGGGCGTAGTTCTATTATCCGACCCCTGCTGCAGTGACGGCATTCTTGGCACATGGCTAGCTTCTTTGTTATAGTGATTTATATTAATTCATTTGGCACTCTTTCTAGAAACTGGCCTTTATACTGACGAAATTATTTGTTTGTATGAACTTTTCTTCTTTTTACTTGTACTACAGAAAATTCTTCACTCGTCTTGTCAGTGTTACTTTAGGAAACGTGTGACATGTCTACCTCTCATTTATGTGTCCAGTTCTGAATAGACGCGTTGTCAGACGATATTGACTTTCATTAGTCTGTAGCTTCCTTCCTGTCCCTTTAATAAATACTTTACTAGGAGACGAAACACCTACTGTAAGAAATGAAATCCGACGCCTGGGACAGAAGGTCAGCAGATGAGTGATCTGCTAGAGAAAAATGCTAATTGGTACAGTTAATTCAGACTCATAAGAGGAGAGATGATGAGAACCCAACCATAGATACCTCTATTCTCCCAACCAACACACGCGCTACAAATGTGCTGTAGCAGACTCACGCAGCCCAATGACGCTCAATGCATCCATGATATAGTTCTGAAAATTTAAATTATTACAGTTTTTATTTGAACAGATCTCTTAGAAAAAAATTACATATCTTGATCCCTGCACTGAGCTTCCAAACAAGCGTGTTTCAAGGAGACAATCATAAATGAAAACCAAATAATGTTACGTAAAGACACTGTTATAGCAACTGTAAATGCTCATAGTGATGACTCTCGACCATAGGTTCAACAAATTTTTATTGGCAGACACACATAGGCACATACGATAGACGTTGTTGATCTATCAATCGTAGGTTGCTACTGATGTTACAGCAATGATTTTTAGGTTAAGGTCGTACGAACTCTACAGAAAAAAACAAGAATTGTTTCTCCAGATGCGTTTAGCCTCAATTGATCAAGGCATCATCAGAGGCTACGTGTGTTGATAAGCTCTACATGTGCTCTTGCTGTACTGATGCTGCTGTTCCAATTGCAAAGCTGAAAACAGTTTTCAGCGCAGAATAAAAACTGCACACACACGTTAACTGTTGTGTAAAGTTGCCAATCGTGAAAAGTATTTTGTGATGTCTATGGTCAAAGTTTATATTAGTGTGTGTGTGTGTGTGTGTGTGTGTGTGTGTGTGTGTGTGTCAGCTCTCTAACCTGAGTTAGTTGTTGATCGTTGTTTAAGTCTGTCTAACCATTCATATGTTCATAATTTTCTTGTAATGGGATGAGATATTTCTTTCTTACTCCCTTAGCAATTTTCCGCTGTTTTATTTCACTTATTCCTTCCCAGAATAACCATTACAGGGATATCCATAATACGAACCATTAGATTACACCGGTTACGGCGACTTTTCTGTCAAGCCACGGTGCCTCAATCCGATTGGCCCGATTCAGATTACATACTGGCGATTGCGGGTCTCGCACACGACTTCTAATTAACTTACTTAAGCAAAGCCTCTATTTGCGAATACAATTAAGAAAATAATACTCTGAACAACTTTTCATTTGACGCATAAACTGAAATGTAGTTACCTTTTTAATGTATGGTATTGAATAACTAGGCCGGCCGAAGTGGCCGTGCGGTTAAAGGCGCTGCAGTCTGGAACCGCAATACCGCTACGGTCGCAGGTTCGAATCCTGCCTAGGGCATGGATGTTTGTGATGTCCTTAGGTTAGTTAGGTTTAACTAGTTCTAAGTTCTAGGGGACTAATGACCTCAGCAGTTGAGTCCCATAGTGCTCAGAGCCATTTGAACCATTTTTTGAATAACTAGCTACGTAAGCATAAATGAGAGGGTGCTACACACATTAAGGTGCAACAGCGCTCAGTTGTAGAGAAACGTTGTGATTATATGTGTACTTCATAAACCTTGTAATTGTAAACAGATCAACAATTTATGCAACAACTCAGTAAGTGATCGATTCAGCAGCGCTGCGATCTACAAATGAAATCGCGTATGCCTTTCGTATTGCGTACATTTCCAGTAATGTTCAACAAGAAGACTGGTATACTGAATTCATACTATATTTTATTTTGATTTATATCGTTTGCTATAAGTACTTGCGTTAATTCTGAACGGAACTGAATCACGTAAGGTTCATTTTGGGTAGGCCGCTATTGTGACAAAGGTGCTTTCGAGGTCACTCCTAGTGGGGACGGTAGCGTGTGACCTTAAATTTCAGGTGTAGGATAGCGTGTAAAGAATTTTTAAGTTTTCGCTCTTCCTGCGACACTGCCGCAAGCTCTAGCCTACTATGGGAGGAGATTGTAACAGGAACTGCACGGGTTTCTTCTGAACCCCGGTTAGACAGCCGAGCGGTTCTAGGCGCTACAGTCTGGACCCGCGCGACCGCTACGGTCGCAGGTTCGAATCCTGCTTAGGGCATGGATATGTGTGATGTCCTTAGCTTAGTTAGGTTTAAGTAGTTCTAAGTTCTAGGGGACTGATGACCCCAGAAGTTAAGTCCCATAGTGCTCAGAGCCATTCTGAACCGGTTAGACATTTTGATTGTGTACGACAAGGCCCCGACACAAACCGAAGAAAAAATGTTGTCATCGCCATTAAAAAGTAAGAAAATTAATTTCGTTAAGCAAAAGGGAGCGACTGAGTTACTTCTGGTTAAAATTTACGAAAACAAAAATTAACAAAAAATCAAGGACCTGTTGTCGCCATTTCACCAACCTCTCATTGCTCCACGACTTTGTGGTTCAAATTCGCTTCCGGCCACCCTGATTCAGGTTTTCCGTGATTTCCCTAAATCGCTTCAGATTCCTGTGCAAGGGCACGGCCGACTTCCTTCCCCATCCTTCCACAATCCGATAGGACCGATGATCTCGGTGCTTGGTCTCCTCCCCCAAATCAACCAATCCAAGACTTTACTCAGTGGAATGTTGGCGGTCAGCTAAAGTAAATTTTCATGGTGACAGATAAATGTTTACACACTGCGTCAGGTTTGTTTGAATACTGAAGTTTCCAAAGACTTCATCGACAGGATTTATTCACAATGCGATCTTTCAGGCCGCTGATACAAATGAATTGTAATTTCCTAGGTTTCAGCCCGTTTCTGTGAGATAGAATAACGAGAATACAATTAAGTGAAACTAAAGTGTTCCTGCGGAGAGCAGAAGTTTGCCAAAATGAAATACTTCAATCTAGGATTGAAATTCTGCCCCACGTCATTAACGATCTTCAGATTTTGTGAAAGCAGTAAATACGTGGTAGTGTTCCTTTGAAATACGTTCATGTAGTCAATCACGTATGTCATAAACAAGCAGATGCGATGTAATATCTCTGTAAGAATCCCCAGCTCGGTAAGTAAATGAATACTTAGAGCTTCGTGAAAAACACCTCATATAGCACGTGTAGCTCCTTTTGGGTTAAAATCGTTCCTTATGCCTTACATTAGTTGCCCATGATATTATCCCATACGATATCAAGGAAAGAAAATACGTTATCATATTTCACCGCTGACTCAACGGTACTGACGTCGTAATATTAGACGGTGGAACGCCACTTTACACTCGAACGAGTAGATTTTCAGACGTAGACATACAAACACATTATTGTCGTGGCGCGAGCACACACATTCCATATTTTTGTATAAATCACTTAGTCATCGCCTTATAAATCTTAAAATAATAATACGGTTTATAAATACTATTTTTTGTATTACTGTCTGTTAAACTAGAAATTTGGGCGCTGCCGGTGGCACGCCGAGGCGGTAGCCAATGCTGGATCACACTGCCAGGAGCAGTAAAGAAGGAAAGAAGATTAATGTTTGCCGGCCGAAGTGGCCGTGCGGTTAAAGGCGCTGCAGTCTGGAACCGCAAGACCGCTACGGTCGCAGGTTCGAATCCTGCCTCGGGCGTGGATGTTTGTGATGTCCTTAGGTTAGTTAGGTTTAACTAGTTCTAAGTTCTAGGGGACTAATGACCTCAGCAGTTGAGTCCCATAGCGCTCAGAGCCAAGATTAATGTTTAAGCTCCTGCCAACGACGAGGTCGATGGAGATCGAACACCATCTCGAATTGGGGATGAAAATCGGCCATATCTTGTTTAAAGCATATGCCTTAAGCGGCTTCGGGAAACCACTTAAAATCGGAGCTTGGGTAGCCAGATAAATATCTGAACAGCCTTTCTCCTGAATGGACGTACAGTGTCCTACCACTGTGTCAATACGATTGACATGGGGCGCAGAGGATTTCTAAGTATCTCATAGGAGAAAACGATAGCCCTCCGGAATATGAAAAGGTAAAGAAGACCGTAGTATTTCTCTGCGAGGTTTTCAAAATTTTATTTTTGTTATCACACTCACAAGGGGAGGCCTCGACGTTGGGATGACATTTATTTCTAACGCTGTACACCTTTAGTAGGCCACTAAAACAACATAATGTGCAAGGAATAAGGTGTATTACTGTGGCGATTCCGGAAAAAATCGCAAGAGAAGTATAACGCGTCTACAATGTGACTTATGTATCCCTGCGTACGTAACAGACGTTGTAGTTCATAGTGGTCAAATGATTAGTGTGCGAGCTTCATACGACGAACGTCTATCAGGCGACAGTTCGACTCACACTTAAACTTAATTATTAATCTAGTTTTTTTCGTCACTAGTCACATTATTTAATTTATATGACATTTGAGAGGTAATATAATGCAAAAGCACAACGTTTATTTGCGTGAAGTTTCAATTTATATTTTCCATGTCTGTATGACAAATACCATCCTGCAACGTGTAATGTAGAGAGCACATCCGACGAGTAATTTTACATTACTCTTGTGGTCTGGCAGATTGTGACATACAATATTACTAATTGCGAATAATTTTATTCACGTCGTTATTTATCGAGGTTTGACTTGGGCTTCCCAAGCCTGTCCCTCGTCCTTGACAATTTAATTACAAATAGTAAATAGGAAAATAACATGTGAAATTCACTATAACATCATGAAAATGCACGTGATTTTTTTCATTATATTACCTCTCAAATGTAATATAAATTAAAGAAAGTGACCAGTGATGAGAAAATGGCCAGACTAGTGGACTTTACTTCTTGCACAGTATGTTATTTTAATGGCGTTCTAAAGGTGTACGAAGTTTGAAGTAAATCCGTGATCCCAACGTCGTCGCCTCCCCTTATTAGAAGATTCAGATTGTTGTAACAGAGAGGACCGCATATGTAATAGCAAATCAACAAATTTTATTTGAAACTTCCTGGCAAATTAAAACCGTGTGCTGGACTGGCTCTCGGACTTGCCTTTTGTGGTCAGGTGCTCTACCAGCTGAAGTGTACAAACACGACTTAGGTCACTCCTTCACAGCCTTACTTCCACCAACAGCCCATCTCCTACTTTCCAAGGCTGGATGACTCAGTCGGTAGAGCATTTAGCTGCAAACGCCAATAGTCACATGTTCGATTCCCACTCCGGCACACAATTTTAATCTGCCAAGAAGTTTCAGGTCAGATCAGACTCCGCTGCAGACTTAAAATTAATTCTGCGGTAAAGCTGTTTTTGCCTCCTGCGCGTGTCGGTCCATCTTTCAGATGAAAGACAACGTCCAGCGTACTGAATTATGTATTTTATGTGGAACTGATTTATGTAACCAGGAAAAGTATTAAACAATAGTTAAGGCGAATACGAAGAGAGAAACATCAGGGATAAAAAAATAACAGTAAACTACGCACTTCGGGACGAGTATCGAAAATAACACTCACCTGAACAGAGAGAAAAAGGAGTACTTGTTTTGTTTCTCTGTCTTAAGCTTACTGTAATTTAATCAAAGAGAATTTTACATCAGATGCATTTCGCTTTTGATGATAATGCGTCCTCTGTGATTAGTCTGAAACTGGGTACATATGTGTGTACATTTTTTTGTTGTTTTAAATTAAAAACAGTATTTTGTTTGATCCAAAACAACCAAAAATGTTCAAATATATGCATCCAGTTGGCAGAACAACCACAGAAGATTATTTATAAATAAAAGCAAAGCGTGTCTCGAGTAAAATTATCTTTAATTAAATTGCAGTAAGCTTAAGACGGAGAAACCAATAATAATTCTTTTTAACAGGTGCTGCTGAAGATGTCCATGCTTTTTGAGTTATGATTCTCAAGATGTAAAACTAAAACCCTTAGCTACAATCATCTTGTGCAGAAGGTCGTGAATATGCCAGAAACTCGCTTAAATACTGTGTGTTTGTGTTCGAGAATGCAACGCTGGTTGTGTGGCGGGGCTTAGTAATATCTGTGAGTATCGGCACGTCGCGAGAGGCCGAGTGGGCTTCAGGTGGCCGTGTTGTTCTGTCGAACAGGTGGTGGCGATATGGCTGTGTTTGCTGTTTTCCTCTTGCTGGTGAGCCCCGGTGTTACTAAAGCTAATGCCTTGCTACGATTTTAGTTAATCATTATATTTGATTTCTACATTGGTTATGGATCCAACGGGATAATTTCAAAATATTCATACAATATTAAACTTTAACTGGAAACAATTGAAGTTTAGTATGAGCAGCATAACGATATTTATATGCACATATGTTCCCTAGATAGTAAAGATGAAAACTGGATTTGGATGTTCTGTGAAAGGATTTGGATTTAATGTAAATGTGTTTAGTGATTGCAGTGGTTACAGTAAAAGCGTCAATTATCGTCGTGTGTTTAAGTCACGTATAGAAACGAAACTATAGTTATCAAAGTCAAACGATATGAAAGGGATGCGGTAATTGAGAAGGGAGTGAGGCAGGGCTGTAGTCTCTGCCCGATTTCCTTCAACCTGAACGTTGAGAATTCAGTAACGGAAACTACGGAGAAGTTTCGAAAGGGAATTAAGGTTCAGGGAGGCAAAAAAAAGTTTGCCGAAGACATTGAAATTCAGAGGCGGTGAGTGATTTGGAAGAGTAGTTGAATGGATAATGTCTTGAAAAAGAGATGTCAACCAAAATAAAACAATGCTAATGAAATACAATTAAGGTAAATCGGGAGCTGCTGAGAATATTAGGAAATGACAGTTTTGCTATTTAGGCAGTAATAAATTGAAGTAGAGAGGATATAAAATGTAGACTGGGAGTAGAAAAAAAAAAAATCAGAAACAGGATTTGGTTAATACCAAATGTAAACGTTTTAGAAACATTCTTTGAAGGCATTTGTCTGGAGCGTGGCCTTGCCCGGAAGAGCAATGCGTCTGATAAGCAACTGGCACAAGAAAGGAATAGGTTTTAAAATACGGCACTGCAGAAGAATGTTTAAGATTAGATGGGTAGATCGCACAACGAATGATACTGAGACGGACTGAGGAGAGGAGAAACTTAGACTTCTCTATCAGAAATGATCGATTAATAAAACACATTATCAAGGATTTGTTCATTTGGAATGGGAGGGAAGTGTGGGGGTAAAAATTGTAGAGGGAGACAAAGGGATGTATACAGAAAGTTCAAATTGATGTAGGTTGCGGTAGTTACTCGAAGATCGAGGTTTGAATGAGATATATTACAGTGGAGAGCAGCATCAGTCATCTTTTGACTAAAATAAAAGTTTAGGTTTGCTGTTGTACAACGGGATGGCTGGAAAGTGACAGTGGATCGATCGCCCTGGTAATCTTTGGTGCGGTAAAACTGATCTATAGCCTTCAGCAAATATTAGCTTAAGTTGGAAGGCGATGGTATAGTTGGGAGTTAACAAAGTTAACTAATGGGAATCATGCGGTAACATACCAATCTGTAACTTAGCCTAATATCTAAGTTCGCCCGATATTTGACGCTCTTCCTAGTAATAAAAACTAAAACTTCAAGGTAGACTCAAACCTATATCAGATAATGGAAAAATCTGTTGATTCATATTATGTACATGTATATAAATTAGGGAAAATGGAAAGGGAAGCTGTTTGATAACTTTTGAGCAAACGATATTTGTAATTTTTACTTTCCCACATCTTTATTTCATAACGACTACAATTTATTGGCAGATAGTGAGGCTATTGGTGCTTTTTATGGGATTAGACTACTATCCCGCAAAGCCTCCATGTGTTTGTGGTCTCAATATAAAAAAGAAAATGTTTCTTTAGCATTTGAGGACTTTTATTTTCACCTAGGTACGCAGGATGAAGCGAAATTTCACCAGAGTAATTCAAATCGAATTATGTTTGTGCGTATCTTTCGATGAGGTCAGAGCTCCTAAGCCCTTTTTAACGAAACCATCTTTACAAGCAGTCTCTGCGTTAAAGCGCACAGTATAAGTCCGTAGTCGAATACTGCCACAGTAATTAGATTGGTTTTGGCTGTTGAAAGTTTAGTCGTATCCAGTGATTTGTGCACCTGCGCGCGCTTTCAGAAAATGTAACGGACATTGCACCTCGAGTCATTGGTCACGAAATCTCAGACCTGTTCTGTAGCTCACCGCGAAACTGTCTTTTTAAAAGAGTAAACCACCATTTGTAACTACATTTATGTTCTGTACCCTCTAAATTTCGGATTTTATGCTATTATCAGGTACAGTGCTAAAAGTTTTTTGAACATTATTCTCTAACAACTTTCAGCATTGTACTTGATAACGGCATAAAAGCCGAAATCTAGGTACAGGAATACAGAAATAGTTAGCTGGCGGTGTGTTCTTTTAAGAAAGTGTTGTATGACTAGCTCAGCAACATCGAAAACATTTTAAAATGAGTTGGAAAGTTTCGTAGAAACATGTAGGAAACAGTCGGGTGGTACTGAATCCGAACTGCTTAGAACTACTTTTTCTTAAAGCTAAATAGAATTAGCCATAAGTTTGTGGGTAATAGTGCAATGATTTCGAGGGTTACAAAATTCATATGCGCACTGTTGTAATGAAATTGTTTCGCGATTAAAAATAGCCTGTTAAATGACAATGCTTAAATCCGAACTTGCTTTAGGTATATAGTGGTTAAATTTTAAAAATAATTCTATACCATATTTGTCACAGTCAGTTCCTTGAGTTCATAATCCTTTACAGATGTGACAGTGATTTAAAAACTTAAAGCAATGTTGGAGAACTTTGCTAGATACTTATGGAGCAAAACATTGTAACTGTTCAAAATCGTACAGATCAAACCCCAAAAGCAATGCACCACCAATTCTGCGTGATACGGATTCCATAAATCATGTTTGCGGAGGTATGATACTAATGTCTACGCACAGGTCACACAAGTCGCGTGACGGATCTGTATATATGGGCACGAGGATGTTGCCCGATAACGTCCCAACTGTGTTCCATCGGTTTAGAGTCAGGCACATGTAGTGGCGAATACAAACGTTAGTTAAATATCATGTTCCTCAGACTACTACAGAATGATCATAGCCATGGACACTAACAGTTATCCTACTGAACTACGCCAACCCCGTCCGGGAAGGCATGAGACAGAAATGAATGCAAGTGGACCACAGTGTTCATAGTCCACAGCGCTCGCGGTGCCTTACAAGGAGACCGCGCTTCCTCATCGCCGATTTTGTCCAAAATTATAGTGGAGGCAGGGTTTGGCAACAAATTAAAGACAGAAGTGGGAGTAACAGATTCATTAAAGACAATAAGTGAAAGGTGTAGAGTGTTTGGTTGAAATCGGTCCGTTGTTTTAGTGGAACATAAGTTTTTACAATATCTATGCTTTCAATTATTACGTTACCGTTACTTACACAGGGAAAAACAAATAGTAACAAAGTGTGTGTGTAATATATAATATATATTCTGTAACCTTTCCTGGAAGACTGCAAAGGGTCTTCATATGCCTGCAAGTGTACTGGCTCTTTTGGACTGAAGATTCAAAAAACACTGGAGGCTTGTGCAGTGAAATATAGGAATGTCATTACTTCGCCAGAAACTGCAAAACTTCATGTTAAACTAGTTCATCCGTTAAAATTCGTAGGGTAGAGAAGTCCACAATTATTTGAAATTTTTAACGATGGATTGCCGTCATGTGGTATTAAGATGATTCCTACCAAATGCACTCTGGTACAGAAACTCTGCAATGTATACTTTTATCGTCAGGCAGAGTTCGACCAAATAGCTTCAAAACTGCTCTTATGTAATAAGAGAAAAAAATCACATACCGAGAAGACTACATCAAACTGAAGTCCATTTTACATCACCAGCTATCTTCACCAACATTTGGAGAAATGAGTCACTTTCAGTTCACGGCCAGACTGTGCCATGAGAGCGAACAGTCTTCGAAAGAGCTATGCACTTGTAAACGTGCGGCGTTTATAACACGTGCAGGATGATTCCTCTGCTTTTTACTATACATCACACGAGCACATGTCATTTTACAAACGAATTTCTAGTATTCACTTTATCCCTTCCTGAAAATTTATTTCCAGTTCCAAATTTTCGTTCGCATTTTTCATGTTTTGTATGAACATTTTAATAAATACAATAAATTGAAACTTTATTTCAGGTTACTTGTGTAATGTAAAAACAGAAAACAAACAAGGTTCCACAGATCGACTCTGCCTCTGGACGACCGTTCTGAACTCTTACTGCTACCCAACTGTGCCTGGCAACTACGGTAGCGTAACATTAATAGTTCACGCCTCACCCTACTCACGCAAAAAAATAGTTTTATCTAAAGGCTTGGCCAGCTGGAGCTCCACTTCTGTCACTTTCATTTATGGCCAAGCCCTGAATGTACCATAAATTTAAGAGAAATCCGTGACAAATAGGCACAATCCCCTTGTTGAGATTACTACCACGGATTCCAGACACCATGGAAGCACAGGTGAACTATACCATTGTATAATACTGCTCCATCCGGCTTATGTCCATGGCGCGGTGGTTGTCTCGAGCAGTTGTTCGCCTGGCTGACGGCGTATTTGGACACGACCATCGACCTGGTTTAACAAGAAGCGTGCATCATTCGACCAGGTGATACTTTCAGATTGATCCACGATCCAATCGCGAGGAGGCCGTGCCAACTACAGTTGTAGTTTGCGATGTCGATTCAACGTAGGAGTCGTCTGCTGCGTAGTCCCATATTCAGCAATGTGCGCTGAACGGAGTGTACCGAAACACAGGGGCATGCATAGTGAGTTTGTAGCTTGTCTTACGTAATTTCCCTGGTTCCTTGCACATAACTAAGATGTTCTGGTAAATCCTAGTAATTTTAGAAACTTACCTTTAACTACTTAACAGCAGAAGTATTTTCTGCCTCGCTTATGAGGCTATTTTAGGAGAAATAACAAGAGGTTGTGAGAATTTCTAGTTTTATAAAATATCCAGGCAAACACCTACTGCAGTCTGATTATACCGGAGTGCAGACAAATTATTATAATGTTGGCTTGGACTTTGTCAAAAACAACCGATATAAAACTTACACTGAGCGCCTTACAGAATTAACGGTAGAAGTACTAAGAAAAGTTGCCACTTTTCAATTTGTCCACTGGATGCTCATCTGTATTACTAAATCTCTATCTCGGACATACCAGTTGCAGGTTGTCTTTCACATCTTCAAGGGACAACAGGTACTTAATTTACAGTTTTTCGCATAATTATTGGCAGAATTTTAAAATTTAAGATGCTGTTATCAGTTCAATTAGTAGCTTAATCGTATGTTACAAATTCAACACAATGCAGTAAGACAGAAACTGCCTGTTTGAGGCAGCGTAACCGGCCGTTGTGGCCGAGCGGTTCTAGGCGCTTCAGTCTGGAACCGCGCGACCGCTACGGTCGCAGGTTCGAATACTGGCTCGGGCATGGATGTGTGATGTCCTTAGGTTAGTTAGGTTTAAGTAGTTTTACGTTCTAGAGGACTGATGACCTAAGATGTCAAGTCTGATAGTGTTCAGATCCATTTTAAACAATTTGAGGCAGTGTAACTGACGGCGCGCAAATACCCAGATCATAAGAATATCTATCCAGCATTTGAGAATGACAGCACTTAGCGACTTCATACAAACTTCAGGCCTAATTTCAAACCTTTCAAAATTTTTTGCAACTTACATGCTTAGTCTGACAATAGTAACTGATTTGTAAAGTAATCAGATGTATGAAGCTGTTAGATGCGCGGGAGTTGGATTTCTTAGTGAATCATGTGTTCACTGGTTCACTACTAAAAATGTAGTAATCAGTGTAGTGAGTAATGTTGAAGACTAAAATTATTAGATGAAAATTCGCGGTCACTGTTTACTAAAAGAATAGTAGAGATTTGCAAACACATTGTCAGATAACTCTTAAGACAGTTTTAATTTAGTAAAATGTTACCTTAGTGTTTAGGCAGCTTCATAATTTTTTGCTCGATTCTAATTTTGGATGAAAGTATGAAAATACTGTCTGAAGAAATATGGCTTCGTATTCTACAAAAGCACAGAAATCTGTATTCCAAAAGCCTCAACGTTGTCTCGTTCGTCACATCTTGCTTTCTTTTTAATAATTAATATCCAGACTGGTTCGATGCGACCCGCAACGTACTACTTTCCTGCGCCAATCTTTTCATCTCAGTTGTATTTGCAACCTACGTCCTCGATTATTTGCTGGATGTATTAGTCTTCCGCTACAGCTTTTACTCATAGAGATTTAAAACAGTGAAACATTGGTAATATGCGGCTCCTTCACCTGTCTTTAAATTGGTGAGAAATTACTGACTCATTGCTGATCACATTATACGTTTCCACCAAATATTGTAGCTGCTTATTTTGTAGGATCGATTGACATCTGATTTAATCGGCGTGCCATAATAGCTGAAATACAGTAGTAGGCCTATTTCTGAACCCCAGTTAACGAGGCAGTAACTGGATTATAACCCATTACGAGGTTCAAAATTTCAGAATTAAGTTAGTGGCTTGAGTCGAAATATAAGAATGGTCGCTTGCGTCCCATAGCGAACTTTTGATATTGACATTTTAATTTGAGGAACTCCACGAACATGGTCCGTAGGGAATGAATGTTCGTAGTTTAGAAAGTAGGATTTAGTAATAACCGCGAGGTACGTATTCCAAGGTGGTAATAAAGTGCAGCTACTCACGGAAGTTCAGTGTGGGCTGTAACTGTTATGACAGAGAAACTTAGTATATATGCTAATGCGTTAATACAAAAATTTACGCTGGAAAAAACTACTGCAGATTTTGGCCGAAAGATGCAAGTCGGGCGCTGTGCAGCATCTTGTCTGAGGTGCTACTACTGAACAAGTTGTGTAAACGACGGTTAATAATAAAACATTTAGCCTCTCTTCTTGTTCGACCTTTTATTCTCACGTCCCGTTTCTAATCCATTGCATATCGAAACATTTCTATATGTCTTTGTTCCATTCAAAAAGCCATATTTGCAACTGGGTGGCCATGGGCCTAACTGGAAATAATCTTTTTACAGCGTACATCGGTTCCTCATTTACGAGTTAGAATATCTTCGAAGTTTCACTGACGTAAGGGAATTATGGCCCACACTGGACCTCGGCGAGTAGATGAGCTTCAGTTATAACCACCCGGTACAATCCTTACTGTCTTACAGTAAAGATTTAAATATTAGCTAGGCTATGCCAGTCGAACCATAGAGTATATATACTACGCTGTCATGTATACGCTCATTCTGTCATGTTAGTTACACCTAATAGAAGTCCCAACCAACAGCAGTAGTTCAGTATTAGTAGAAATAGTTTCGTAGAAACATTAATAGGCGAGCGGCAGTTTCCCAGAAGCCTCCTTGATGGATCTTCCGTTCACACTATTTGATCAGTTACTCCCGTGGTATTTTTCATATGACTTAAATAATATACACTGAAATACTCGTCCTATATTTCATGTAATATCTGCGTTTATAATTAGTTGCATTGTTTATTATATGTATCCAATACCAAGTGAATTAGGGCAGAAATGTTTTTCCGAAATAAGAAATAACTGAACCTGTTACACTGTATGGCTCACGTTTCACTCTGAAGTCTATTACGCAGGAACAGAATTATAGAAACGGCGAACCTAGATATTTGGCTGTGCAACAGATGTCTCAACCACGATTTCGGCACTCATTCGAACCTTCCTATTACATAACGAAAAAGTCATTTTTTCCTCTACTGAATGACTAAATTCCATAAAGTGCAGAAATATTCTGCGTATCTGAAGATAATTGCCACTGTGCATCAGTCGGATATTTTGTCAAGATCTGTCTGGATACTGTTAAGATCTATAAACCATGTCATGATAGTCTGAATCTATGAAAATGCAGGAATGGCAACTGGTATTACACCCTAAATCACTGCGTATTACTAATGGTTGTGTAACATTTACCTGGAACACAACGTTAGTACTATTCTGCACCCTGAATAACCGGAGATTTTCTGCCGGCTACAAAGTTTTCATTCTAGTTGCAAAAATGCTATATTTTCTATGTGGACTAATTTCTTCTACAGGCGTCGGTGTAGTACAAAATGGACACGCTCAGTCTAAAAAGGTCAAATATCGTAACTACAGTTCCATCCGTGGGCAACTAAATTGGTGGTAGGAGGGCGTTTCTGTCGTTACTTAGATTGCAGGAGTTTAGCGCGTAACAGGACAAGGGTTGTCAGATCTTGAACTGACCGTCGGCGTAAGAGTCCGGCGCAGGAATCACAAAGCGCAAGATGGTAGCGCATTTGTTCATGGCGAGGCCGTAGCTTCATGGCTAATGGCATACAGGCAATGAGATTTTCACACACAATCGCCATGGTTGCACCATACCTTGATTCGAGGGAGACAACACCCGCCAATAAACGGCTAGGCCAACCAATGCTTGAAAGAGCGGATACACTGGGTATAGTGCAGCAACACCCTCCTCAGTAACCGATCAGCAGACGTAACACAAAGAACTGCTGCCTCCAAATGTGTACATCGATTTATCACACATCATTGTGAGATGAGATGGAATCCAAAATTTGCGTATTACTCGGTTCTTAATATGTAAAATAGCATAGAAACTAGTCCACTTCAAACGAATATGACGATCCCAACGTTCCCACCATTTTAATTGCATCATGAGTCTCTTTGGTGCGGTTCTTATCCTCAGATGTCAGCTGCACTCTGCCCTACTTCATCAATGCTTCGTCCCTTCACCTTGATTCATTTTTGGGAAGAGGTGCCACAGTGTAAAGTCTACTGAACAATGTAGACCGCCTGTGGTCACCCAGTCGGGGTGCAGTACCCAGTCGTTCCTACATGTACGGACGTTTCCTCCTCCTATCACCCCTGAAACGTCTTTAATATTGCCATAGAAGGAACTATTGGACAGTCTGCACGGGGGTGACCTCCTTATGAACATTTTGACAGTATGAAAAACGGATAAAGGACTTCCGTCTCGAGTTTGTCAGGTGGAGAATTTTGCATTCCGATAATTACTTCGTAGTTTCAAGGTTCCAAGACAATATCAACTTTTTTCACCAGGAAAGGCTTCTACGAGTTTAGATCATCTTTAGTACATAGTTCTTTGCAGATTTCAACGTGATGTTGGTTATGATGGTCTTGGAATCATGGGACATACTTCACTGCAGTCCTCATCATGAACAATTCTTCTGGCATATAGTGTGCATATGCACTACAACTTGCCCCAAGGTACTCAAGAAGTCTTAGATGGTCTGTTATGATTTTTTGCAGAATGATGTTCTCCAAGAATGGAGTGGTCGTCAATGCACTTCTTTCGAAACACTTAGTCATAGATACGGATAACCTACAGCAGTGTCTCCAAAGGGTTGCTTAAACATTTCATGTGCTCCTGCAGAGCTCTTCCACAGTTTAAACCCCTCCGGTGAGTGTGTGTATGGTGAGCATGAGGCCCCCAAGCTACTCCAACACTTCGTTTTCTGTGCTGGAAACTCTCATTTCTGTGCTTCCTTCTCTTGTTTTCTTTGTCATGCTGGTAGCCATTAATGTCGACCCCTGCTAGTATCTAGGTTCTGCCTTCTTTCCTTGGAATATTTTTCAACTCTTCTTTTGGCTGAAGTGATTTGTGGTCTTTTTCTCGGTTAGACTTAAATTTTCCAAATTCTTGTATAGTGTCGGCTGACTGGGGAACATCACCTTAAAAAGTATCTACTGCATGCCGTGTGAAACATCTGCACACAATGCCTATATAGATTCTTATTTACACTTCAGACAACGCAGTAGCCAGTCTGATGCAGTGGTGTTATTTAGCCTATCAGCTGAGTCATGTGACAACACAGATATCACATTGATAGCTCCCCATGCATGCCAAGGAATAGATTTGTCTTCATGGGGCATTGGGAATCCCTGGCGTGGTCATTGTGCCAGATTCTTTGCTGCAGCTGGGTGTAACCCATGGGAAGAGCCTTCTGAGGAGTTGGCATCAGAGAGGATGTTCCGCACATGAAATATTTTAAATCGTGTCAAAAAACGGCTGTTTCGATGTAGCCATCCCATCAGATAGATATCAGTGCAGATAGCTGCAACCAAAATGTTTCCCCAGATTGGCTACCCCATGGGAAGAGGGGCAAGCCAGACAGCTAGGAGAAACCTAATTTTTTAAATAATTAGTATATAGTCGGACTGATATGAATAATGTACAGAAGATAAATGCAAAGAAGTCTACAGGAAAAATGTGCCCTGGATACCGAAGGAGTAAAGCCGCCTCTGCCACACTATCTACAGCTATTCGGTAATGTGTGACAAAAGTGACAATGGCCCCCACACAACTCGTTGAATATGGTCTGAAGAATCGTCTTCCTCAAAGACCTTAAACTCCGAATAAGGATGTATGGGCAGTCTTGGGTGCTGAGGCATTCATTTTTTCACACACCTTACTAAGTCAAAAGGTTAATTGAATATATACAGGCACCTTTATCTCAGCCTCTGAAGGGTATCTCCTCCCACAGTTAGTCATCGTGTACAGACGTGACGTGGAACCTCGTGTTCCACCACCCCTAAGGTTCTTCTGTTGTCTATGCTTATGTCATATATCATCTTGTTGCACACCAAACCCAAAATGCGTTACCTCTGGACCATCACTCCATGAATGAAATCCACGTGAACAACCTTCCTGTGTCAAATCCACAGAACACATGAAACGTCCCCTTTGAAAAATTTATACATGACTGTGCTTAAACTGACACACAATATTTTTAGCGCAACGCAATCTTTCAAAAATCCCTACAAAAGAATGGCCCTGACTAACATTAACCTATACGTTTCACATATCACTTACCTCACAAAAATCTTGGTTACTCG
This sequence comes from Schistocerca nitens, assembly GCF_023898315.1. Classification (NCBI taxonomy): domain Eukaryota; kingdom Metazoa; phylum Arthropoda; class Insecta; order Orthoptera; family Acrididae; genus Schistocerca; species Schistocerca nitens. Next base: position 313,604,720 of record NC_064616.1, on the reverse strand, counting down.
AACTACTGCAATACAGCGAGCGCCACTACTGCCTGCTAAATAAGATTCAAACTACGGAAGGCACTAACTACTGATAGGTATAGTTAGCAAATGAAAGATTTTAATAGAGAACAATGTATTTACCTTAATAGTGTTGAAAAATCATAATATATATAGCAGTTCATGACATCCAGTCTTACAAATTTCAAAACTCCATTTCTCTCCACACATCCACCACTGCTGGCGGCTCACCTCGAACTGCGCAACGCTACGCGCTGTTAGCATCCAGCTGCCCAACACTTCAATGGCAGACAACAATGCAAACTAGCCACAGACTGCACACAGCACAGCCAGTGATATTCATACACAGCGCTACGTAACGTTGCCAATAAGAAAACATAAACAGCCTACTTACACACCATCCTCAATCCCCTCCAAGGTGGCTAGCCACTCTTTGATGGGTTCGTGCTTGGCTACCACGGGTCACCAGCTTTTGTTGTCCTCTTTCACTTGTCCTCTCGTTCCTCTGCTTTAGCGTTTGAGGTTTCTTTTTCTCTTCTTCATCCCTGTGCACACCTGGAGGCCAGCCCATGCGACTGGCACGCAACAGGTGACTGGGTAACGCGTAATTCCCAGCCCTGGGTCGACAGGTAGGGTTTGGATGTACCTGTGGTACAGGCCAGACCCAGGGAGGGGTGGTTGGCTGAGCTACAACCTTCCGAAATTGCCGATTGGTACCTTTGTCAGGTGTTCAGGAGGTGTGAAATGAGGTGTTAACAATCACCTAAGGCAGGTGCGCCCCTTGTGAGGGAGCCCCCAGTTGGAAGGAGTGCGCCATTGGAGATGCTGGCAATCATGGGGATTTTCTCGCAATGAGTCACCCATCTTCCCAATCAACGTCTACGAAACGTAGACGTAATGAGGCTAATGATTCATTCCTGCTGCACCACAGTTCCTCATGGTCTCACGTACCGAAGAAGTCCTTTGCCATGGTCAATCTGCTTATGATCGAGAAAGGTGTTTATGCAATTGCTGGCCCTGTGAAATCCTGCTCTCGTTTAGGGAACGGCACTTTGCTTTAGGAGACCGCTTCTGTTTCTCAAGCACAACTGCTTGCTACCTCGCTTCCTCACGACTACCCTGTTCGTGTCGAGGCCCATAGAACTTTGAATTCTACCCATGATGTAATATACACCTAGCTACTCGACTGTCTTAGGCCGAAATCCGATCTTACCTCTCACAACAGGGTGTCATTGCCATCCAATTTGTAATGAAGTAGTAGTCTTCCTTAGTGTCCACCCGCAATCCTTTCCTCACCTTTGATACAGTGGTGCTGCCGTCAAAGATCAAAATAGGCTACGAAAATATCACAGTATAGCCACACACTCCGAACACAATGCGCTGCTACCAGTGTCATCATTTCACACCACACGAGAACGTCTTGACGAAACCCGGCCAAATGTGTTACTTGTGGTAGGGGTGTACACAAGGGTGATTGTCCGCCGCCTTCTCCCTGCTGTATCAGCTGCAGTGGTGGCCATGCTGCCTCTTCTCGGGATTGTCCTGTGTATCTTGATGAGCAGGCTCTCCAAGAGATGGTGATAAAGGAAAAAGTGCTTTACTCAGTAGCTAGCTAGCGAGAAAGCTACTGGCTAGTCACAAACCCTGTGTTCCCCTATCTGCCATCAATAGCTCTGTTCTAGCTACTCCTCACTCCATGAAGGACATGGCCACACAGATATGCGACCTCAAATTCAGCTCTGAGGTTGTGAAATCGCTCAGTGTAAAGGTAGTATCGCCATCCCTCCATGCAGCTGTGCAACAAACCGTCAAACTATCTCCTCAAGGGGCGATGCCACCAGCTACACAACCGGTGGGCCGAAAAAGACAGGATTAATACTCCTGCATTGACATCCTCCATCCCTCTAGCAAAACAACACCCGAGTCTTCCTCTAACCAGAAAGGCTCGATGATGCCCACCAAAGGCCAACTCGAAGATCCTGTTAAAAGGTTACGCTCCATGGTAGTTTAGCCCTGCTGGCCTCCGTATTACTGGTGTGCACCACCAACCGTTTTTCAGCGTTGGACTCGGACAGACTGCACAAGCAAGCCAATGTTCGGACCCCATGGAGCAGGATCCTCTTGCTTCTGTGCCATGTATTAGCGACTTCACACCGGCTGTCACTAGGCAGCCTCATATATCTGTTCATCATGACTGTCCTCCAATGGAACGTTTGCGGTCTTTGGTCACACTAAGAGCATTTATGGCTGCTTTTAGCATCCGAGCATCCCATTGTAATCTGCCTTCAGGGAACGAAATTGCACCCTCATGTTGCTTTGAGCTTTCACATTACTTATTGATTCGTTTTGACCTTCTCCTGAGGTCGGCATTCCATCTCATGGGGCGCCATGCTCATATGGGATGACATTCATAGTCAACCCATCTCCCTGAGTGCCCATCTTCAAGCTGTTGCAGTTCGCCTTTTCCTTCCATAGCTGACTTTATCCCACTGTACCATTTATGTCCCTCCGTCATTCAATGTCACCAGGTCAGACGTATTTCAGCTTATCGGGCAGCTACCTCTCCCATTTTTACTACATAGTGACTTCAATGTGCATTATCCCCTTTGGAGGTTTCCCAGGACTTGTCACGGAGGTGCCCTCTTGGCTGCCTTCTTAATCAACTTAACCTCTTCTGCCTGTGGAAATCCCAGACTGTGGCCGTGTTTTTCGATTTGGAGAAGGTGTAAGACACCTGCTGGAGAAGTGGTATCCTCCATACACTCTACAAGTGGGGCTTCTGTGGCCATATGCCCTGTTTCCTTTGGGCATTTTTACAAGACAGAGTTTTCAGGGTGTGTGTGGGTTATGCCTTGTCAGACACCTTTATCCTGGAAAATTGTGTGCCTCAGGGTTCAGACCTGAGCGTCGTCGTCTTTGCTATCGCCATTAACCCTATAATGGCCTGTCTCCCGCCGAGCATTTCCAGCTTTCTTTTTGTTGACGGTTTTCCAATCTATTGCACTTCATGGGCCTGTCTCACTAAGCGGCGCCTTCATCGCCGTCTTGATCGTCTTTACTCCTGGAGGATCGACAATGGCTTCCGCTTTTCCACTGAAAAGTCCGTCCATATGAATTTCTGGCGACCCAGCCATTTGGTATACGTGCTATGGACTGTCTCAAAGATCAGGATCTCTTGAGCATGAAAATACACACCCAAGGATGGAACGCACGCCGCCCTGGTGTCTTCAGAGGCCGAAAGTGATTTTACGCTTGATACAGTACACGAAAAGTTGTACTCCAGTTATGGTTTTTACAGATTGGTTTTTGTCTGTTTTAAGTATGTACCATAGTTTTATCGTTGTTTATACAGATGGATCCCAGCAGGGGAGTGCTCTCAGTTCTGTGATTTTACCTGACAGGGTTTTTAAAGTGCATGTTACAGAACAATTTACAAATTATGATGCGAGGTTATATGGCATTCAGATGGCACTGGAGAGGGTGCAGACATTACTGTACTAGTTTTCTGGTCTGTTCTTTCAGTGCACTGCAAGCACTTCAACAAATGCATCGGGCAGACCCGCTGATTCAGCTGATCCATGACCCTTCACAGCGTTTTCAATGCTGTGGCAAGGACGTGATCTTTTGCTGGGTAACTGGGCATGTTGGGATATAGGGTAACGACATGGCTGACAAAGCTGCCAAGGAAGCATGTTTAGATGGTGTCAGTGTCCAATCCCGTTGCACGCCATTACTTCAATATCTGACAGATGCACATGCGTCAGTGGGAGACAGAATGGTTGCAGGTGTCAGACAACGAACTGCGGTCTCTCAAATCGACCATAAAGGCTTGGTGGACATCGTGTCAGCCTCGCCGCTGAAGGTGGTTTTGCTTACCAGACCACATATCGGACATAGCCCCCTCACACATAGCTTCCTCCTCTGGCAGAAGGATCCACCATTCGGTGAAGTTGTGGCTTGCCACTTTCGGTTCAGCATATTGTGGCTGTGTGTGTCCTGTATACTGACAGTGTCGAGCGCCCCCTCAACCCAAATCGTCGTCGTCGTCGTCGTCGTCGTCGTCGTCGTCGTCGTCGATCATCAGTGCCCTTCAAAATCTGTGTGCTGTACACCGCCCATCCCTTAGTGCAGCGATTCCAGGAAAACTCACTTGCTCACTCTTCGTGGAGCCAGTGTCATGTTTCTCTGGGTCCCAGGTCATGTCTGTCGGCCAGGAAACGAGCCAGCTGACGCTGCTGCCAAGGCTACATTCCATGTAACAGCCCAAGAGTGTCTATATTCCCTCCGATCTCTGCGTAGCCATCTGTCAGGAGGTGGTTTCTCTTTAGCATCGCCGATGCTCCTACCTTCGCGGGAATAAGCTGTCTTGTTAAGCCGCACCCATTGCCTTGGACAACCTCCTCTCGACCCTACCTCTAGGAGAAGATTATTTTTAACTCGGCTGCGTATTGGGCACTGCCTTTTTAGCCATCATTTGCTAAGTGGCACTACCCCACCACTTTGTCCACATTGTACACAAATTTTAACTGTCCACTTCTGCTGGAATCCCTTTTTTTAACCATTTACATTCCAGCCTGGGTTTGCCGCCTCATTCATCAGCCGTTTTAGAGAAGACATGCGGGCTGTCGACCGCGTTTTTCTTTTTATCCACTGGATATGGCGAAGGCCATTTAATTTATAGTTTACCTCCATTCGTGTATGGTGTTTTTAACTCTTTTTCCATGTGCGTGTTTTTAGCTGTCTCTTCTATTGGGACTGACAGTCGTTTAACTACTGTGTTCGTGTTCTCTAGTTTCGACTTGGGCGCGTAAACCCCAGATGTTTTTTGCACCCTAAAGCAAATGAAACTAAACAATGGACGTCGATCGCACAGGTACTCATCTGGTGGCAGCAGGTGACTGAGGCATTGATTGCCTCAATGTTACATGCCTTTCTAGTTCCACGATCATGTAATCCTCCAGTGGAATTGCGGTGGTTGTTTCCATGACCTGGCTGTGCTACAGCTACTATTAAGCTTTACACCAGCTTTCTGCATTGCTGCCCTCCCCCCTCCTCTCCCCCCCCCCCCCCCAGTAACCTGGTTCCTGGCAGTGCGGACCCCTTCCCTTGGCGGCTGTAGGAGATATTACGGGAACCGTACCGAATATAATAGGATGTTAGGTGGTGGATGTGTTTGTCCTGAACTCGGTAAGTAGTGAACCTGTGCCCCCCTTAAACCCTCTCTTGAAACTGTGGCTGTCAGGATAAGGACAACGCAGAAAATAACGTCCTGCAGTCTATATCTTCCTCCACACAGTGCAGTACCCGTGAACATAATGGCTGCACTGATTGGTCAACTCCCTGGACCTTTCGTACTTCTGGGAGATTCTAACGCCCATAACCCCTTTTGGGGTTGCAGAATGCTTACTGACCGAGGCAGTTATTGCGAAACTTTACTCTCTGTTCGACCTCTGCCTCTCAAATACTGGGGCTGCCACACATTTGAGTGTGGCTCATACCTGCTCCGCCATTGGTTTATCAATTTGCAGCTCAGGCCTTCTCCCATCTATCCACTGGAGAGCACATGACGACCTGTGTGGTAGTGACCACTTACCTGTCTTTAGGGTGCCCGTGGCGAAAGGCAGTCCCTTGGTGGTTGCCAGAAGTCGCTGAAGCCATCAAGGAGCGTCGGCGAGCTCTTCAGTGGCAAAAGCCAGGTGTTCCCAGTGTTAACATAAATGGCGTGTTACCTACTGACGCAAACGCGATTGTTAAGCACTTTCGTGAGCACCTTGCTCGCGCCTCTTCGTCAGAGAACTACCCCCCAGCCTTTCGCACTCTGAAACGGCAGCGACAAGACAGTCCACTCATTCAATACACGCCACAGTGAATCTTATAACGCCCCATTTACAGAGTGGGACCTCCTCAGTGCCCTTACACATTGCCCCGACACAGCTCCTAGGCCAGATCGAATCCAGTCAGATGATGAAACATCTCTCATCTGACAAGCCACATCTCCTCTCCATCTTCAACCGGATCTGGCGCGATGGCGTCATTCCATCGCAGTGGCGGGACACCACCATCATTCCGGTGCTCAAACCCTGTAGAAACCTGCTTGGTGTAGATAGCTATCGGCCCATCAGCCTCAATAACATTCTTTGTAAGCTGCTGGAGTGTATGGTGTGTCAGCAGTTGGGTAGGGTCCTGGAGTCACGTAGCCTAATGCTTCTGTCAGGGAGGCTTCCGCCAGGGTCGCTCAACCACTGATAATCTTGTGTCCCTCTAGTCTGCCATCTGAACAGCGTTTTCCAGCCTCCAACACCTGGTTGCCATCTTTTTTGATTTACAAAAGCGTATGACACGCCCTGAAATCATATCCTTGCTTCATTATACGAGTGGGGTCTGAGGCCTGTTCCCGATTTTCGTCGAAACTTTCCTGTCGATTTGTACTTTCCATGTCAAAATTGGGGCCCCCCTATAGTTCTCCCCCATATCCAGGAGAATGGAGTCCTGCAGGGCTCTGTATTGGGTCTGTATTTTTAGTGGCCATTAATGGTCTAACAGCATCTGTAGTGCCGTCCGTCTCACCTTCTCTGTATGCAAACGATTTCTGCATTTCGTACTGCTCCACCAGTACCGGTGTTGCTGAGCGACGCTTACAGGGAGCTATCCACAAGACGTAGTCATGGGCTCTAGCCCATGGTTTGTTTCCAGTTTTCGGCCGCAAAGTAGTGTGTTATGCACTTCTATTTGCGTCGTACCTGTCATTCAGAATCGTAACTTTACCTTAATGATGGTCCATCAACTGTAGGTGACATACCGACTCTTAGGCCTGGTTTTCGACGCCAGGTTGACTTGGCTTCCTCACCTTCGTCAGCGTAAACGGAAGTGCTGCAACACCTCAATGCCCTCCGCTGCCCGAGCAACACCAACTTGGGTGTAGATAGCTCTACACTGCTGCAGCTTTACAGAGCCGTGCTTCAATCCCGCCTTGACTATGGGAGTCTAGTTTATGGTTCGGTGGCGCCATCAGCGTTGCGTGTACTCAACCCAGTGCACCATTGCGGTGTTCGCCTAGCGACAGGATCTTTTAGGACGAGTCCAATGATCAGCATCCTGGTGGAGGCCGGAGTTCATCCATTGCAGGTTAGGCGTGCACAATTGTTCTCCAGTTAAGTTGCACACGTTTGTAGATCCCCTGCACATCCGAATTACTGTCGCCTTTTCCCACCCATGGCGGTTCATCTCCCACATCGGCGGCGTAGGTCAGTGCTTAAAATTGCAGTTCGTGTGCGACACCTTCCTCCGAACTGGAGTCCTTGCTTTTACCACCTTTACTAGAGGTCCGTTCACATACACCTCCATGGTGTACGCCTAGCCTGCGGCTTCGTCTGGATCCTTCAGATGGCATTAAGGTATCTGTTAACCCTGCGGCTCTCTGCTACCACTTCATCTCGATTCTTGACATGTACTGAGGCTACGAAGTGGTTTAAACCGATGGCTCGTTGGCTGATCAGGTCGGCTTCGCGTGTGTCCATGAGGACATAATAAACAGCATTCCTTGCCCAATGGCTTCAGTGTTTCACTGCTGAGCTGGTGGCTATATCTCTGTGCTCCTGAGCACATCCGTTCATGCCCTATGGAGTCGTTTCTTCTTTGTACAGACTCCTTCAGCTGCCTACAAGCTATCGACCATTGCTACTCTAGTCATCGTTTGGTAGCGACCATACAGGAATTAATCTATGCCCTGGAACGGTCTAGTAGTTTAGTGGGGTTTGTCTGGACCCCAGGTCACGTCGGAATCCCTGGCAACGAACTTGAAGACAGGCTGACCAAACAGACTACGCGGAAACCGCCTATGGACATGGGCTTCTCTGCAACTGACCTGCGTTCAGTACTATGCCAGAAGGTCTTGCGGCTTTGGGAGACGAAATGGCATAACCTCAGCAGACACAGCAAACTGTGTGCCATTAAGGAGACTACGAATGTGTTCCAGTCATCCAAGTGGGCCTCTTGCTGGGACTCTGTGGTTCTCTGCCAGCTCCACATTGGCCACGCATGGGTAACACATGGATAGCCTCTGCGCTGTGGCGACCTACCTCAGTGTCGTTGCGTCGCCTGGCTGACAGTGGTGAGCTTACCTTCTTTGCCTGCCCTGCGACAGACTCTTCAGTTACCGGACTCGTGTCCATTAATTTTAGCTGACAAAGCCTCATCAGCAAACTTAGTGATGGTGTGTTTTATCATTCAATAGAAGTTCTCGCGCATGTCCTTCGTCCCTTTGTTCTCCACTTCAATGCTTTTAGGCTGGCTGTTTTAATGTGTCGCAGAGTGGCTGGCGATCCCTTTTTATTCTCGTGGTCAGCCAGCCACGGTCATCTGCGCTCTTGTTTTTACCCCTTCATGTTTTGCTTCTCTGTGGTCTTTCCTGTTTTGTCCATAGTAGTGTTCGTTGTCTTTCTGTCGTTCTTCTGGTTCTTCCTTTCTCCCATTATTGTGCTGTACGTCTCCTTCCTTTTCTTTTTTCCACCTGGGTAATTATTTTACCAGGAACAAAGGCCCGACGACCTCGCAGTTTGGTCTCCCCCCCCCCCCCCCCTCTTTTAAATCAACGAGCCAACCATCCATGGCATCCGTTTGGTCACCGGTGCCTCGCACTTGCCTGGTTGAGTGTCTGTATGCTGAAGCTGCTGAACTACCACTATCCTACCACAGTGACTTTCTCCTCAGCATGTATGCATGCCATTTGTCTGTCATGCATGGCCACCCATACTTTGCCTCCTCCATTGATGATTCCTTTGACCGTCAGTACGGTGCTTGTCCCTCTTCTGTTACCTCCAGGAGTCCGCTTTCCGCACTTCTTGCGGTGGCTTAAATTCACACTTCCTGCAACTTTCCTGGTGGGTGTGAATCCTTAGCTTCGTGAAGCTTCTCATTTTAACCTTAGCTTTCATTCACTTCCTAACGACACTATTCCAGCCTCGGTCTATCGCCTTTAGTTTCTTTGCAATGGTACAGTTTTATACACAGATGGCTCTCGGACTGACCATGGGGTCGGGTGTGCCTTCGTCATTGGCACCTATGTTTCGATATAGACTTCCAGCACAATTCTTAGTATTTCCAGCCGATCTCTTCATCCTGCATTAGGCCAAGGAGTACATCCGGCGACACAGGCTTTTCAATTCTGTCCTCTGCTCAGACTCAACCAGTGCCCTTCAAAGTCTGTGCACTGTACACTGCCCATCCCTTAGTGCAGCGGGTTCAGGAAAATTTTCACTTGCTCACTCTTGTTGGAGCCAGTGTCGTGTTTCTGTGGGTTCCTGGTCATGTCTGTCTACCAGTTAATGAGGCTGCTGAAGCTGCTGCCAAGGCTGGAGTCCTTGTACCTCAGCCCGGGAGTGCCAACATTCCCTCTGATTTGTGATGCCATCTGTCAGGTGGTGGTGTCCCTTTGGCATCACCAATGGTCCTTCCTTCACAGGAATAAGCTTCGGCTGAAGCCTCTCCCAGTGCCTTGGACGATCCCCGTCAGCCCTTGTGCCGGGAGGAGATTATTTTAACTCGGCTGCGTTTTGGGCATTGCTCTTTCAGCCATCGTCATTTGCTGAGTGATGCTGTCCCACCACTCTGTACACATTGCTTCAAAATTTTAACCGTCTGCCACTTTCTGATGGAGTGCCCTTTCTTTTTAACTATTTACGTTCCAGTTTGGGTTGGCCGTCTTATTTATCAGCTATTTCAGCGAATGACGCGGTGGCTGTCTACCGCGTTTTACTTCTATCCGCTGAGTCATTATGGCGAAGGCCATATAATTTTTAGTATTGGACTTCCGTTTGTGTGGTGTCTTTTTATCCCTGCTGGATTTTAGCTATCTTCTTGTCAATTGGGATTGATGTATAGTCGTTTAACTCCACTGTGTTCGTGTTCTCTAGCTGTGACTTGGACGTGTATGACCCCAGCTGTCTTTTGCGCCCTAAAACAAAACTAATAAAACAGTTTCCATGGAACTGGTAGTGTGAGCAGTGAGAGATAACGTTTGGTTGCGATGTTGATTTGCAGGCGCTGGCGGGGGCGCGAGCGTGCGAGGAACAGCAGCGTGGCACGCCAGGTGCACCCACGCCCACTCCAGCCGCCCCCACAGATGGGCCACCTACTCACACACCAGCCATCGATCTGTCCCCAGTCCCCCCGCCACGACTGCGGCATGTGGAGAGACGTACGGAACCCTCGCTCTACAGATATGCCTTGCTGAATGCAGCGAGATTGCGGGACAGGTAAAATTTACTCTAATCAGGCATTTATTTAATACTAGTGTTGAGCCCTAACAATGATGCTTCTGACCTGGATGTTACCATATACTTCAGAATTATCCATACTGAAGTGGAAGTGGTATCTACTGTTAAGAAACGTGCAAAAACCTGACTGCTAATAAAGTTTAGACTAATGACCTAGGCTAAGAGTATAGATAAATGGAAATCTTAACGTTTTCAGTGATGTCGCACGTGTTCCTGCTTATTGTGACTTAGTGTCTCGGTCAGTAAGTGTAGGACTACAAATAGGTCTGCATTCAACCCCCGGTTGTTCCTCGTAATTTTGTCCAATCAGTGTGGGATCCTGCCCACTCGTGTAATAGAGGGTGCCTAGGAAGCTGTTTCCTCGAATAGCTAGACAGCATATAAGCAAATGATATTAATGTTGTTTCACAGTAATTGAATTGACAATATTTAACTTTGCCTTTCTCACAATGAAATGTCGCAAGCATTTGGCGACATGCAAATATCAGTGTCCTTAGATAAATACAATTTCCATGTAAGCAATGGATATAAATCACAAGTCTCAGCATAACAGTAAGGATGACGACTCGTCTTCTAGTGCGGCCGAGGCTAGCTGGAGCGGCGCTTACATTCTTTCCGGATAGAGGCCGCTCCTGTCGTGGCGCGGTCCAAGTCAGCGTACTACTGGTTGACGTAGTCAGTTATCTCTGCTGTTAAGTTTCGCGTCGACGTGCCGGCGCTTGATGTTAACCTGGAACACACAGCTTTTATCTGACAGTTGAAAAGTGCCTAGTTTGGCAGTACATGTTTAACGGTAGGTACCCTCTACCTTATTCGGTAAAACCATTTCAAATGTCAGGAGGAGGCAGGGCGTAGCGCCTCTAATAGGATCAGGTCTATTTGAAAGTTCTGTGGTGCTCTAACGAACCCTCAGTTTTACAACTTTTGTTGTGTGCAAGTAATGAATGATTGACCCTGCATAAGAATGTGTAGTGGCTTTAGTTCGTCACGGAACTCTCCCCATGCTAAAATTTTCTAATAAGTTACAACAATAAGTTACAACAATAAGTCACCACAGGAATATTATCTCTACACTCTGGCACACAAACAGATGGTCCGTCAGAGAAGAGCGGGATTACATACCAACTTGTAGACAACTGAAAGTAGCTTACATCCCAAACTCACTCAACTAAATTTCATTGAAGCTAAGATTGTATGCGAAAGACATTCAGAATTGCTTAGTTCGATGGGACATAAACCTACAGTGAGATGGTAAATCAGTGGTACCAGCAACCAGATGGAAGTGTTAGCAGTTACACAATAACGGTTCTGGTGCAGTTTTCATAATGAATTGATAGAAAATTACGCGAATGAACTGATCAATTAACCCCAACACCCCTGATGTCATGGGTTTTTGAACAGTCTATGGTTGGCCACGTCTGGAAAAAAAGCCGAAAGTGTCCCACACAGTCAGATCCTTAGCAATGTATAGTAAATGTATTGTTCGTATCGTCTATCATATGTGAATCTGGAATCTTAATAAGAGGTCTGAACAGTTGCTTAAAGTGTTATGTCTGAGAGTTTGAATGATGGTCAGTATGGAACGATGGATGATAATTGTCGAATGAAGGTCCTCACCACTTGAATTAAATATGGCAATAGAGAGGAGATTGAGTCAATATAGTGGGGCACTTCGATATGCTTGTTTTCCACAACTTGCTGTGTGGCATGAGTGGAATGAATAGTCATTTCCAGATTAATGCATGCTGGACTACCTCAAACCGGTCAGGTGGGACATGATTGTCATGTTGACCTACGAACGTGCATTCCGTGATCTGTAGTCTGACATTCAACGATGACAACTACAGAATTGATAGATGAACAAAGTTCTCCAGCCATGTAGTCTCCAATTTAACAACTGCAATGATTTTAAGTCAGTGAGGGGAAACTGAGGTACTAAAAACCCGATGTACGCATTTGCATGGCAGTTGTTGTATGTGGAGGACACTTCTCCATTCAGAGTGGAACATGCTGTGTAAGTTCGCATGTCAAAAGCCACAGGTATGCCATGCCAGTACATTGTTGGTACCTACGCCAGACACTAAGACAGTATTTCAGAACTGACTGCACAGTTGATTTACATATAATGCTTCGAATAGCGTCCATCTGGAGCTCCATCATGCATAAGCCTCAAGTTTCTTCATAACTATCATGACAACACTAATACCTAGTATAAACCGGGAAGGGAGTGTTAACCTTCGCAGCAGGAACTCATTGGGTGAGATGTTGTGCACTTCCACGGGTGCTGTAAGATAGGTGTGGAAGTCTTCGCTGAACAGCAGTTACCTTGCTGTTCCTTCATGAGATGTGGAATGCAGTGGTGGTAGTAACCTACTTCGGGTCAGCTGTCAATTAAATTGAGGATGGTACAGTGGGAATGCATGGTCAGACACTGCAGGAGATACTTCAATACTCCACGACTCCAACTCACATAGGGAAAGATTCTCAATCACAATTGTGCATTCAGCACAACGATCGAAGTGCTAAAAATTTTTATATAGCATAACTGCATCGGTGTAGGGAGCTGTCTGGCATACTTCGGTGCGTATGTCAAAGAATTAACAATGAACGGATGTACTGCAGTCATCTATCTTCATTGTCGATCTACTATATCTTACTTGCAAAGTAGTGAAGGGGTGCATTAGCGATACATGAATTGGGGAGCGTGCAGCTGTCACTTGTTGGTGTCAAAATTATGGAAAAGCTGAATAAATTACTAAACTATATTGCACTATCGACAATTATGATGCTTACTACAGAACATAGCCCCATATTGACAGTGTTTTTTCCATACCACCTGTCCACTGTTACATGGTTGATCACCAAATAATGATAGACTGACATAACTTGTTAGAGATGGAGAGTGTCTTGGTGGGAGCAAGACCTTCTGGGGTTGGCCAGCACTGACAAAGGGAACATCTGCATGACTGCAGTAGGAGGGATCAATGGAAAAGGAACACTCATAACACATCACTGTGGAAGACGAGATTAAATGTAAAGGTGATCACCTTCGGACAGCTGTTTGAAAATGCCCCACAGTACTGCAAACTCTGTTTCCGTATGTTGCGATGCCCTCAGCATTTTCTCAGTAAGAAACACTGTCTATATTATTTCAACCAGCATAATTGACACCATTCGATGTCCAACTTTGTCAGAGCCAAGGGATAGAAATGGATTACTGCTGGTGTAGCACGTGATATGACTTCGAAGTAACGGTAGGAAAAAGTATGTCTGTGTACACAGTTAGTTATACACCGCTTAGATGTGTTACAACAAAACGCAAATGCATAAAACACAAGAATGTCATTGCGACTGATGGTTGACATGGTCTTCCTCCAGTACAGACAACAAAACTTGATGCAGGTCTGTGGAAGTTTTCTATCACTTGTCGTTTGCTCCAGTGGAACAGTAAATGTATTTTTAAGGGGATCATCACACATGGTCAATGTCAACATGCTTACATACAGCTTATTCAGTTCTCTACCAGATCGACAACGGCAATTTAGCCAGGAAGTTTTTACTGATGATGACGTTGGTGATATTCTTGTCGTTCATAGTTTTACTCTGTTAGTGGCAGCAAAAATAGTGGAGAGGGAGGGAGAGGGGGTAGGGAGTGACTGAGATGTCAACAAAGACTAGATCACATTTACATGGTAATATTTCTAGTTTGGTAATCATAGGAACATGTTAAAGGAGGTTATACCATGGACAGAGCGATAACTGAACAGTCATTCGATATTGATGAATTGTCACGCATACTGAATTTCTGTATGCAGACCACATACATTCTGCATGGTTCTAGCCCCATAGCGGCTCAAGATTCTTTTGTGAGATCGTGCATGGCGCGTACAGGGCCCCAAGATATTGCTGCCAACACTTCCTCCCTGGTTGCATTTCCTTCACCCTGCCCTCCCACCCCTCTCCTCACTCCATCCATGTTTCCCCCTCCTTCCCCTCTCTGATTCATATCGACCTGGCTAGCCATCTGGTTTCTTGTATTGGTTGCGATTTTGTTCCTTTTGCATGTTCTTTCATCCTTCTTTGGCGTTTAGGTCCCTGTTTGAGGTTTGACATCCTCATCAAAATTTCCTTTTTCTACTGTGAGCCATATGGTGAACTCAGTCTATAGCATCTATGATGTGGATCCCTCTGCCCTCTTTGTCCTCTCTTCCCTACTGTAGCCCTCTTCTACCCTGCTTGGTCACCAGCACATGTAGCTAGTCCGTGTTGTGGGACTGTCACGTACCCATATGGTTGAGCCCCCCCCCCCCCCCTCCCTGACAACACAGGGATCACACTACTGATACCTGAGCTGTTCCTTCCCCATGTATGCCAAGGCGTGGTGGCATATCTATTTGGAGCATTGGAACTCTGGGCAACACCCACCGTGCCAGACGGACCTTGCTGTGGCTGGATTGTGACTGGGGAGAGCCCCTTGTTGGAGTGGGTGCTATAAGAGCAGATGCTTGGCGCATCAAGTGTATCTAGCTCCAAAAGTCTGGCCGTTCTCAAATGGCCATCTCTTCAGATGGTGAAGGTTCATGTAATGCTGCTTTAAGACCCAGCAACCTTCCTTTCCCTTGCTACGCAATGGGAGGATGGCCAGGCTCGCAGTCTTCAGATGCAACACTGTCCCCCTTAAATCATCTCTACTAGTATGGGTGGGGACAAATTCACCACCACAAAGCCATTGTTTCTTTGTTTCTTGTGAAGAATTTACAAGAAAAGTTTGAAGCGGAGTCTCTTAGCATGATTTGGTTGGGCTCCCTATTGATAATGTCATCTTTGGTCACCAAATTTGCAGGTCTTCCTACTGTGATCGTCTTGGCAATGTCCGTGTGTCTATTACGCCTCACCACTCTCTGAATATGGTGCAAGGAGTGAGTTTTCATAGGGACCTCATCCTGCAAACATATGAGGAAATCCAGGCTAATCTGGAGCGGCATGGCATTCATTTTGTTTGACGAGTGCAGAAGTGTTGCAAAGACAGCCACAGTGATTCTGGCACCTTCACTCTGGATTTTGAGGGGGGATACCCTCCAAGAGGAGGTAAAGGTTATATGCTACAGACGTGATGATGTGAAGCCATACGTTCATCCACCTATGTGGTGCTTTCAGTGTTCGCACTTCGGCCATATGTCTTCCCGGTGTATGGTAACAATGGCCACCCACTCCGAGGGAAGCCCCTGTGTTCTGCCACGTTGTATGTCAATTGTGCTGACAGCCATTTACCTCACTTGCTGGATTGAACAGCTTACAAGAGAAAAAAGAAGATCCAAGAATACAAGTCCCTTACGCAGAAGCACGCAAAAAGTGTTATACACTCAGTGTCACTATCTTCAACTTCTTCCTCTGTTGCTTCATTTCATCCTCGTACCTTTTCGTTACCCCAGCCCCATCTCCCTCTCCTCTCGCCCTCCCATGCAGTTACCAAGACTACCCATTCGTGTGCAGCTCCAACTCCCCTGCCAAAGAAGTGCTCCTTTTTCAGCACCTACCGGTGATCGGTCTTCCTCCTGGGACCCCTCTCCCTGGCGTCTCTCAGGCCGAAAGACTCTTTTTCACCACTTGGCCACGAGATCTATCATCTGTGTGCCGCTCGGTCGCCCGCTCTCTTTCGGTTCCAGAGTTTGCAGAAGCCTCTACTCCCCCTGTGCCCTGCCCCATCAACCTCTGAAAGAGGAGAAGGAGAAATATAAATCCCAAAACAAGGCCCCCCCCCAGAGGTGCCATCTTCCCATTGCAGCGTGAGTCTGACATCTTATTTAGGGATGTCACACCATCTTTGTCCATGACTACTGACAGGGTTACATGCCCCTCGTCTCAGCTTCATGTCTAACCTGAACTCTCGCCACACAATCATCCAGTAGAATTGAAACGGATACTATCGTCACCTACCGGAAATGCAATGTCTTGTCCTCCTATTCTGCGTCCAGTCTTGCTGTTAAAGAAATGCATTTCCATGATAACCATTCTACAGCTCTTCGTGGTTATTGGGCATCCTGTCGGCACTTTAGTTAGCACCAATGTCATTAGTGATTGGATCCCCCTATGCACCAACTTGGAAGTGATGGTGGTTACAGTGCTAACGACTCCGCTAATCCTCATTTGCAATGTCTACCTCCCTCCAGGTAGGCCACTACCTTACATTGCAGTATGTACATTAATCCAGCAACTTCCGGCCACATTCTTCTCCTTGGGGATTTCGATGCCCACCATCTACTGTGGAGGAGTGTCACATCAATGGTTAGGGGTATCCTAATTGACCAACATATCAAGGACCTCGATTTGCCTACTCAGTGATGGTTCCCCTACCCACTACAGTGCCAATCATGGCACCTTACTGCTATCAATCTCTCAATCTCCACCCATGTCGTCCTAGCCTCCCTACAATGGCCAGCTCATAGTGATATTCGTGACAGTGACCACTATTCAGTGATTGTATAGTTCTCCAGCTGCCGCCAGGCAGACAGGCCTGCATGTTGGGCATTCTGTAGGGCCAGTTGGCCTTTATATACGTCTGCTGTGCACTTTGACACCTCCCTCTCGGATTCTCTTGATGTAGTCATGCAAGGCATCTGTCACTATTCTCCATGTTTCTGGCAATGTTGTCCCTGAATCCATAGGTCCCCCTCGTCGTCGACTAGTACTTTGGTGGAACAAAAATGTCACAGTCGCTGTCCAGGACCGCCGACGGATGCTGCATTGATTTAAGCGACACGCTTCACAGACCAACCTTCTCGTTTTTAAGCGTCTGGTTGCTATGGCTCTTTACCTTATTAAGCGGAGTAAAAGGGAATGCTGGGAGAACTGTGTGTCCTCCCTGGGATGTTTGCCTGTTCGTTGCAGTTCTGGTCCAAGCTCTGTAGCCTTCTGGGTCACCAGCGACAGTCAACTGACTAGAGTCTTAACCTCAAAGGTGCTCTGTGAACTGAACCATTGGTCGCCACAAAATACCTCCTGATGCACTATGCGATTGCATCGGCGTCCTCTTTCTACCCTACTACCTTTCTCCGGTAGAAATGCAGAGTTGATTAGACCCCATCCTGCACCACACTGAGCGCTGTAATGAACTGTAAACTGAGTGGGAGTTGTTGTATGCTTGTAGCTCCTCGTGAGACAGCCCAAGGCCTGGATTCTATCCACAACCAGATGAGCCAACCCTAGGACGTTCCCCCAGGCCACAGCTCCTCTGGGTCTTCAACCACATTGGGCTCACAGGTGCTTCTGTCATAATGTAAACACAGTATAATCACCCATCTCCTTAAACCTGAGAAGAACCCTATGTTTCTAGACAGCCACCACCCAGTTAGCATGACGAATGTTCTTAGTAAACATCTCGAAAGGATGGTCAGCTTCAGATTATGTTGGATACTCGTATCTCAGGGCCTTTTGTCCCCATATGAATGTGGCTTCAGGGCAGTACGGTCTTCAACTGGCCATTTACTCAGATTGGAATCATCCATCCGACAGGCTTCTACTCACCGCCAGCACCTTGTTGTGGTCTTCTTTGACCTACATAAGGGGTTTGACAAGGCTTGGCGCTGTCACATTTTAGTTACTCCACAATGACTGGGGCTTATGTGTATCCCACCAGCTCTTCTGGGTAAGAGTTGACACTCTACTCCCCCCCCCCCCCCCCCAGGGGGTCCACAACTCTTTTGTGGATATGTGCGTAGCGAGCACGGGACCCCGGGCTGCATACCTTCCCTTTCTGCATCCTTCCCCATCCCCAATCTTCGCCCCCCCCCCTCTCCTCACCACTGGCTCTTACCTTCCCTTTCTCCCCCACTGGGAGTATGGTTTGTGCCTACGTCCGGAGACGGACACTAGTACATGTAACGTATTGTTCGCCATCTCTGCTTCTATGTCTTAATCATTCCTTTGTCCTTCTCTTTTCCTTTCCTCTTCTCTTTACCCTTTTCTCCGCTGCGGCGTTTGAGACCTCTTCTTTCTTTCCCTTTCTTTGTTTTTCCCTTTCTTTGTTTTTCCCTTTCTTTGTTTTTCCCTTTCTTTGTTTTTCCCTTTCTTTGTTTTTCCCTTTCTTTGTTTTTCCCTTTCTTTGTTTTTCCCCCCTCTTTGTTTTTCCCCCCTCTTTGTTTTTCCCCCCTCTTTGTTTTTGCCCCCTCTTTGTTTTTGCCCCCTCTTTGTTTTTGCCCCCTCTTTGTTTTTGCCCCCTCTTTGTTTTTGCCCCCTCTTTGTTTTTGCCCCCTCTTTGTTTTTGCCCCCTCTTTGTTTTTGCCCCCTCTTTGTTTTTGCCCCCTCTTTGTTTTTGCCCCCTCTTTGTTTTTGCCCCCTCTTTGTTTTTGCCCCCTCTTTGTTTTTGCCCCCTCTTTGTTTTTGCCCCCTCTTTGTTTTTGCCCCCTCTTTGTTTTTGCCCCCTCTTTGTTTTTGCCCCCTCTTTGTTTTTGCCCCCTCTTTGTTTTTGCCCCCTCTTTGTTTTTGCCCCCTCTTTGTTTTTGCCCCCTCTTTGTTTTTGCCCCCTCTTTGTTTTTGCCCCCTCTTTGTTTTTGCCCCCTCTTTGTTTTTGCCCCCTCTTTGTTTTTGCCCCCTCTTTGTTTTTGCCCCCTCTTTGTTTTTGCCCCCTCTTTGTTTTTGCCCCCTCTTTGTTTTTGCCCCCTCTTTGTTTTTGCCCCCTCTTTGTTTTTGCCCCCTCTTTGTTTTTGCCCCCTCTTTGTTTTTGCCCCCTCTTTGTTTTTGCCCCCTCTTTGTTTTTGCCCCCTCTTTGTTTTTGCCCCCTCTTTGTTTTTGCCCCCTCTTTGTTTTTGCCCCCTCTTTGTTTTTGCCCCCTCTTTGTTTTTGCCCCCTCTTTGTTTTTGCCCCCTCTTTGTTTTTGCCCCCTCTTTGTTTTTGCCCCCTCTTTGTTTTTGCCCCCTCTTTGTTTTTGCCCCCTCTTTGTTTTTGCCCCCTCTTTGTTTTTGCCCCCTCTTTGTTTTTGCCCCCTCTTTGTTTTTGCCCCCTCTTTGTTTTTGCCCCCTCTTTGTTTTTGCCCCCTCTTTGTTTTTGCCCCCTCTTTGTTTTTGCCCCCTCTTTGTTTTTGCCCCCTCTTTGTTTTTGCCCCCTCTTTGTTTTTGCCCCCTCTTTGTTTTTGCCCCCTCTTTGTTTTTGCCCCCTCTTTGTTTTTGCCCCCTCTTTGTTTTTGCCCCCTCTTTGTTTTTGCCCCCTCTTTGTTTTTGCCCCCTCTTTGTTTTTGCCCCCTCTTTGTTTTTGCCCCCTCTTTGTTTTTGCCCCCTCTTTGTTTTTGCCCCCTCTTTG
This sequence comes from Schistocerca nitens, assembly GCF_023898315.1. Classification (NCBI taxonomy): domain Eukaryota; kingdom Metazoa; phylum Arthropoda; class Insecta; order Orthoptera; family Acrididae; genus Schistocerca; species Schistocerca nitens. The sequence goes on along the minus strand of NC_064616.1, from coordinate 313,585,152 downwards.
TTTTTGCCCCCTCTTTGTTTTTGCCCCCTCTTTGTTTTTGCCCCCTCTTTGTTTTTGCCCCCTCTTTGTTTTTGCCCCCTCTTTGTTTTTGCCCCCTCTTTGTTTTTGCCCCCTCTTTGTTTTTGCCCCCTCTTTGTTTTTGCCCCCTCTTTGTTTTTGCCCCCTCTTTGTTTTTGCCCCCTCTTTGTTTTTGCCCCCTCTTTGTTTTTGCCCCCTCTTTGTTTTTGCCCCCTCTTTGTTTTTGCCCCCTCTTTGTTTTTGCCCCCTCTTTGTTTTTGCCCCCTCTTTGTTTTTGCCCCCTCTTTGTTTTTGCCCCCTCTTTGTTTTTGCCCCCTCTTTGTTTTTGCCCCCTCTTTGTTTTTGCCCCCTCTTTGTTTTTGCCCCCTCTTTGTTTTTGCCCCCTCTTTGTTTTTGCCCCCTCTTTGTTTTTGCCCCCTCTTTGTTTTTGCCCCCTCTTTGTTTTTGCCCCCTCTTTGTTTTTGCCCCCTCTTTGTTTTTGCCCCCTCTTTGTTTTTGCCCCCTCTTTGTTTTTGCCCCCTCTTTGTTTTTGCCCCCTCTTTGTTTTTGCCCCCTCTTTGTTTTTGCCCCCTCTTTGTTTTTGCCCCCTCTTTGTTTTTGCCCCCTCTTTGTTTTTGCCCCCTCTTTGTTTTTGCCCCCTCTTTGTTTTTGCCCCCTCTTTGTTTTTGCCCCCTCTTTGTTTTTGCCCCCTCTTTGTTTTTGCCCCCTCTTTGTTTTTGCCCCCTCTTTGTTTTTGCCCCCTCTTTGTTTTTGCCCCCTCTTTGTTTTTGCCCCCTCTTTGTTTTTGCCCCCTCTTTGTTTTTGCCCCCTCTTTGTTTTTGCCCCCTCTTTGTTTTTGCCCCCTCTTTGTTTTTGCCCCCTCTTTGTTTTTGCCCCCTCTTTGTTTTTGCCCCCTCTTTGTTTTTGCCCCCTCTTTGTTTTTGCCCCCTCTTTGTTTTTGCCCCCTCTTTGTTTTTGCCCCCTCTTTGTTTTTGCCCCCTCTTTGTTTTTGCCCCCTCTTTGTTTTTGCCCCCTCTTTGTTTTTGCCCCCTCTTTGTTTTTGCCCCCTCTTTGTTTTTGCCCCCTCTTTGTTTTTGCCCCCTCTTTGTTTTTGCCCCCTCTTTGTTTTTGCCCCCTCTTTGTTTTTGCCCCCTCTTTGTTTTTGCCCCCTCTTTGTTTTTGCCCCCTCTTTGTTTTTGCCCCCTCTTTGTTTTTGCCCCCTCTTTGTTTTTGCCCCCTCTTTGTTTTTGCCCCCTCTTTGTTTTTGCCCCCTCTTTGTTTTTGCCCCCTCTTTGTTTTTGCCCCCTCTTTGTTTTTGCCCCCTCTTTGTTTTTGCCCCCTCTTTGTTTTTGCCCCCTCTTTGTTTTTGCCCCCTCTTTGTTTTTGCCCCCTCTTTGTTTTTGCCCCCTCTTTGTTTTTGCCCCCTCTTTGTTTTTGCCCCCTCTTTGTTTTTGCCCCCTCTTTGTTTTTGCCCCCTCTTTGTTTTTGCCCCCTCTTTGTTTTTGCCCCCTCTTTGTTTTTGCCCCCTCTTTGTTTTTGCCCCCTCTTTGTTTTTGCCCCCTCTTTGTTTTTGCCCCCTCTTTGTTTTTGCCCCCTCTTTGTTTTTGCCCCCTCTTTGTTTTTGCCCCCTCTTTGTTTTTGCCCCCTCTTTGTTTTTGCCCCCTCTTTGTTTTTGCCCCCTCTTTGTTTTTGCCCCCTCTTTGTTTTTGCCCCCTCTTTGTTTTTGCCCCCTCTTTGTTTTTGCCCCCTCTTTGTTTTTGCCCCCTCTTTGTTTTTGCCCCCTCTTTGTTTTTGCCCCCTCTTTGTTTTTGCCCCCTCTTTGTTTTTGCCCCCTCTTTGTTTTTGCCCCCTCTTTGTTTTTGCCCCCTCTTTGTTTTTGCCCCCTCTTTGTTTTTGCCCCCTCTTTGTTTTTGCCCCCTCTTTGTTTTTGCCCCCTCTTTGTTTTTGCCCCCTCTTTGTTTTTGCCCCCTCTTTGTTTTTGCCCCCTCTTTGTTTTTGCCCCCTCTTTGTTTTTGCCCCCTCTTTGTTTTTGCCCCCTCTTTGTTTTTGCCCCCTCTTTGTTTTTGCCCCCTCTTTGTTTTTGCCCCCTCTTTGTTTTTGCCCCCTCTTTGTTTTTGCCCCCTCTTTGTTTTTGCCCCCTCTTTGTTTTTGCCCCCTCTTTGTTTTTGCCCCCTCTTTGTTTTTGCCCCCTCTTTGTTTTTGCCCCCTCTTTGTTTTTGCCCCCTCTTTGTTTTTGCCCCCTCTTTGTTTTTGCCCCCTCTTTGTTTTTGCCCCCTCTTTGTTTTTGCCCCCTCTTTGTTTTTGCCCCCTCTTTGTTTTTGCCCCCTCTTTGTTTTTGCCCCCTCTTTGTTTTTGCCCCCTCTTTGTCTTTGCCCCCTCTTTGTCTTTGCCCCCTCTTTGTCTTTGCCCCCTCTTTGTCTTTGCCCCCTCTTTGTCTTTGCCCCCTCTTTGTCTTTGCCCCCTCTTTGTCTTTGCCCCCTCTTTGTCTTTGCCCCCTCTTTGTCTTTGCCCCCTCTTTGTCTTTGCCCCCTCTTTGTCTTTGCCCCCTCTTTGTCTTTGCCCCCTCTTTGTCTTTGCCCCCTCTTTGTCTTTGCCCCCTCTTTGTCTTTGCCCCCTCTTTGTCTTTGCCCCCTCTTTGTCTTTGCCCCCTCTTTGTCTTTGCCCCCTCTTTGTCTTTGCCCCCTCTTTGTCTTTGCCCCCTCTTTGTCTTTGCCCCCTCTTTGTCTTTGCCCCCTCTTTGTCTTTGCCCCCTCTTTGTCTTTGCCCCCTCTTTGTCTTTGCCCCCTCTTTGTCTTTGCCCCCTCTTTGTCTTTGCCCCCTCTTTGTCTTTGCCCCCTCTTTGTCTTTGCCCCCTCTTTGTCTTTGCCCCCTCTTTGTCTTTGCCCCCTCTTTGTCTTTGCCCCCTCTTTGTCTTTGCCCCCTCTTTGTCTTTGCCCCCTCTTTGTCTTTGCCCCCTCTTTGTCTTTGCCCCCTCTTTGTCTTTGCCCCCTCTTTGTCTTTGCCCCCTCTTTGTCTTTGCCCCCTCTTTGTCTTTGCCCCCTCTTTGTCTTTGCCCCCTCTTTGTCTTTGCCCCCTCTTTGTCTTTGCCCCCTCTTTGTCTTTGCCCCCTCTTTGTCTTTGCCCCCTCTTTGTCTTTGCCCCCTCTTTGTCTTTGCCCCCTCTTTGTCTTTGCCCCCTCTTTGTCTTTGCCCCCTCTTTGTCTTTGCCCCCTCTTTGTCTTTGCCCCCTCTTTGTCTTTGCCCCCTCTTTGTCTTTGCCCCCTCTTTGTCTTTGCCCCCTCTTTGTCTTTGCCCCCTCTTTGTCTTTGCCCCCTCTTTGTCTTTGCCCCCTCTTTGTCTTTGCCCCCTCTTTGTCTTTGCCCCCTCTTTGTCTTTGCCCCCTCTTTGTCTTTGCCCCCTCTTTGTCTTTGCCCCCTCTTTGTCTTTGCCCCCTCTTTGTCTTTGCCCCCTCTTTGTCTTTGCCCCCTCTTTGTCTTTGCCCCCTCTTTGTCTTTGCCCCCTCTTTGTCTTTGCCCCCTCTTTGTCTTTGCCCCCTCTTTGTCTTTGCCCCCTCTTTGTCTTTGCCCCCTCTTTGTCTTTGCCCCCTCTTTGTCTTTGCCCCCTCTTTGTCTTTGCCCCCTCTTTGTCTTTGCCCCCTCTTTGTCTTTGCCCCCTCTTTGTCTTTGCCCCCTCTTTGTCTTTGCCCCCTCTTTGTCTTTGCCCCCTCTTTGTCTTTGCCCCCTCTTTGTCTTTGCCCCCTCTTTGTCTTTGCCCCCTCTTTGTCTTTGCCCCCTCTTTGTCTTTGCCCCCTCTTTGTCTTTGCCCCCTCTTTGTCTTTGCCCCCTCTTTGTCTTTGCCCCCTCTTTGTCTTTGCCCCCTCTTTGTCTTTGCCCCCTCTTTGTCTTTGCCCCCTCTTTGTCTTTGCCCCCTCTTTGTCTTTGCCCCCTCTTTGTCTTTGCCCCCTCTTTGTCTTTGCCCCCTCTTTGTCTTTGCCCCCTCTTTGTCTTTGCCCCCTCTTTGTCTTTGCCCCCTCTTTGTCTTTGCCCCCTCTTTGTCTTTGCCCCCTCTTTGTCTTTGCCCCCTCTTTGTCTTTGCCCCCTCTTTGTCTTTGCCCCCTCTTTGTCTTTGCCCCCTCTTTGTCTTTGCCCCCTCTTTGTCTTTGCCCCCTCTTTGTCTTTGCCCCCTCTTTGTCTTTGCCCCCTCTTTGTCTTTGCCCCCTCTTTGTCTTTGCCCCCTCTTTGTCTTTGCCCCCTCTTTGTCTTTGCCCCCTCTTTGTCTTTGCCCCCTCTTTGTCTTTGCCCCCTCTTTGTCTTTGCCCCCTCTTTGTCTTTGCCCCCTCTTTGTCTTTGCCCCCTCTTTGTCTTTGCCCCCTCTTTGTCTTTGCCCCCTCTTTGTCTTTGCCCCCTCTTTGTCTTTGCCCCCTCTTTGTCTTTGCCCCCTCTTTGTCTTTGCCCCCTCTTTGTCTTTGCCCCCTCTTTGTCTTTGCCCCCTCTTTGTCTTTGCCCCCTCTTTGTCTTTGCCCCCTCTTTGTCTTTGCCCCCTCTTTGTCTTTGCCCCCTCTTTGTCTTTGCCCCCTCTTTGTCTTTGCCCCCTCTTTGTCTTTGCCCCCTCTTTGTCTTTGCCCCCTCTTTGTCTTTGCCCCCTCTTTGTCTTTGCCCCCTCTTTGTCTTTCCCTGTGCGTGGCTGAAGGCCGACCCACGCATTTTCGTGCATAGCCGGTGACGGGGTAACGCGTAATTCCCCACCCCGGGTAGACAGGTAGGACATGTACGTACCCCCTGGTAACGGCCAGGCCCAGCGAGGGGTGATTACCCGAGCTGATACCTTCCGAAAGTGCCGATTGGTCCCTCCATCCGGTTGCTTGGAGGTGTGACCTGAGGTGTGAACAATCACCGAAGGCGGGAGTGCCCTCAGAGAGGGCCCCCACAAGGGAGGAGCGCGCCATCGGAGACGCCGGTAATCATGGGGGATTCTTCCGCAATGGTTTCCTCACCTTCCACTATGTCTGCTCACAAGCGTAAGTTCACTGAGTCTCATCCACAGACAGTTCTTCCATCGTTGCCACAGTTCCTTGTTGTTTCTCGGTCTGACGAAGGTAACGACTTCTCCACGGTCAACCCTTTCATTATTCAGAAAGGTGTCGACGCAATTGCAGGTCCTGTAAAGTCTTCTTCCAGATTACGGAATGGCACCTTGTTGTTAGAAACATCAGTGCCCCCCACGCACAAAAATTGCTGCGTACTTCACTGCTCCACACCTTCCCTGTCCGGGTTGAAGTGCACCGCACTTTAAATTCCTCGCGTGGAGTCGTATATACACGCTCCCTCGATGGATTGTCTGACGAAGAAATTCAGCACTACCTGTCTGGCCAGGGCGTACCGGCTGTTCATAGGGTTATGAAAAGGGTTGACACGAACCTCATTCCAACCCGCACTGTCTTCTTGACATTTGACAAAGTTCAACTCCCATCGAAAATCAAAGCAGGCTATGAGAATTTCCGTTCGGCCTTACGTCCCAAACCCTACGCGTTGCTATCGGTGTCAGCGGTTCAATCACACCAGCCAGTCCTGTTCCAATCCGGCCAAATGTATTAAGAGTGGCAAGGATGCCCATGAGAGTGCTTGTCCACCTCCATCCCCTCGCTGCATCAACTGTATGGGTGACCACGCTGCTTCCTCTCGAGATTGCCCCATTTTTAAAGACTAAAAGCTTATCCAGGAAATCAGAATGAAGGAAAAGGTGTCGACCTTTGCTGCTCGCAAATTATTCGCCAGTCGACAGCCCACCGTGCCTCAGACAGGAAAATACAGCACTGTCCTTGCTTCTCCTCGGCCAACAAAGGAGGCGGCCACGCAGACTTGCGACCTCACCTTTAGTACCACGGTCGTCAGATCAGCCAGCGCTAAGATCGCCCGTTCAACCTCCCCACTTTCGCCTGCCTACTCTATGGCTCACCCTTCATCGGGTTCTGCTAAATCTCGAGCCCAAAAGTCAGACACCAAGACTTCGAAAAGAGAGCATACTCGTGAAGATTTTTTTACGTACCCCAACTTCACAACCATCGGTTCCTTCTTCATCTAAACATCATATTTCCAAGAAGGCTAATAAGAAACCCAGTTCATCTCCTTCTCCGCCAAGGCGTGTCCCATCTACAGCACCACCTGGCGGAAATCGCCCTCGGCCGTCTTCTGTGTCGCCGAGGCACACTGCTGGCGGCCGATCAACCGGCCGATAGCTGGTGGGAGGAGCTGCTCCTGAACAACCTATTGATCAGGATCTTATGCCTTCGGCTGAATGCCATTCCATGCTGTCGGTCGCAAGCTCTGAGCAGTCGTTGAGTTGACGGCAACCTTGGTCACATTCCTCCATTTTCTGTTCACCCTATGTCCATTATCCACTGGAATATCCGCGGCCTTAGAGCCAATCGGGATGAAATGTCGATCCTCTTACGATCCTACTCGCCGGTCATCTTGTCTTCAGGAAACAAAGCTGCGTCCCCATGACTGCTTTGTTCTCCCCATTTTCAGTCTATCCAATTCGATCTCCCCTCTGTTGAAGGCACTCGAGCCCATGGAGCACTCATGATTCTTCTCCATGATACTCTCCATTATCACCCAATCCACTTAAACACTTCCTTCCAAGCCGTCGCTGTCCGTCTTTCCCATTCTGGACATACCTTTTCTCTTTGTACTGTATACATTCCATCGTCCACACCAATGGCACGAGCTGATCTCCTTCATCTTCTTGGTCAGCTTCCACCCCCTATTTGCTGGTTGGCGACTTCAATGCCCACCACCCGCCTTGGGGATCTCCACATCCTGGTCCACGTAGCTCACTATTGCTAGACGTCTTCCACCAAGCGGATCTAGTTTGCCTCAACACTTGGGTCCCTACATTTTTGTCATACTCCACGACAAATTTCTCTCATTTGGACCCTTCGGTCGGTACTGTTCCGCTAGCTCGGCGCTTCGAATGGTTCGCCCTTGATGATACACACTCGAGTGACCACTTCGCATGTGTCCTTAGACTGCAGCCTCAACTGCCATGTATGCGCCCGCGACACTGGAAGTTTGCCCAAGCAGATTGTACACCTTTTTCGTCTCTAGCGACATTCGATGACAGTCACTTTCCTAGCGTCGACGATGAGATCACTCATATTACAGACGTTATTCTTTCAGCTGCGGGACGTTCAATACCTCGCACCTCGACTTGCCCCGGCGCCCCCCAGTTCCTTGATGGAACGAGGCATGCCGTGACGCAATACGTCAGCGGTGGCGTGCTCTTCGCGTTTTCAGACACCATCCTACATTGGCAAACTGTATCTGCTATAAGCAGTTCCGTGCGCAATGCCGTCGCGTCATCCGCGATAGCAAGAAGGCAAGCTGGGACTTCTTTACTAGCTCATTTAACTCCTTTACTCCCTCCTCGGAAGTTTGTAGTCGGATTCGACGGTTATCTGACACGCCTAGTTTCTCGCCAGTCTCTGTGCTCACTGTCGCGCGTGATACGTTAGTGGACCCTGTTGCAATTTCTAACTCATTGGGTCAACACTTTGCTGAGATTTAGAGCTCTTCAAATTACCCGCCAGCGTTCCTCCCGAAGAAACGCTCTGCGTAAATGCAACCTCTTGCCTTCTCCTCTCAAAATCGCGAAAGCTACAATACTGTTTTCTCCATGCGGGAACTCCAACATGCACTCTCTTCTTCTCGCTATTCCGCCCCAGGACTGGATGGTATCCACATCCAAATGTTGCTGCATTTACCATTCCATAGTCTGCGTTACCTCCTTCACCTTTATAATCAAATTTGGACCGACAGTACTTTTCCCAGACGGTGGCGGGAAGGTATCGTCGTTCCTGTTCTGAAACATGGAAAGAACAAACATCTCCCCTCTAGCTATCGCCCCATTTCTCTCACGAGTAGTGTATGTAAGGTTTGGAGCGTATGGTGAATTGCCGTTTAGCTTCGTGGCTGGAATCTCGCAGTCTCTTAACACCTGCCCAATGCGGTTTCCGAAAGGATCATTCCGCAGTTGACCATCTTGTTGCTCTCTCCACGTATATCATGAACAATTTTCTCCGGAAACGCCAAACGGTAGCAATATTTTATGATCTGGAGAGAGCATACGATACCTGCTGGAGGACAGGCATCCTCCGCACACTGTTCTCTTGCGGCTTTCGAGGTCGGCTGCCCCTTTTTCTTCTCCCAAGAAAACGGGGTACCCCAGGGCTCCGTGCTAAGTGTTGTACTGTTTGCCATTGCCATAAATCCAATTATGGATTGTCTCCTTCCTGATGCCTCGGGCTCCCTCTTTGTGGACGATTTTGCGATCTACTACGGCTCTCAACGGACCAGCCTTCTTGAACGACGTCTTCAAGGATGTCTCGATCGCCTCCACTCTTGGAGCATCGAAACCGGCTTCCGTTTTTCTCCCAGTAAGACCGTTTGTGTTAATTTTTGGTGACGTAAGGAGTTTCTTCCACCCTCCTTACATTTGGGACCTGTCAACCTTCCATTTTCGGACGTCGCTAAATTCTTGGGTCTTACGTTTGACAGAAAACTGTGCTGGTCCTCTCACGTTTCCTATCTTTCGGCTCGCTGTCTGCGATCCCTCAACACCCTCCGTGTCTTGAGTGGTACCTCCTGGGGAGCGGACCGAGTGGTCCTTCTCCGCCTCTATGGCGCCTTAGTGCGCTCGAAATTGGACTACAGAATCATAGTTTACTCCTCTGCTCGGCCGTCTATTCTTCGGCGTCTCGACTGTATCCACCACCGTGGATTACGTTTAGTGTCTGGAGCTTTTTACACCAACCCTGTGGAAAGCCTTTATGCTGAGACTGCTGAACCTCCGCTGTCCAATCGGCGAGCTGTCCTTCTGAGTCGTTATGCTAGCCATCTGTCTTCCATGCCTGCTAATCCAGCCCATGACACTTTTTTCGACGCCTCCTTTGATGTAGGGTATGCAGGCCGCTCTTCCTCCCTACTACCACCGGGAGTCCGCTTCCGTCAACTGCTCCATTCTCTTTCCTTCCGCTTTCCTAAAACCTTCTTGACAACTTGGGGCACAGCACCGCCTTGGCTCCGTCCCCGGATCTGCTTGCTCTGTGATCTTTGTCAATTCCCCAGGGATGGTACCCCTTCACTTGTTTATCGTCGGGCATTTGCTGCTCTATGTGCACAAATGAAGGAAGCCACATTTATTTACACTGATGGCTCGAAAACATCGTTAGGTGTAGGGAGTGCCTATATTGTTGGCGACACCCCAAATCAATTTCGGCTTCCCGACCAGTGTTCGGTTTATGCTGCGGAGCTTTACGCTATTCTCCAGGCTGTCCACTACATCCGCCGCCATCAGCGGATACAGTATGTTATCTGTTCAGCCTCTCTCAGCTCTCTCCTCAGTCTCAAAGCTCTTTAACCTGTCCACCCTCTGGTCCACCGGATTCAGGACTGTCTGCGCTTGCTCCACATGGGGGCGTCTCGGTGGCGTTCCTCTGGCTCCCGGGACACGTTGGTATCTGTGGAAATGAGGCGGCCGATATAGCGGCCAAGGCTGCAGTCTCCCTTCTTCGGGCAGCTATTCAATAGATTCCCTTCACCGATCTACGGAGCGTTTTATGTCGTAGAGTTGTTCATTTATAGCACGCACATTGGTCGACACTTCCCCATAATAAATTGCGGGACGTGAAAGCTCTTCCTTGTGCTTGGACCTCTTCCTCCCGAACGCGTCGTCGGGAGGAGGTAATTTTAACTAGACTCCGGATAGGGCACTGTCTTTTTAGCCATCGACATAATTTAAGCGGCGATCCTCCCCCACTCTGTCCCCACTGCTCTCAGCTGTGGACGGTAAGACACCTTTTAATTGAGTGCCCCTATTTTACTACGTTACGCGCCCGTCTACAGCTGTCGCCTGATACATCGTCCATTTTAGCAGATGACACGCGCTCGGCCAATCGCGTTCTTGCGATTATTAGTGCCAGTGAAATGACGTCAGTCATTTGAAGCTTTTTTGGGGACAACCAACCCCTTTCTGTAGTGGATTTTTAAGCCTTCCTTCTGCTTTTAGTTTCTCCAATTTTTTGCGTTTCGTTTCCATTTCTGCTGGTTTCCATTTTCGTTTTTTACTGTTTCCTAAGTCACGGACCGGGCGCTAATGACCATAGCAGTTTTGCGCCCTAAAACCAAACCAAAACAAAAAAAAAAAAAAAAAAAAAAAAAAAAAACGCGGCGCCCCTCAGATTCAGGAGAACGGTATAGCACAGGTTGCCACAATCTTCTACACTGATGGTTCTAAGACAATCTATAAGGTTGGATATGCTTTGACGTCTCCTATTGGCTTAGAGCACCATTTATTGCCGAGACCATGTAGTGTGTTCACAGCAGAGGTTCAGTCTTCCACATTGTTTCTCAGGCCCCCTACACGGTGTTTAAATTTGTACCGACTCAATGAGCAGCCTGCAGGTTATTGACTGACATTACTCTCGTCAACCTGTGATCTCTGCTATCCATGATGTTCTCTCTGCCCTCTGATGTGCCACCTGCTAATCTTTCTCTGATTCGCAATTCATGTGGGCATGTCAGGGAATGAACTGGTTGACCATTTGGCTAGAGAAGCAGATACTTATTAACAATCACCTTTCACGATTCCAGCTGCGGATATGTTGATCTATGTCAAACTGCCATTTTCCCAAAAATGGAATATCTGGCGCACTACTGCTCAAGGTAAAAAAAAAAAACACACACACACAATCAAGGTGTCTACTATAATTTGGCGCTCTTCCTCCTGCTTCCATGAGGAGTCCCCTATTCTGTGCTGTCTGATCATACTTGGCTTATACATTGTTTCATCCTGTGTAGTGGGGATATAGCTCAGACGAGACAGATTCACATAAATCCATTACGGCTGATTACAGCCAGGCTCCCACTTTCCATCGCTATAAGGACGCACAGGAGAAGGCTGATACTGATCTCCATTCCAACATGGAAGAATACAATATCTCTCTCTCTCTCTCTCTCTCTCTCTCTCTCTCTCTCTCTCTCTCTCTCTCGCTCTCTCCCGCCCCCCCCCCCCCCCCCGGGTCCGGGGTAAGAATAGGCCCGAGGTATTCCTGGCTGTCGTAAGAGGCGACTAAAAGGAGTTTCAACCGTTTCGGCCTTCCATGTGATGGTCCCCCTTGGGGTTTGACATCCATTTTTTCAAAATTCTACAGAAGTATGAGCCTTTTGGGGAAGGACGCCTTACGTGGTGTACCACCGGTCCTAAGTGCACTAAGACCTTGGCACTCAGCATTGTACCGGCGTTGTAACCATACCCATTATTCCTCAAATTGGGCCTAAACGCCTGATGGGTTGTACAAGTTACGCCCATAGTGCGTCCCCATCTGCACCTACGATCATGATGGACTTTCCATGGCACCAGAAATCCAGCACGGTAGCCAGCCCGTTGTGGTGGGGTCGTCATGTACCCTCTAGGTTGTAGCCCCCTGACAACACAGGGATCGTACTGCCGATACCTGAGCTGCACCCTCCGCACGTCGGCCAAGGAGTATATGCCCGTCTCCTTTGGGCATCAGGACTCCCGGCAACGGTCATCCTGCCAGGTGGCCCTTGCTGAGGCTGGGTGGCGCCCGTGCGGAGAGCCCCTGGTCGGAGTGGGTGGTATCGGGGCGGACGTTTCGCAGATGAAACGTCAACACGTATCAGCTCGCTCTGCGGCCAAGTCTTTCAAAAGAAAAGGTACCGTTTCTAGTTCTGGTTCTCCTGCCCTTTCCCCCTTGGCCAGTCCCTGGGAGGAGGGACAGGCCCGCCGGCTTGGGGCGAAGTACTTCCCCCGCTATTTGGTCTGTTAACGAACCGATGGGGGGACGTTCGCCACCTCCAAGCCCATGTTCTTTGTTCAGCACATTGAGGACATCTTCGGGGAAATCGAGGCTCTCAGCAAGATGCGTTCAGGGTCCGTTCTTATCAAGACCACCTCCGCCACACAGTCGGCGGCGCTCCAGGCGTGCGACCGCCTAGGGGACATCCCAGTGTCCATTGTCCCGCATCTGGCACTAAATAGGACGCAGGGGGTTATTTTTCATCGTGACCACCTGCTACAATCTGATGAGGCGCTCAGGGCCAACCTGGAGCGCCGAGGCGTGCATTTCGTCCAGCGAGTCCAGCGCGGCCCCAAAGACAGTCGCATCGACACCGGGGCCTTTATCCTCGCCTTCGAGGGGGACGTTCTCCCAGAGAAGGTAAAGGTGATGTGCTACTGGTGCGACGTGCGACCCTACGTCCCGCCTCCTATGCGCTGTTTTCGGTGTTTGCGCTTTGGGCACATGTCGTCACGGTGTGAGGCTGAGCCCCTTTGTGGCGATTGTGGACGTCCTCTTCGTGAGGAACATACATGCACCCCACCACCTCGGTGCATTAATTGTCCTGGCATCCACTCGCCTAGATCCTCAGACTGCCCCGCATATCAGAAGGAGAAGAAGATACAAGAACTCAAAACTTTGGATCGGCTCTCTTATTCTGAGGCCAGGAAGAAGTATGACCGCCTCCATCCCGTGCCGTTGACCACTTCGTTTGCCTCAGTTGTGTCCACTCCTTCCGCGGTATCCTCACCCCCTATCCTGTCCCCCCTCCGCCTCCTCCGCCCATCAGGGGGCTCTGCTTCCGCCTCCCAAATCCCTTCCTTCCAAATCCTCCTCCCCCGTGGCCCCCGCCCCCTCTGCCCCAGGGGCCACCCTTCCTCCTCATTCTCTCCCCCACCACCTGAGAAGCGATCCTCTTCTCAGGCATCCATCGGGGAAACGTTCCGGACCCCAGCTTCCGAGGTCCGGCGTTCCAAAACGGACCCCGCGCGTGAGGACATTTTTCGGGTCCAGCCCACCATCCATGTGCCTCCTCGGCCTTCCAAAAAGGCCTTCAAGAAGTAGTCTCTATCCCCCTCTCCACCCCGGCGCGTTTCGTCTTACGCTCCATCCATGAGTCGCTGCTCCCGGCCGTCCTCAGTTTCGCCGGGATGCTCTGCTGCCAGGCGCTCAGCTGGCCTCTCGTCGGCAAATGATGCTGCCCCTCCTACACAACCAGGGACAGCGGCCGCAGTTGGCGACAACTCGATGGAACCGGATCCGCCTCCCGCCGGTTGTAGCGTTGTCCCCTCGCAACCTGGCCCTCCGCGGCCGTCGAGGTGACCAGCTCTTCCCCCGTTTCGTTCCCCCAACTTTTTGACTAGCGATGGCCTTGTTACATTTGAACATAAGAGGTATTCGATCTAATCGGGAGGAATTACAACTGCTCCTCCGCCTGCACTGTCCGCTCGTCCTTGGTCTCCAGGAAACCAAGTTGCGCCCGACTGACAGTATTGCCTTTACCCACTATACCTTGGAGCGGTATGACCTCACCCCTGTGGACGGTATCCCAGCTCATGGTGGGGTCATGTTGCTCGTTCGGGACGATGTCTATTACCATCCCATCCCATTGACCACCCCACTCCAAGCAATAGCTGTCCATATTACTCTTTCTGCTTTTCCTTTTTCAGTTTGTACCATCTACACTCCATCGTCATCTGCTGTTAGTCGGGCTGACATGATGCACCTGATCGTTCAGCTTCCCCCGCCGTTTTTATTGTGTGGCGACTTCAATGCCCATCATCCCCTTTGGGGCTCTCCTGCATCCTGTCAAAGAGGCTCACTCTTGGCGGATGTCTTCAACCATCTCAATCTTGTCTGCCTCAATACCGGCGCCCCGACTTTCCTCTCGGACTCTACTCATACCTACTCCCACTTGGACCTCTCGATCTGTTCTACCACTCTTGCCCGTCTGTTCGAGTGGTATGTCCTTTCTGACACCTATTCGAGCGACCACTTCCCCCGTGTTGTTCGTCTCTTGCACCACACCCCATCCCCACGTCCTTCGAGCTGGAACAAACCGAAAGCTGACTGGGGACTTTACTCCTCCCTGGCGACCTTTCTGGACCACTATTTTCTCAGTTGTGACAGTCAGGTCGAATACCTCACGGCTGTTATCATCAATGCTGCCGAACGTTCCATTCCTCGTACTACCTCTTCTTCACGTCGCATTTCCGTCCCCTGGTGGAACGAGGCTTGTAGGGACGCTATCCGTGCTCGATGACGTGCTTTACGCACCTTTCGCCGCCATCCTACGTTGGCGAATTGTATTGAATACAAACGACTCCGAGCGCAATGCCGTAGAGTCATCAAAGACAGCAAAAAAGCTTGTTGGGCCTCTTTCACCAGCTCCTTTAACAGTTTTACTCCCTCTTCTGTCGTTTGGGGTGGCCTGCGCCGGCTGTCGGGCATTAAGGCCCACTCCTCGGTACCTGGCCTGACCTCAGGTCATGAGGTCCTTTTTGATCCTGTGGCTGTCTCCAACGCCTTTGGCCGCTTTTTCGCGGAGGTTTCAAGCTCCGCCCATTACCACCCTGCCTTCCTTCCCAGGAAAGAGGCAGAAGAGGCTCGGCGACCTTCCTTCCACTCGCTGAATCTGGAAACTTACAATGCCCCCTTTACTATGCGGGAACTCGAACGTGCGCTTGCACTGTCCTGGTCCTCTGCTTCGGGGCCAGATGCCATTCACGTTCGGATGTTGGCACACCTTTCTCCGGCGGGCAAAAGCTTCCTTCTTCGTACCTACAATCGCGTCTGGACCGAAGGTCAGGTCCCCATGCGTTGGCGTGACGCCGTCGTTCCTATACCCAAACCCGGGAAGGATAGACACCTTCCTTCTAGTTACCGCCCAATTTCTCTTACAAGCTGTGTCTGTAAGGTGATGGAGCGCATGGTTAATGCTCGGTTAGTCTGGATTCTTGAATCTCGACGGCTACTTACTAATGTCCAATGCGGCTTTCGTCGCCGCCGCTCCGCTGTTGACCACCTTGTGACCTTGTCGACATTCATCATGAACAACTTTTTGCGAAGGCGCCAAACGGTAGCCGTGTTCTTAGACTTGGAGAAGGCTTATGATACCTGTTGGAGAGGAGGTATCCTCCGCACTATGCACAGGTGGGGCCTACGTGGTCGCCTGCCCCTTTTTGATTCCTTTTTAACGGATCGAAAGTTTAGGGTACGTGTGGGTTCCGTATTGTCTGACGTCTTCCTCCAGGAGAACGGAGTGCCTCAGGGCTCCGTCTTGAGCGTAGCCCTTTTTGCCATCGCGATCAATCCAATTATGAATTGCATTCCACCTAATGTCTCAGGCTCTCTCTTTGTCGATGACTTCGTGATCTACTGCAGTGCCCAGAGAACATGCCTCCTGGAGCGCTGCCTTCAGCGTTGTCTAGACAGCCTCTACTCATGGAGCGTGGCAATTGGCTTCCGGTTCTCTGAAGAGAAGACGGTTTGTATCAACTTTTGGCGATATAAAGCGTTCCTTCCGCCATCCTTACATCTCGGTCCCGTTGTTCTTCCATTCGTGGAAACAACTAAGTTTCTAGGGCTCACGTTGGACAGTAAAACTGTGTTGGTCACCAGATGTCTCTTATTTGGCGGCCTGTTGCACACGTTCCCTTAATGTCCTAAGAGTTCTTAGCGGTTCATCTTGGGGAGCGGATCGCACTGTCCTGCTTCGCTTGTATCGGTCCATTGTCCGATCGAAGCTGGATTATGGGAGCTTCGTCTACTCGTCCGCTCGGCCATCCCTCTTACGCCGGCTCAACTCCACCCACCATCGGGGGATATGTCTTGCGACTGGAGCCTTCTACACTAGTCCTGTCGAGAGTCTTTATGCTGAAGCTGCCGAATTACGATTGACCTACCGGCGCGACGTACTGCTGTGTCGGTTTGCCTGCCGGCTGTTGTCTATGCCCGACCACCCCTCTTACCAGTCCTTCTCCGCCGATTCTCTCGACCGTCAGTACGGGCTGTCTGTGTCTGCCCTGCAGCCCCCCGGAGTCCACTTCCGTCGCCTGCTTCGACAATTGGATTTTACCCTCCCTACCACCTTCAGAGAAGGTGAGAGCCCGACACCACCTTGGCTCCAGGCTCCGGTTCATATTTATCTCGACCTCAGCTCACTCCCGAAGGAGGGTACTCCGGCTGCAGTGTATTGCTCACGGTTTGTCGAACTTCGTGCTCGACTTGCCGGTCACACCTTTATTTACACCGATGGCTCCAAAACTGACGATGGTGTCGGCTGTGCCTTTGTCGTCGGGGCCGCCACCTTTAAATACCGGCTCCTCGACCAATGTTCGAGCTTTATGGCCGAGCTTTTTGCTCTCCATCAGGCCGTTCAGTATGCCCGCCGCCACCGCCATTCATCGTATGTACTCTGCTCTGACTCACTCAGTGCTCTTCAGAGCCTTGGAGCTACATATCTGGTCCATTCCTTGATTCACCGGATACAGCAGTCCCTCCATTCTTTCGCTGATAATGGTGGTTCTGTCAGCTTTCTGTGGGTTCCCGGACATGTAGGAGTGCCTGGGAATGAGGCTGCGGATGCTGCAGCCAAGGCTGCAGTCCTCCTACCTCGGCCAGCCTCCCATTGTGTCCCGTCATCTGACGTTCGTGGGGATGTATGTAAGAGGCTTGTGTCGTTGTGGTGGGATGCTTAGTCATCCCTCCAAGGAAACAAGCTCCGGGCAGTAAAACCGCTCCCAACTGCTTGGACAACCTCCTCCCGACCATCTCGGCGAGAGGAGGTCCTTCTGACCAGGTTGTGGATTGGGCATTGCCGGTTTAGCCACCGCTACCTGCTCTCCGGTGACCCAGCCCCGCAGTGCCCTTGTGGTCAGGCATTAACAGTGCGCCATGTTTTATTGTCGTGTCCCCGTTTTAGTCAATTTCGTGTTGTCCTGTCCCTGCCATCTACTTTACCGGATGTTTTAGCTGATGACGCTCGAGCAGCAGCTCGTATTCTGCGTTTTATAACTTTAACTGGCTTGTCCAAAGACATTTAACCTTTTTACTTATTTTATCTGCATATTTGTCAGGTCCTTCTGGTGTCCCCCCATCCCCTTGAGTTTTACCAGATTCCATGTGCTCTCACAACAGTGACTGGGCGCTAATGACCTCAGCAGTTGAGCGCCCTTAAACCCAAACAAAAAAAAATTGGCCACTAGCAACACGGCTATTTGGCGTCTGTGCAAGGGAGACCCTTGAATTACTACAAGTCGGAGGCATTAAGGTCCAAAGTCAGGGGTAGAGGGGGGCATACCCTTGGCTACTACCAAGGCCCAGATTGCTTTTAGAACTGACCGCTTACAAGAAGCATCGTACCCTAGACTATGTTTTTAAAATTACATTTAATGAGATTTTACGTAGCCACCCAGATTTTATTACTGTCTACACGGATGGTCCTAAGCAGGGAGTTTTTGCGGTTGTTCAGTCATGTTCCCCGACATAGCCCTCAGGATAGGGCTCACAGAGCAGTTTTCACTTTATTACGCAGACGAGATGGCGTCGTGACAAAAAATTTATAATCTGCTCTGATTTTCAAAGTACCCTTCTCGCTTTTCGACAGATGTAGTCAGCAGATCGCATGATGAAACAGGTACGGGACGCTCTCCTTCTCTTGCAAAGGTAATACAAAGAAATAATGTTTTTCTGGGTTCCAGGGCGCACAGGCACTCAGGGAATGAACTTGCTGACGCTGCTACCAAGGAGGCTTGCTCCCTCCCTCCCTCCCTCCCTCCCTCCCTCCCTCCCTCCCTCCCTTCCTTCCTCCCTCCCTCCCTCCTGCTAGCTGTTCAGTCGCTCTGCGAGCTGTCACTTCATTTGTGACCAGGAAGGCCATATGTTGGTGAGTGTCCGTGGCTGAAAGTGAGGAATAATAAACTGCTTCCCATTAAGGCTTCAGTGCGACAGTGGGATGACCTCCTTCCGCTCGTAAGGGTAAAAATAAATAGCCTTTACTTGGCTCAGAGTGGGACACTGTCCATTGACATTACTTCCTCTTACATAAGAGATGCGGGACACAGCTGTCAACCGACATTTTTTAACTGAATGTGTTTTATATGAAGACCTGAAGGTTGAACTGGTTCTCCCACAGGATTTTCCCTCTACTTTAATTGATAACAAGGCGAGTGGTGTTAGTGTCTTATGTGGTGTCAGGAATTCTGTGCAAAATACTGGGTGTGAGATCTTAAGTCAGTGGCTGTTTGACGTATTTGAGTCATTAGGCCATGGTTATTGGTTCCTTCTTTAACAGCATCTTTACAGGTATTTTATCCATAATTTTATTTAGTTATCTCGCTGTGTCCCGCTTGGATTTTATTGCGGACTTCTGTGAAGCTTGCCTTCTTGGGGTTGCTTCGATTCCTGTGATGCGATCAACTGTAGTTTTCAAGTTTATTGATATCCCTCTATGGATTTTCAGAATCTCAGCGGTATGCTGTTGAGCGTCCTCCGCTGTAATCACTATCACCCTATGTAACGAACCACCCCCACTATTTGGTTGTGAAGCCAGACTGACGATATCCCACATACCGGTGAAATGTCGCCTTCTTTTGTCCATCCATGATAAGTACACTCTTCCAGATTCCTTACATTCAATAACAGCAGATTCATGGACAGTTGAGCATGATCCTATGAATTGTGAAAGTGGTTTTTTTTTCCTGATAAAACGTTTAGCTGTGGTGGTGGTGGTGGTGGTGGTGGTGGTGGTGGTGGTGGTGGTTGTGGTTGTTGTTGTTGTTTGGACATCTCTTCAGTCTGGGACCCCATGACTAAACAGTCACCGAAAGACAGCACCCTTTTTTTCCAGTTCCTAGATTTGGTCTCACCTTTCATGCCTTTTACTGTGAGTGTTCTAACTTCATTATTTCATAATTTGGCTCCCTTGACTGGATCCATCCACTTTTAGTGGACACTCTTCCTTCTGTGAGCAACTTTGGTATCACAGGACTGATGACTTCACCGTTTGGTCCCATATTCCCTCCGTCAATCCCCTGCATACCCTCCTGTCCTCCCCCATCCCATGTGTCCTCCACCATCCCCCCCCCCCACCCCTCTCCTGCAAACAATTGGCAGGTACAACATGATTTCAGAAATAGAAAATATTCTTAAGCAGACTGCTTTAAGCATTGCCTTACGCATGCTAAATTAGCCTACCAGCGTGGGTCACACAAGTCCATCTACTAGACACAGACGGAGCGAATTTTCCGCCATTTCTCCCTAGGCCGCCAACTTGTATTACATGATAGGTGACGTGGAGTGGGGCTGAGGAGCTACCTGAGGGCACCCGTGTGCCGCCTGTAGGAAGCCCATGTCATCAGGGGGTGGAGGTAATGAAATGACTAATCAATTTGCATCATTTGATATCAAATTGCAACACATAGACTTGTCCCACTACTGTCATGTATATTTCGTAAATTCGAAGCGTTTGGAATGGTTTCACAAGACAATATATTGGTGAGAGGCAAAACAAAAAGATTTATGGGTACTCGAAATCGAACTTAAGTAATTGGAGATAGTTCCACAACAAGTGGCATAACCTCTCAGGGGGTCCACAACTCTTTTGTGGATACGTGCGTGGCGAGCACGGGGCCCCGAGCCATTGCAGCCTTCTTTCTCTCCTGGGCTGCATTTCCTTTCCCTTCCCATCCATGCTCCTTTCCCCTCGCCCCCCTCCTCTCCCTCTATTGGTGTCCTTGGTTATGTTGGCCCCGCTATCCTCCTGGTTCTGTTGGTTTTACACTCCGGCTTTGTTGCGTAATCATCTCCTCCTTTTGGCATTCCTTGGTCCCCCTCTGGGGTTTGACCTCCATTCCAAAATTTCTCTTCCGTAGTGTGAGCCATTTGGGGAAGAGCACCTTACCTAGTGTCTCCGATGTGCCCCCTCCTAGTACATTCCACCTTTTCTTTCACGTCGTCTGATGCTAGGGTGCATAGCCAGCACGGTAGCCAGCCCGTGTGGTGGGGTCGCTATGTACCCTTTTGGTTGAGCCCCCTGAACACACAGGGATCACACTTCTGATACCTGAGCTGTGACCTCCTCATGCATGCCTTGGAGTGGTTGCTCGTCATCCTGGAGCATCGGAACTCCAGGCAATGGCCGCCGTGCCAGACGGCCCTTGCTGTGGCTGGGTGGCGCCCGTGAGGAGAGCCCCTGATCGGAGTGGGTGGTATCAGGGCGGACGCTATGCAGATGAAACGCATACGGGTCCAAAACTCTGGCCATTCTTCTGCGGCCATCTCTCTGCGTGGAACTGATTCCTCAAGTGCTGCTTCTCTTGCCCCTTCGGCCTTCCCTTCCATGGCTACCCCCTGGGAAGAGGGTCAGGCCCGTCATCTAGGGGCAAAACCTTTCCCCCATTATCTAGTTTGCACCAGGACTGATGGAGATACTTTCACCAGTGTCAAACCTTTATTCTTTGTGAACACATTGAAGACAAGTTTGGCGAAGTGGACTCCCTGAGCAAGATGCGGTCGGGTTCGTTGCTGTTACAAACTGCTTCAGCTGCCCCCAATCTGCGGCCCTTCGTGCCTGTACCCATCTTGGCACAATTCCTGTGTCCATTACCCCTCACCAGTCTCTAAATATGGTACAAGGTGTGATTTTTCACAGGGATCTCATCCTTCAAACTGATGAGGAACTTTGGGACAATCTCTGACGGCGGGGTGTTCACTTTGTTCGGCGTGTTCAGAAGGGTCCTAAAGATAATCGTATTGATACTGGTGCCTTTATCCTGGCCTTGGAAGGGGATACCCTTCCTGAGAACGTTAAGATTATGGTCTATCGCTGTGATGTGAAGCCGTACATCCCACCTTCTATGCGGTGTTTTAAGTGCTTGCGTTTTGGCCACATGTCTTCTCGCTGTTCCCAGGACCCTCTCTGTGGTGACTGTGGACGTCAACTCCATGAGGGGAGTCCCTGTGTTCCCCCTCCTGTATGTGTAAATTGTCATGGTAGTAATTCTCCACGTTCACCAGATTGCCCAGTATATAAGAAAGAAAAAAAGATACAGGAGTAGAAGTCCCTCGATCGTTTAAGCTACACAGAGGCCCGTAAGAAATATGCACGACTGCACCCTGTGTCCATGACATCTAGTTACGCCTTGGTTACATCTTCATCCCTTCCTCCCGCTTCCTTACCCCATCCCGGACCTCTCTCCTCCCCCCCCCCTTCCCTGCGGCTCCCACACCTTCTCCTCTGTGCGCTGCTCCCCCTCCCCAGCCGGAGAAGTGTCCCACTCCTTCGGCGTCTGCCAGTCAAGGGCGCCTCTCCCGGGATGCCCCTTCCCGGCACCTTCCAGGCCAAAGGTCTGCTGCCACGCGACGACCGCGAGAGCCGCGGTCTGTTGGCCCCCAGGTCGCCCGGTCTCTTTCTGTTCCTGATCTTGCTGCAGCTGGCTCCTTTATGCCACACAGGCCTCCTCGATCTCACCCTGAAAAGAAGAAGAAACATAAGTCCCGGGACAAAGAGCCTCTGGTGTCACCGGAGGTCCCTTCCCCAACTTCACAACCGGATTCTGACCTGTCGTTCATGGATGTCGCCCTCTCCTTGTTGGTGACGCGTGGGGACCCGGCGGTATGACTGGATTTAGCGTGTTCAGCCCCCATTTAAACCATCGTTCTGTGGTTCTCCAATGGAATTGTAATGGATACTATCGTCACCTTCCAGAATTGAAATCCCTTCTTTCGTCCTACTCTGCAGCTTATGTGGTTCTCCAGGAATCTCATTTTACTGATGCTCACTCACCGACCCTCCGTGGGTTCCGTGTTTTCTGTCGAAATCGGGTCGGACGCTTGCGGGCTTCTGGTGGCGTTTGTACGTTGGTCCGTACAGACATTGCGAGCACGTGGATTCCTCTCCAAACTACATTGGAAGCGGTTGCTGTTAGGGTCCACTTAGACTCTGCAGTCACAGTTTGCAATCTTTATCTCCCTCCTGACAGGACTCTTACACCTGCTGCCTTAACCACCCTTCTTCAACAACTTCCTCCTCCCTTCCTCCTCCTTGAGGATTCTAATGCTCATCATCCTTTGTGGGGCAGTGCCTTTCCCTCTAGACGAGGTCTTGTTATAGACCAATTTATTGCAGACCACGACCTGTGCCTTCTTAATGATGGCTCCCCTACTCATTCCAGTGCCGGTCATGGTACCTTTTCTGCCATTGATCTTTCTTTCTTCTCCCTCTCTCCTCCCTTCATTACACTGGTCGCCACACGACGACCTTTGTGATAGTGACCATTTCCCGTTATCACGCTCCCTTCCCGCTCCCCGTTGGACAGGTTACCTCGTTGGTCTTTCCACCGCGCCGATTGGCCTCTATACACTGCACAGGTCGAGTTTTCTCCCTCTTTGTCGGGTTGTATTGATGACGTCCTCTGTGACGTGTCTGACGTGATTGTTCGCGCTGCTAACCTTGCTATCCCGCGCTCATCTGGACCACTTCGTCGCCGGCAACTCCCGTGGTGGAGTACGGCCATTGCCATTGCCATCCGTGATAGCCGTCGAGCTTTGCAACACTTTGAGGCACCCATCCGTAGCCAGCCTTACTACCTTTAAACGCCTCCGCGCTAAAGCCCGTTATTTAATCGAACAGAGCAAGCGGATATGTTGGGAACGATTCGTTTCTTCCCTTGGTTCCACTGTCCCTCTGTCACGGGTATGGGCTACACTTCGCTCTCTCCAAGGTTGCCATCGGCAGTCCACCCTCCCAGGCCTTCACCTCCCACATGGCATTTGTACGGGCCCATTAGTTCTCGCAGAACATCTTGCGACCCATTTTGCAGTGGCGTCAGCCTCCTATCCAGCTGCTTTCCTTCATCAAAAACAGCAGGCTGAAGCTCTCACCTTATGTTTCACCACTTGTGAGTCAGAATCTTACAACGAACCTTTTACTGAATGGGAATTTCTTTCTGCTCTATCTTCTCATGATACGGCCCCTGGCCCAGATTCCATTCATAACCAACTGCTTCAACATCTCAGTGCTCCACAATGGCAACATCTTCTTCGGGTGTTTAACCGTATCTGGCTCCAGGGTGACTTCACTTCTCAGTGGAGGGATAGCATTGTGGTTCCTGTCCTTAAGCCTGGTAAGAACCCCTATCTGTTGACAGCTATCGGCCAATTAGTTTGACCAATGTTGTTTGTAAGTTACTTGAACGGATGGTAGCCAGTCGGCTCACTTGGGTCCTCGAATCTCGGGATCTATTGTCCCCTTACCAGTGTGGCTTTCGAGAGGGACGATCTCCAATCGATCATTTACTTCGCTTGGAATACGCAGTTCTGCAGGCTTTTTCCCAGCGCCGCCATTTGGTTGCAGTGTTCTTTGACCTTCGCAAGGCCTATGACACGGCCTGGCGCCATCACATCTTACTAACCCTTCATCAGTGGGGTCTTGGGGCCCACTCCCGATTTTTATCCGCCAGTTCCTGATCCATCGGTCATTCAGAGTTAGAGTTGGTACTGCTTTTAGTTCTCCACGGACCCAGGAGACGGGCATCCCACAGGGTTCTGTCTTGAGTGTCCTTTTCCTCACTGCTATCGATGGACTTGTGGCCTCTGTCGGTCCCTTGGTCGCCCCTGCCCTGTATGTGGATGATTTCTGCATTTGGGTTAGTTCCTCCTCGATGGCATCTGCAGAACGGCAGCTCCAGGTGGCTATACGGCGTGCCTCTGCATGGACCCTCTCACACGGGTTTCAATTCTCTCCTTTAAAATCGCGGGTGGTCCACTTCTGTCGCCGTACTACGGTCCACCCTGATCCGGAGCTCTATCTCGCTGCACAACGATTGCCTGTGGTTCCACAGTTTCGTTTCCTGGGTCTTCTTTTCGACAACAAGCTCACTTGGCTGCCCCATATCAGACTCCTGAAGGTAGGATGTTTCCGTAAACTCAATGCCCTTCGCTTCCTTGCCCACTCCTCTTGGGGTGCGGACCGTTCCCTCCTCCTCCGTCTTTATCGTGCTCTAGTTCTGTCTCGTTTGGACTATGGTTGTCAAGTTCATGGTTCAGCTGCTCCTTCCACACTGCACGTGCTGGATCCAGTCCACCATCGTGGTATCCGTATGGCCACCGGTGCCTTCCCTACAAGCCCTGTTGATAGTCTCCTGGTTGAAGCTGGGATTCCCCACCCCCTTTCTGTTCGGCGGTCCCAGCTTCTGGTGTCTTACGCACTCAATATCCGTTCTTCCTCCCACTCATCCTTCCTATTCTGTTCGCAGACCATGGACGTCGCCCCCCGACTCCCGCCCTCGGGCGGGTTTACCGGTTGGGCTGCGCCTTGCGTCTCTTTACCGTGATTTTCAGCTTCCTTCTTTGT
The DNA here is from genome assembly GCF_023898315.1 of Schistocerca nitens. Classification (NCBI taxonomy): domain Eukaryota; kingdom Metazoa; phylum Arthropoda; class Insecta; order Orthoptera; family Acrididae; genus Schistocerca; species Schistocerca nitens. The sequence continues at coordinate 313,560,965 of NC_064616.1, read as the reverse complement.
CCTGTCTTCCTCGCTCCCTCCCCTCCACCCGTCCTTGGTTAGTTCCTCGGCCTCGAATTCGGATGGATCTCCGCCGAGGTCCAGAAGATTCCATCCCCCCGGTGGTGTTCCGTTCCTTTTTCCGCCAAATTTTATGGGAGTTTCGGGATGCTGTTGTTTCTTACACTGATGGCTCTAAATCTGCTGATCATGTTGGGTATGCCTTCACGTCCTCTGTTGGAACGGAAAATCACCTGCTGCCACCTACATGTGGTGTGTTTACTGCGGAATTGATGGCAATTTCCCAGGCCCTTACCATTATTAAACAATCCCAACACAACCGCGTTTTGTTATGTACGGACTCGATGAGTGGCCTTCTTGCTATTGACCGGTGTTTTTCGCGCCATCCCTTGGTCTCTGCCATCCATGACCATCTCGCTGATATTCACCGTGCTGCTTGTTCCATTGACTTCCTATGGGTCACTGGCCATGTGGGTATCCCGGGAAATGAGCTCGCTGATCGTTTGGCTGGGGGAGCAGTTACTTACCCCCCGTTTTCTGTAACCCCTCCTGCAGCGGATTTACGGCTTCACATCAAATCCCACTTCGTACAGTCATGGGCCAATTCTTGGGAGGCTACTCCACTGTCTAATAAACTTCGTGCAATTAAGGTGACACCAGGCCCATAGCGTTCTTCCTTTCGCCTCTCCCGAAAGGACTCGACCACACTGTGTCGTCTCCGCATTGGCCATACCAGGCTGACCCATGGTTTTCTTTTGCGTGATGAGCCACCCCCGCTATGTGCTTGTGGAGCCTACCAGTCAGTGGCCCACATTTTGGTTGAATGCCCCCTTCTTTTGGCCTTGCGTGCTAGGTACAGACACCCCCACACTTTACCTTTGATGTTGGCTGACGATTCCCGGATGGTCTCTCTGGTTCTCGGTTTCCTCCAGGAGAGTGGTTTTTATTCTCAGTTTTAAGGTTTTTAATCACTCTCTGGTGTTGGGGCAGGGCGGTGAGTGTTTGGGTGTCTCCCACTGTAGGCAGTGTTCAGAGATTCCCGATTCACCTCCCTGACCGGAATCCTCTTTTCTTCCCCTTTTACTCTTTTTTAACCCTTTTTTCTTAAGGCTTGGTTAGTCTTTCTATTCCCATATGTACTTTCTGCCTTATAGCAGTTGTACCTTTTAAGTCACAGGTGGTCTTGCCTATGCTGCTTCAGCATAGTGTTGGGTTCGTTCTCTTGCCGACTTCCCTCATTTGTTTTTTACCAATGACAACGTCACTGCCCTTTTACGTTTTTTCCCTTTTTCCGTTTTATTGTTCTGACTTTTCTGAGATCTCCCGTCAGCAGAATGGAGTGTATTTGAAACAAGGGACTGATGACCTTGCTGTTTGGTCCCTTAAACCTCAAACAACCAACCAAACAACCAACAAGTGGCATAAGTAGTGAGATCTGAAATTAGAGGACTGTCAGTTTTAAATTGGGCCAAAGAAACGCCACCGGTCAGTTTTACTACAGATATATTTTATTCGAACTAAAGGCTCCTTCTCGGTGGTGACAAATACAAAGAAACTTAATAATTCTATTGCTTAGGCCTCTAGAAGGCTGAAAACGCACCAGAACAACTGGCACACCAGCGAAAGGTCTTCTGTGGAAATATTTAAAAATGACATATAGCATAAGAGATTTCAGGGTACACAGTAGCCGAAACACAAGGCAGAGAAAGTGTATTTCCAGCTGTTAAGTTGCTATGAAATATTAGTGTGCCACTGAAGAACAGATCTCACAACAATCTGAGGCTTCAGCAAAACAGAGTAACTCATGAAGAGAAACTTTTGCACACCTGATGTACAGCACATTGAAAGCTAAATTGGTGAGATTGACAATGCACACTACAGAAACGTTGGACACGTGTGTGTGTGTGTGTGTGTGTGTGTGTGTGTGTGTGTGTGTGTGTGTGTGTGTGTGTGTGTGTGTGTGTGTGTGTGTGTGTGTGCATTAGCCTTCGAAATCAGCAGCAGCCCGTAAGTACTAGAAATTTTGACAAAATCATGTTTGAAATCTGGAATTACTACGATGAGCAGTTCCTGCACTTAGCATAACGCGAAAAGCATATCAGGAAACCAGTTGTGATGATTTTAAGGATATAAAGTTAATCTCCTTCATGGTATTTCAGCATGTTTCTCTGCTAGAATATCGGGATGTCATGGTCGTTTACACTAATGGCTCTGTAACAATGGACAGATAGAGATGTGCAGTACCTCTTAAAGGTCAGGAACAATAAACGCTGTCAGGAGCTTTCTTTCGATGGAGCTGATAGCCATCCATTACGAGCACCACGTTTTACTAAACATACCATCCTCTACCCTTTCCAATTTGTAGTGTTAGAGCAATTTCCTGGCTACTGATGGATATTACTCCCATTACGCTGTAATGTCAACTATTCACAATCTCTGGCATTTGTGGTGCTATGTGTTCACTTAACTTACTCTGGGTTCAAAATTATTTCAGTATCACTGGGACTGACCGACATTCGCTGAAAACTACTCAGCCAGCATTCCCCTTCACCATCCTGTACACTTTGTGCGTATGCAGATAGCACTCCACTGACTCAGAGATTGAACATCTGGTGGGATACTGTGCCCTCTGAACTCTGCAGTAAGAAGTAAACGGCTCCATGGCCTTACTCTTCGTCTTAAGTCGCCACTGTATCGATCGTACCATATTTGGTAATGAGCTATCCCTGGCAATAGTGGGGCAACAGGGGTGCTGGTGCAGTTTGTGGGGGTTGCTTACCTCAGGGGCAGGTATGCACTCAAGGGCAAACCTATTGTTCCCCTTTGACAGGCACCTAACTTATTGTCTCCATCCCTTCCCACTCCCCTCAACAAACCTCCAACCACCCCCTCCCCCAGCTGCTACAGGCACACTTCCAGGTCTGATTTGTTGGAAGAGCCCCTCATTCTTATCTGTTTGATGAACTACGCAATTAAATTGATAAATTATTTGACCTATCCCCCCTCTGGTAAACCCAACCCTCTCCCACCCCCACTCCCAGGAAATAGGTGGAAAAACTCAGTTGATCGGCCATTTGCAGGGAAATAGATTGCTGTGTATGGAATATTGTTTAAACAACTTGGACTATGTGTGGAATATTTTTTAACAATTTAGGGATTCAAGGCAGTATATGGAATACATGGAAATTGGTGCAGAGGAAGTAACTAAAGCATACTTCGCACTCTACACTTACTACGGCTCCTGAGAACTACGGCATTACCTCATTCAGACATCCAGGAGACACTTGAAGTACAATAACTTAATTATGTTGGATTCATGGTGATTATTCAGTTACATAAAGCCAGTGCGCTGAAAGAGACAGACAGAAATCTATTGCACGCTTATAATAAAACATTCTTTGTATTCAGGCTTATAGCAGGTTTCCACATATGAAAATATTCCTTTTCCAAAATTCAGCTCTCGCACACGTTATAGGCTCTAAAGAGGGCTGTATCACTGTCACCAATCCTCGCACATGTAACAAACAAAATCTTTGTATGACGCTCTAACAGGTTCTGTGTTTAGTAACAAACTCAATTTCGCCATTTTAAACAACTGATCCGTCTCGCGGTGATCCTCCTCCTGCTCCAGTGTTAAACAGGTACGATGCTTAGCAACATGAACTTAAAAATTGGCTTAGACTAAAAGTTTCGCGGTTTCTCCACCTACCTGCTCCGCCCGTAAAAATTCCGAAAGGTTTCGTGGAAGTGGTGAAGTAGATAAATCGAAGAGGCTCTCGGGCTTCTTTAAATTGTGATTACAATCTTTATTCATCGACAAATGCGTAATGGCGGGAGACTTTCTGCAGTGCGAAAACGACATCCAGCTGGTGCAAGTGTGGACGTGCCAATTTTTTTTTTTACCCCTATAACTGATAGAAATGTTATGCTGCTGCTTGAAGGTAAAGATTCCGTGGCTTAGGTTTGTGGGAAATAAACTACTATTCACGTAAAAAACTTAACGTATATCTAGTCGTAATGGAAGGATAGATCGGACATGGTGAATTGTGATTTCAACGCACTGAGGAGTATATACTAACGTAATTGATGGCAGATTCATTTCGTAAACAGCTGCACAACACAGCAATAAAAGTGCTCAACTGGACCTGCTATAGTGTACAAACAGGACGAGCAATATGGCTTTAACAATACGTCCCCACATCGGGACTGCTAAACGTACCCTCGAATTTTCCTTGTAGTTATATTGATACTGATGTTGATAACAGTCCACCAACCCACGTCGGTGATATCTTACCAACCATTACATCTGCGGGTGCAGTATTCATTGTCACACGTAATACTGGACGCATGTCCTATGTAACACTTGTTTGAGAGAACCTTGGCGGGATGCAACACCTTCCAGAAGCGCTAATTCGAGGACTGTCAGATAATGTCGTAGGCCTGAGGATAATCGTGACAGTGTGAGTGTAAGCATACCATAGTTCTTTCGGGCACTGTACAGATATAAAATGTAACTGCACTGTTTGTGTAGAATGTGTGTATATTGCAGTGGAATGTTACAGTGGCTTATGTTGTGGCATGACAACAGACGTGTGTGTCCTATCGTGGGGAACATATAGATTTAGGGCTTCAATAATCATGAATGTATGAAAGATTTCTACGTGGAAAATTATGTGCGCTATAGATACTGAGATTCGTTCCAGAACCACAGCTGTTAAGAGGAGACATTACCAGTACACAGATCGGCGTCAGACTGCAGCAGCAATCTTAATATTTAATTTTGCACTGATAAATGGCGGGGTTTAACTGTCGGTGCAATGTAGCGTTCTGCACAAATTAATTTTGCCGCTGAAAGTCTAGCCTGCAGAAAACAATGGCGGAGGGTGCTCCCACACCGGCGGCGGTGGCAGCAGCAGCAGCAGCAGCAGCAGCAGCAGTAGTAGTTTTATGGGTAAATATAATGCCAAATGGGCTGTCCCGTTAGGATCCTACGAACAATGCACCCTGTGCTGTTCTGGGAAGCACTGGAACAACTCTTTCGACACTGGACCCGCTCTGCAGCTATGTGTCTTAGCGCGAGCGACGGTGCCTAGGTGAACACATGTTCCGACAGGAATTTCTCAGGTGGTAAGTATGAAAGAGATGCCACCGCCTCATCCTTGAACGATCCGAACTGACACATGTCACTTGGCAGTTGACGACCGCGTCGTCACTTTGCGGGGACCGCAGGCGCATTCCGACTTTCGGGAAAGCGTGCAGAGTCGGCAGCATTGGTGTCTGAATGTTTATTCGCGATCTTTTGTCTGAACTACATTCCATCGATTTGAGACACCAATAGGATGCTGCGAATTAAGAAAACTACCCCATACATGTGAAGAACATCAATTTAATGTGCATAAATTTTTTATATGAACGTAGTGTTACGGTGTTAGTGGTACAATAGTTAAAGGGAGTGTGTGGGTGGGTGACGTGGTGCAGAACAGCAGGGCAAGTGCAGAAGAATAGGATAATTTGCATATTTTTATGTAAACGCAGTAAAAGTGTTTAAGCGGGTGGGTGACAAGGAAGAAAGCGCCAGAAATTGAGTTAAATTCGAAAAGTGTATCAGAAAATGGTGGAGAAAATAACTAATTTCTTACATTGGTATCAAAGGCGGTACAATGGTTTAAGGAAATTGGGATATCGTGGAAAAGCACTTAACAATAGCTTAAGTGCTAAACACTAGGTTAAGACACCCAGAGTACAATGACAAACATTAGGTTATGCAAAGTGTTTGCCCCATGTAATTACTTCTTAAAAGGCCTATATGTTTCCAAACAGCAGATAATTGGTACTTGCAAGGCGGTTAACTTCAAATGAATCTAAAATAATGGAGACGACAAAGTCATTTGGAAAAGCAGTTCGAGAATGCCTCGTTAAAATGTGAAAATTTGATTTTTTGAGTCCAGTGTCATGTACACAATTTGGGCACACTGGTGATAGACTAGTACCAATAGATTTTTCTAAGTGACGTAAAGTATGTAAGTGAATATTTTGTATAAAGTCAAGGAAAATAAACTGCTATAGTTTCGTGATTTGGTAAGATACAGAACACTTGGGTAGCTTAAAGTTGGGTGGACACTTCACCCGGTACCATCTCCAGAAAGTTTTCCTCCGTGGGCTGTGAGCTCGCCAGGAAGATCGAGAAATGTACATAATACCGAATTCAGGGCATTCACGATACTTAAGATAGGTATCGAAGTAAAAGGACCTGAATGAGTAACGTTGCACAACGAAGTTTCCTCATGTCCGCTAATCTTCATGTAGAGGAAAAATACAGATATTAGGAGAAATTGGGTGGTTTCAAGAGAAACCATCCACTAGAAAAAGCGGGAATTTATACCTCCGTTCACCATGTGGTAACACGTTCTGGGTAGCTCCCTGAAAAACAGTGGATATCGCTCAGATTTTCTGAGCAACTATCGATACTGATTTGTACTATTAAACAGTTGATCTAATCTAGCGTTAAAAGACTAACTGGGATATTGGAATGGCTGGTTCAGCCTAGCAACTAGTCGTCACCTACATAAATATTCTGCCGAGGTTCATTTGAAACTTTGTAAAAATATGACATCAAACAAACTTGCGACTGGAACGTCAGAGGACTTTGCTGCACACAATCCTTCTGGATGCAGAATGCCCTGGTCATAATTATTTCCGTCTACTTGCTCAACTACGCAGTAATTTTGTAGTCTGGTTTTGCATGCAGTCCGTGCACGATGCTACTTTCTTATAAACGAAGATGTTAAAGGTGGGAAATTGTGATACTCGGTAATTGTAGCGGCGACCGGGGATTGAATAATGACTATTAGGTGTGATTGTTAATATGTAAGTCAATAGTGCGGATTTGAGAAATGTGCGCCCGGTGCCGAGGGCCATGGTGACGATTTTGTGCACCACGTGATAGGGGGAAGATTATTTTTATACTACAGTTTGAAAATTAAAATTTAACGTTACCTGTCGCTTGGCTTGAAGATAAACGTAATGGGGAAGACTCTAGATACTTCGCGACGTTTTTAGTTGCTTAATGCATCTGCTTTGAAGACATTTTATTGTGCTTGAACTCGTTACTGTTAATATTTAAGTTTTGATGTAAATTGGATGAATAAACAAAGATGTTTGATCCAGGGACTTCATCGAGAGACTGAGAGAATGTTGTGAAGAAGAAGATCCAGATGGTTTCTGTGTGTGTCCTGATAAACTTTACGCTGAAGCAATGCAGTATGAAGAATATGGCGCGGTAGAACGTTGGTTCGACGAGTCTCCTGAAGATCGCCATGAGTTGTGGCCTGACGGAAATGGACCACTAGATTATTCCCTTCGCCGTCCACCAATAGTTCCTTCGGTGTCGCAGGTTGACGCGGAACAGCCAAATAGCTATGATTGGTTAAAATGCACAGAAACAATGCCGTTTGAAACACTCCCTGTCAGTCCCACCGTTACTCGTTTGTTCAGAGACAGACAGGCGCAGCCGATTGCTATACAGTCGTCTTCACGTCCTATCTCTTCTGTAACCTGCAAACCAGAACCGGGAGACTTTTCATTACAAAAATGGACTCCGCAATCTGTCAGCAAGTACACAATGGAGAACGTACAAATTGTGCCCTCATCACGGTCGCCGCCTCCCGTTTCAGACATCCTGCCTGAGTTCAGTTTGTATGAAGGCAGTGAGCGTGTAATGAGAAATGCGAACCAGAACCATAGCTATCACAGTGTTTGGTCAGCGAGGGAAATGGATGCGGCGCAATCGCTGGTCTCCATGTTAACTTCAGAGGTGACCATACAAGTTGTCAACGTGGAGTCTGATAATGAACCTGTGCCTATGGATGATGACAGCGACATATCTCGTGAAACTATGCAGGTTGATGATGGTAGTGACACATCAGATGAGTCTTTCGTAGAAGTCGTTAGCCTAGGATCAGATGTAGCTCAGGAAGGTACTGCTGAAAGCTTGTCGGACCAGTCATCGGAGATGGAAGTTGTGAACATGACACCAGATGAATCTATGGATGTCATGGACACCACTGAGCCAGACGATTTGGATTCTGGGATGGAGATAGAGAGCAATGTTCCAGACATTGCTGCCGAAGTGGAGGTTGGCAAGCCAATGGAACAAGAGGAAGAACCCGTTATTCAACAACTGCAAGCAGATGTGACAACGGAACAAGTAAGCATCCTACAGCTGCCTGCTGCACTTCCAGAGCCGCGACCAGCGCTTAGTGGACCGTGGCGTCCGCCATCGCAGCCACCGCCAGACATTTCCTTTCCTGATTACCCTGGAACACGATACTCAAGGTAAGTTGCATGTACAACTTTTATTATACGAAATGATGCAATACAAAGTAATTCTGCAAGAATGTTAAAAATTTTAATTACTAGAGCATAGTAATAATTTTGATTTTGGTTTAGACCAAAGCTCCTGCAGTTAATCAGACAGCTTTATAGCGGACTGCAGTTAGTATGATTTGTCAACCTGACTTGCAGCTCGTCAGATGGTCTTCTGTGCTTATAACAGTGGTTTGGGCCGACCATCACATTGAATTCACATTTCGTCCAAATACTTACCGTTTGTTTCAGGAAATCCTTGACACACTGATTGTTCCCACCTTCACAATCATTCTACAAGAATATTTTAGCAGTTATAAATGAAAACATTGAATTGTGCAGTCATGCGCTATTTAAAAATAAAAACATATATGCACATGGTTGTGCAGTATCAGAAAAGTACACATACTCTCACTGTTCAGTGTGGTGCCTGCAGTTAATAGGTAGTATACACCAGACTGGTGGTGGTCACAGTTACTGTTAGTTGATCATTTACAGATGGTGGTAGTGATCATGTAATCGTATTAATCATTGTTACTCTGGTGCCTCTTGGGTTTCAGATAAGCGAATTTAGGTACTTTCAGTATATGCAGGCCTCAATTTGACCTTTAAAATTATACCTGCTTTTGTCAGTAGTTCAACTAAAAATGTTAAATCGTTTATAAAAAGTTGAATATCATGAAGCTGAGAAGCACAATTTGGCACCCTCATACTTTGAGGTTCCATTAGATTAAATTTTAATACTGTCCATGTATATCCCAGTTACTTAATGTGACATGGATGTCCGAAGGAAGATCATGTAGTTCTTCGTAACAACACGGGCACTGCAATATCGATTTTAACTTAGTTACCTGTAACACAAACGTTAAGAGGCAAACGGTCGTTCATGGAAGGTGCCTCTTCGCACAATGGTCCTGGGGGCCTTAGTCTGCCCTCTGGTTTACAGTCTGGTCTGACCCATACACGTTTGCCTATAGCATCAGAACTGAGGGCTACGATTTTACCACCGATCTGCAACTCCAGATGGACGGGCTTATGAACAAGACTGAAAACCTTGATGTTTAGTGTCAAGACCCTCACCTATGTCGGCTCCTAATGGTTGGCACTTCGAATAACATTCCACAGATCGAATGCATGCTGAGATAATCTACCCTTCTCCAGATTACCTACAGGTGTTAATTACATTACCTACATTTTCTTACATCAACATAAATACATGTGACTATCCACAGAAAGTAGGTTACCTGTAAACAAACCTAGGTTTCCTATCGTAAAGGTAACATCTAAATGACCTCTCCCGCAGTGGTAAAAGTATCGGGGACTAAGGGGAGGAATGATGTCTTCATAAAAGAAATAATTTTCGGAATTGGTAACTCTGCCTTCGTAACTAGTCGGGTTTAGTACTACATCGTTACAGTAAAATCTACATGCCAGCCACAAAAACTGACTGCTTTAGATTATGTTCTGTTTAGTAGCTACATTCATAGAAATACACCTTAATAATCTTAGCTGTCTCGGTAACACCAGCTATAGTGCAGACTGTCCTACACTTCCACAGCTTCACAAAGCTTCGGTTCTGCCCTATTTTGATTAAGGGAGCATATGGCTCAGCATCACTTCAAGCATTGGGGATGCTGGAACTGGTACACCGGCGTGGGGCGAGACTTGAAAAAGTGCGTTTCAGACCAGCTCTGTGAAGAGCCTAGGCATGGTGGCTGGGGCTCTCCATTAGAGATAAGCTGCCAACATTGCTACTCAACTGTGCGATACACGAGTGCTGCCCCTATGAACATCCAAACGGTGGCCTTTCTTGAGGTTGGGAGAGCCACCTGCCACAACAGTGGTGCAGGACGAGAACATGATAGCAGGTCGCATACTATCTCTGTTCTCAACTCGGTTCCCCCACAGTTGACTCTTGTCAAGAAGTGGTCACATATGCATCATGATGTGCATCCCGTACTCGGATATGTCACGACCTACTCTTTGCACCAAAGGATTCCGTTAACACTGCAATTCTTCGCTACATGTTCCTGGCCATCCTTCATGCATTTTTGCACTGGAAATCACAAACTGACAGCCCTTCGATCGACAGACGAATTATTTTCACTATACACATGCAAGGTGCAGTGAACTACGCTTCCTCCTGAAAGGATGCGAAGTATTCAGTACAGAATTGGCCACAGCTCTAGTTCTTTCACTTGCATTCCTGTGCTGGTGAGACAGTCTTAAGAGGCAGTGACTCGGAGTAGTCTTCAGGATGTCAACCAGTACTACTCTGTGCACCCAATCTCTGAGACCATCCAGGATCTCCATTCTGATCTCCATAAAGATCGACAATTTGTCATCTTAGTGTGGACCCCAGGTCACCTTGGGACTGAGGGAACAAACATGCTAACTGGTTGGCAGATTTGGCCGTCAGCATGCCGAATTTGGAGATGGAGATTCCAGCAATAGAACTTTAGTCAACTCTACATGTTCATTTGTCAGAGGCTTGGAACAGACTTCGGTGCCCTGATTTCTCCAAACAGCAAGTAATGAATGGGAGGATGGCCATATGGCAGTCTTCCCTTCATGCTTCTTCCAGGGAATCCACTGTTCGATTAATTTGACAGTGTCCTCACTTCACTGATCCATTGCCACATCCTAGGATGTGAGGATCCACCACACTGTTGGCATGATAACTGATGGCGTCCCATCCTACTGGAATTGTCTTCAACATGACAATACCAGACTTCACGAGAGTGCTGTAACATACGCGACAATCTGACGCCTTGACTATACTGTCATTCATCATCCTCGATACCACCTGCATCCAAAGGCCTCTCTGTAGATGTGAAGTGGCTTGTCATCAAATACGTGAGCAGAGGTTTGTTTCATCTGCTTTAGGGAGCAAAAAACAACTAGGGTAATAGCTCTTTTTATGAATCCGTGAAATTTGAATAATAAACGTGGATTAGATACCCTAATAATAGATAAGAGTTGATCAATGCATTCTTCCTGTGATGACGTATGGCTGCGAGACATGGACACTGAACGCATTTACAAAAGGGAAACTTAGGACAGCACAGAGAGCCATGGAGAGATCAATGCTGGGCTATACAAGAAAGGACAGGAAAAAGGCAGATGACATCCGGTCTGTGACGAAGGTTAATGACATCTTAGAGAGAGTAGGTTCCTTAAAATGGCAGTGGGCTGGCCACGTCGCAAGAAGAAAAAACATATGGACGAAGCTAGTACTGGAGTTGAGTCAGAGAGCACCTGTAGGCCTAGAGGAAGACCACCAGACAGGTGGGACAAAGACACCAAGAAGACCGCTGGTAACACCTGCGGGGAGGGAGGTGCCTGTAACGAAACTTGTACTCTTCAGAAAAAACGCTGTTATTTATACATTTAGGTGCATCGCGAAGTGGGAGCAAGAATTTGAAAAATAGTCGCTGTAAGTAAGCATCAAACTCGGCCTGTGTGACGTTATTGACAGTAGCCAGCAACACCCGCATGGGAATTTCCTCTGTAGGCTCAACCTTGCCAGTCCAAGCACACGTCAGCGCAGTGGGTATGCGCAATTTACACGCTACTCAACTTGGTCCAGAGTACAGTGTAACACTATTTTTTCATCAGTGTGTGTACACTCATCATAAGCAGCTTTCAGGTAGGGGTACCAATGACGCAATCTTTCTGCAGAAATGTGTATATAGCATAGTAAATTTCTTCACACTAAACAACACTCGAATATTTTAAGTATTGTGTCAGACCCGCTTGAAGTTAGAATTAAGTTAGCCTCAACATAAAAATAAACTATGGAGACTTCACAGCCTACCATTTGAATGTCAGTTGGTGTGTGGGAAGGATCATACTCATAAATCACCTTACTCTTTATACAACAAAAACGTGCTGCTCATATATTGCCACTCGTACTAGAAATATTGAACTTCGGATCAACACCGGACAGATTTTAGATATCAGTAACCGCGGCGGTCATTATCTGGATTTTGGACCAGATTTACTCATTTGGATCCACATACAGTATCGTTATATGTTCTGGCGACCAGTTGCACTCTCCATGAGGTACTTGACTGTGGTTATGAGAGATGCGGCAGCTGCTGCAGTGGTGTTGCACTAGAACTGAGACGCTAGGTTTGATGAATCGGGAACCCCATCTGGGTAATGATGTTGCGGTATTGATTTCCCCATCCAGCAGTTACACTGTCACCAGTTATGGGGGGCGGAGCGCTGCTGGAACAGTAATAAACTGTAAGTATCTATTCGAATATTTTTTAATAACAGTAACAATTATATTACTACTTACTTCCATTTATAATAGTCACATTCCTCTTATGCCTGGGAGCGGTGGCTGGTGCTTGATGCTGGCACTTAATCATCCTCTCCCTATGAAGTTCAGACGTCTAATGGGGAGAGGGGCTTGGGCTGCTGGATTCAGAATTCAGTAAAGGGAGTGGAGGGGAGAGTTAGATTGCTATTGGTCCACTGGGTTTTCCTCCATTTTACTGAGCTTCAATTAGCATTTTATGTCACTTGCTCACTATAGCAGAACTGCTTAAGCCTTGTGGGGGCGGGTTCGCCTAGGAAGCGTTGATCAGTTCCCGATCGTGCCTCGGGAGGAGAGACCTGGGGATGAAAAAGCTCAAGTGGGTAACATGACACTGAATGCGATTTTTACCTGGGCCATAGCTCACCTTACCATCTTACGGACCTGTCAATCAACCCTCTACTTGTATTGTCATCTTCGATCTTTTATGGAACAAGAAGTCCCGTCGAGAGGAATTCGGTCGCTAATAGCTGCGGCGCCAGCTATAGTAAAGAGCGCCTGTGTCCATCACCATCCAGCACTCCTTCTGGAGCCCTAAGCAGCAGGCCCTGGGAGTAACTTTGTAGTCATTCTGTGTGTGAGGAACTGTTACTGCTCGCCTTCACACACTGAGAGCGGAGCGCTCTCAGTGTGTAAAGGCGAGCAGTAACAGTGGCTCACCCACAGAATGAATGTATTCCCTGCGTGCAGTCTAAGAAGCGACTGTGCGTGCCTTGGCTGTTGCCTTCCAGAAGTTGTATGCGGCCACGTTTAGCGCAGACTCTGCCGAGTGCTAACTAAGGCGAGGTGAGCAGCCCAGTGACTTGACTGCTGCTGAGCCGAGGCCCATGGGAAATATGGCCACGCAACGGACATCAAACTAGTTGACTTTCCCGGCGTACATTATGAATGCTTGGCTACGTCTGGGGCCATCAATACAATAATACCTGTTAATTCCCTCAGTGTTTTGTGTTACCGGTAGTATGAATGTGTTTAACCGTGCAGGTACGAAGTATTAAACTAGTCTAAAATAGTAACTCACTCCCTGCCGGAAATGGTCACTGCAGCTCGTAAGACCAGTAATGTCATGTGCTGTAACGCACACCACAAGACCTGTACATTGCGTCTGGTTGGGCCTGGCTGCGCCTACACGATCCTGACTTCAGCAGAGAGCTGAAGGGCGCGTTCCATGGCAATACCCTTACGCCACACTGGCTGTGTGAACTTAAAGTCCGAAAAATGGTTCAAATGGCTCTGAGCACTATGGGACTTAACATCTTAGGTCATCAGTCCCCTAGAACTTAGAACTACTTAAGCCTAACTAACCTAAAGACATCACACACATCCATGCCCGTGGCAGGATTCGAACCTGCGACCGTAGCAGTCCCGCAGTTCCGGACTGCAGCGCCTAGAACCGCACGGCCACCGCGGCCGGCTTCAAGGCCGATGCTGCATTAAGTGGATTCACAAATGTTACATACTTCAATCTTATTATAATAACGCCCTATCGTGCCACAAGCGTCTACCCTCGGTCAACCATACCATTCTCATCAGTGGTCAACCGTCTGCCCCGTCTGCCTCGTTCTGACCTTGACAGACCACTCACAGTGGAGTCTTACTTCCAGAGCGCTACTTAAGGTTCTGTATTCATCAAGGTGCTCTGTCTTTCCAATATTACGATCTTACAGGTTTCTACATTATTGTTTCACAGGTTTGAGAGATGACTACCTTTTATTTCTTCTTCTTAAATTATTGTAATGTTCGAGGTATATCAGACATGCAAATACAAAAACAGTTAACATAATTATGCTTAAATCTTAGTGTAGCTGTCTCTGATGGCATGTATTTCGGACTGCTTTGTTGATTAAGAGTGTCCTCCTGGGGGCGCAATAGCTTTCCAGCACTTCGGGTCCCGTAATATCGTGGTCCGCAGTTGGTAAATTGAAACACACAAACGAGCTGTTCGTGATTATCGTCAATGTGCACTGTAAGAAAAATAGCCACCAAAGAATTTAGTTGCACTATCATACAAATCAAACAAAAACCAATATGACACTGTAATTTCTTTCGCAACATCTAGTTTCCCACTACAGTAATGACAGTAATGGGGTAAGGGAAGTGAATAGGCTCTAAATGTGTGTGTGTGTGTGTGTGTGTGTGTGTGTGTGTGTGTGTGTGTGTGTGTGTGTGTGTGTGTGTGTGTGTGTGTGTGTGTGCGCGCGCGCGCTTCAGAGATTTTTACGTTAACTTAAATGGTAGTTGTAGTCAGCTGTCTGACAAATTATTAAATTGTGGTGAAAAGAGAATGTTGTTGATTGAAACACTGCAAAAGAGTATTTAATGTTAAAGTTTGCGTTAAAATTACACGTAAAGAGAAATTTGTTCTCTCCTGCTACAGAGACAGGGAACCTGTAATCTATTCCGCAGTTGGCTACCCAGGAAGCGAAATTTTAGGCCCTTTCAACCCTTTAAAATGGATGCCACCGCCACCGAAAGACATCAGCAAACAGCTGGACAGAATATTTGGCGTGAAGGAGGAGGATAAAAAGGAATTGGGCCTGAAGATGCCCGAATTAAACCACTGTTTGGGTGAACTGAAATATGCTGTACGTATGCTAATTTTTGATGAAAAAGTTCTATGTCGTAGACACTATTAGTTGTACCTGTTAAGCTGAAACTAGTCTTAACTTAACAAATGTGTTCCTTAGCAGTTTTAGCATTCCAGTGTAAAATATGCATCAACAAATTTTTGCCCAGTCGGGAATCTGCAGGGTAAATATAATGAAACCCTGTTCGAAAACTTGATACCGGTAAATTACCATGGAAGTAAAAAGTCCTCCAGCGACTATAGTGTGTAGTTGTGCGGTAGTAAGAGTTAAGTTTCAACAGTATTCAAATACATTAAACCTATGATCACAGATATTAAACAAATTTGGTATTGGTACAGAAAGCTTGTCACACATTGATTTTCATGGAAGTCGTAAGGGCACCACTTAATGCAACGGTCTCTTCACGTAATCATGTGCATCTTGAGACTTAGTTCCTCAGTTACTCGATGACACTGCACGGCATTTCAGTCGGCTGAGTACATTTATTTATGTGTAGACCACACTGGCGGTATAATTTGTAAAGCCTTGACCGTCATACCCATTTGTACACTAAGTAAATCACGGCCGCGTCTATTCGTCCTGTTGTGGTATAGGAATGAACATTGTTCAGATTTTCTGTTGGGAACGTGAACTACTAGATGGCAGTCTGAACATCCTGAGCTGTGGGTGTGGAATATATAGGATACGGAACTCTGCGTTCGGTGTTCCTAGTCTTCAAAACACGTTTTAATGTATCAGTCGCCTACCAAAGAACAATGCATTCAGATGTTTAACTAGGATTGTTAGTAGACAGATAAGTTTGAATCATCCAGAAAGAAAACTGGTCAGTGGAAAATCAGCAGGAAAAGAGTAGGACAAAACCGTAAAATTTGACACAGGTCACTGGAGTGACTGCTCCACGAAACCCTGTGCTGAAGTAATAGTTCATGAGAAACTAGTGAACACAATCGAAGAACAAGCAAACCGTAACTTAATGTAAAACACCGTAAATCGTTTTAGTAGATAAATTGGTACCGGTCATTGCATAGGACCTTTGGAAGGGGAAATACTTTCGGATAAGAGTAGTTAACAAATTTCAGTATTAAGGCGGTGCTATAAAACTAGATTGGAAGAGTGTTTTAGTTATAAACAGGTGCTAGACTGCGGGAATGCGAGGTGGTGCAGTGATTATTGACGTTACGCTTAGTTATAATCCCATTCAGATTAAAATTTCCCGTCGTTTCCCTAAATAGCTTAAGGCGAATGCTGAGATGGTTCTTTAGAATAGGCACAGCCGATTTATCTTCGAAGTTTCTGCTTAGTCTCTGGCCACATCGTCGACGAGACGTTACTCTAATCTTCATGACTTTCTTCCCTCTTACACTAATTACGGGAGAAATGAGACCAAAAATAAGTGCTGTTTAATGACGGAATAGAGATCCTTCGATGTAATACTTTTATTCTTAGTCACTAACAGCTATGTGGTCTACTAGAGCGGGTGTATTCCATTACGATTTCGAATTTCAATAAGACTCAGGTAAGCACAGTGGGAAGAGTTGAAAAAATCTGTGTTTTCATGTAATGGAAGACACTGGCTAAACTAATTGTACAGGCACTTTCTTGACGATTGTGATCAGCTGCATTAAAAATGAATAACGCGTTCAACCATTAGGAACAAGATATGAAAAATGATTTCTAATTTTGCTACAATTTTCTGTTGGCGTGCCTTTACAGAGATGTATTAGGCAGTCATGGTTCACAGGTCCGTGGTTTTGGCCTCAGGTGCTTGGCTCGCTTTTTAATCAGTTAAATGTTAAGAATCGTAATAATCTGCACAATAAAGATCAATTGTGGGTTTCTATGCCAGTACCCGTGTGCTAAGATAGCACTTTTTAGTAGTAATCAAAACACCGTAGGTCCCCACTTCGAATGTAGTCGCTACCTAAACTTCAAATAAAAATTAGCGATGGCCGCCGAAGACTTCAGACGTAAATCACCGTTTATATGCCAACTTCCTGAGCAGAACGTGGGAGATAGGTTAAGGGCAGTCTTGCCCTTGGGGGCAGGAAATGGCATAGTGTAGCGAATACTCTGCTAAAGAATCAAGATGCGGTGATACCCATGGAAACATGGGTCAAATCTTAGCTGGATTACATAACGGTCAGATTGATTCCAGAATCAATTATTGGACTGTAAAGCGTACGTAGGATCAGCTATAAACAAACATACACTTTAGTAACTTCAGTAATTGTGAGAAGTAGACTGAAGTTTAAGTGACTGGTACGCAAGAATCATTGTAAAACACCTCAAATAGTTCTAATAGAGTAATTCATACGTCACTGCTTGAGGAGACGCGTTTGAAGTTCTGTAAGAATGTGGGTGCTGTGATAATAAGTATCCCAGCAGACACTTTAACTGAAGAGGAGTGGACATGTCTAAAAAAGGTAATAACCAGGGTTTTTAGGTGAGAGTTTCAGATGAAAATAAGAGGGAAAATAACCTCAAATGAGGTAAAAATAGACAAATGGTGCTGGTTTATTCAACTAATTCAACGATTTCTTACCCCTTTTCTACTTTATTGAACTATAAAAAAGTTCAAGTTACCACTCATCAAATGAAGGAAAAAACAGGAAGCTGTTGTACTTGAAGACATTAAACATCATTACATTTTCAGAAGTAAGTCTGTTTCTATTAGAAGATAGACTGTCGATTTAGATGCTAAAGCTTCTTCAGACGTCCACAGAAACCAGTGACGCAAACATTGTATTCAATAGGAGTGGCAACTCTACAGATAGAGCGAATTTCTTAATGCCTGGAATCTTCTGAGGACTACGCCAAAGTCTCTTCGGTAAAGCTATCTAACGGCTATTCTTCTAATAATTTAATAGCTCCATTCAGGTACTTGTAACTATAGACACAGTATAGTTGTCCCTGCAATTATGTATTTTATCCGGTAATAGAAGTTGCTGTGCCTTGGAAATTGCACCCGCATCGGCTGGATCCAAAGAAAGCACAAATTTTGTCAAAATTCTCTTTCAGAATAGCAGCACACACAATCAAAGATCCCCAACGAGTAATGACCACAAAACTTGGAAGGGGCAAGCAAGTGGTTTCATTGGGCCACAACACGATTCTGAGCTTCCTGTAGAATCTTCAGGGCACAGATGAAGTGGTTTGCGATGTCGTATTCGTTTCTTATGGAGTCACAAACCCTCTGAATTGCATGAACGAAGCATGGTTTCAGTTGGTTAACAACTGATATCATGAATGTTGTCTGTTCCATAACAAGTAGTAGTTTACTTGCTACTCAATGAGACTGTCATGCAACACTCGTGCACCCACCCACTCTCTAGCTCGCTGTGCCAGTTTTATAACACCGCGACAATTACCAGAATGTTACCACTCACGCTGGAACTGCAGTCTCGGCAATTTTTAGTAGCTTCGAGCAGAAACCAGTCTGTTCGGGAACTACGCAGGTGCTGTTACTGCCGTGTCTGTGACCAGTCTCCACTTCCACGCGAACAGGTGACGTCTCACTGTAACACTCACATTCACGACCAGCAGGCCACTGATGCTTATGGGATAGAATCATTCCTTGTCAGTTTCTTTATTGTGCACTAATTTATAGTGATAAATCAAGAAGTTTCGTCAAACAAATATTTTCCATTCTGCCGGTGTGCTATAAACTCCCGCGCCGCATTTACTGAAAGAAGTAGGCTTAGTATTCGTATGTACACAGCAAGCTGAGAAGACGGTAATTGAAAGTTTACAATATTTTATGTTCATTGGAGGTCTTAAAGAACAAATTGGAATGAGGCTTAAAAAAAGAGGACAAAGAGGATTATGGTTAAGGTTGGGGCAGAAAGGGATAATGGTCCCAAAAATGGAAGGAGGTGCGTGAAAAATGTCTCTTCCCGCAACGGGAAAAAATGTCACACGTTATCTTTCCGAACGGCTTTAATTTAACGTAAGAAGAACGTGTGCACCTAAAAATCCTAACCCTGGTAATCATAAACGCGAAGAAATGCAGGAAACATCTTAGGGACGCCTGACTCAGCATGTACAAAAGTCAAAACAATATGAGGTTAAATTAAAAGCAAGTGCTGAACGTTGAACATTAAGAATGCAGAGATGATCGTGGAATCAATACACTGGTGTGTAGAATCTGAGACTGGAATCATACAGACTTCCGGAAATTTGTCTGCACATTTCCGTAGATGGCGAGAGAAGTGCAAGAAATAAAAAAATCAGCCTAACAGCTTACGCATCCATGGTACTGACAAAAATAACTCATAACAGAAAAGGAAACTATAGCTCGGTTAGATGGTCAATGTGACCCTAGAAAAGGCACTGGCACCAGAGGGGCTGTTCTGGGATTGCACTTCATAATAAAAGCAAGACTTCGCAAAAATTAGGACACGTTCATAAGATATGTCGACATAGAAATGTGTTCAATCTAAACTGGTGCTAGGTGTTCGAAACTCCCAGAGAAATAGATTTAAGCCATAGGGAAAGATAAGTAATTACAAAAGAACGAAGAGTTTGAGTTAAAAGGGCTGTAAGACAGGGATGTAGTCTGGTCCCCACCCCCATCCGACTGGTATATCTAACATCGAATCAGTAAAGACAGAAATAGAAAGAAGGCGCTTGAAATTCAGGATGAATGGATAGCGATCACGAGATTCGCTGATATCGTTATCCTCAATGAAGGTGAAGAATTACAGTATTTGTTGAATGGAATGAACAGCCTAGTGACTACAAATATGGATTGAGAGGAAACCGAAGAAAGAAGAATGTAATGAGAATACCAGAAATGAAAACAGCGAAAAGCTTAATATCGAAATAACTGATGTAGTGAAGCAAAATAACCCTTGATGGACGAATCAAGGAAGATATTAAAAAGCTACCTAGCACATGCAAAGATGGCATTTCTGGCGAAGAAAACCCTGTTAGTATAAAGCACAAGTCTTAATTTGAGGAAGAAATTTTTGAGAATGTTGCTTGGGAGCACAGCATTGTGTGGTAGTGAATCATGGACTGTGGGGAAAACAGGAAAAGAGCATTGAAGAGTTTAAGATGAGGTGCTACAGAAGAATGTTCAAATCTAGGTGAACTTACATGGAATGAAGAGGTTCTCCACAGATCCAGCGAAGAAAACAGACGGAAAACATTAGAAGGGATAGAGCGATAGGACATGCAATAGGACATCAGGGAATAAGTGCCATAGTAATAGGGGAAACTGCTGAGAGTAAAAACTAGAGGGAGACAGGTTGGAATACTTAGAACAAATGATAAAGGTCGTAGGGTGCAAATGCTACATAGAGAACAGGAGCTTGGCACAAGAAAGGAGCTGGTAGCGGACCGCATCAAACCAGTCAGAAGACAGACGAATAAAATAAAAAGTTTTGCCCATAAACTTTTTGCTAAGTCTTAACCTCCACACCCCTCTTCAAGCGTTTGTGACTCACATTTTCAACATATCACTGAAATAAAAATAAAAATTTGATTTCTTCGGATATGTGTAAGAACGTTATGAATAAAATTATTTCAAAGTAACTTGCATGTTGCAGCTGTACGGGACAAACGTGCGACCTGTGTACGTGGCGTACGTGAGGTGTCGCCCGGATCCTGACAATTGCTTGCCACCCACGGTATGCTCGCCAGTGTTCAGCTCTGTTACTGTGTCCAGGCGGAAGAACGTTCCCTTTCGGCATCAAGTGTTCAAGCTCATGGGAGACCCGCACGACGAGTGGGAACCTGCTGTTTTACAGGTGTCGACGGCCTGCATCTGCTCTCGGCCAAGTTATAACCCGGGAACAATGACCTTATTTGACATACCACCAGCTACCTGAGAAACAGTGCACTGGCTGGTGCTGAGATATCGTGTGAACTGTTACGGGAGTGGTGTTACGACAGTTCAGTCTGTTTTAAAGATTGATGATGTATGTATTGCTAATATATTTTATTAGAAAGTCTGTGCCACCATTTTACGAGTACTGACGATTTGTGCAAGGTTTCTGCTGAACTGCATGTAAAATAGAGAACATATTTATTGATACAGCCTTAATGTGGGAGCTATGAATGTAGTTTTAGCGGTGTGACATGATTAAAACTGTGTTAAGAGATAGTTTATTCGCCGTTATTTCGGAGAATGTTCCATACCTTGACTCCAAGAAAGTATTTAGTTTGGAAACTTGTGGTAAGTTCCTATGGGACCAAACTGCTGAAGTAATCGGTCCCTAGGCTTACACTCTACTTAATTTAATTAAGCTGACGTGCACCAAGGACAGCACACGGGGGGAGGGGGCGGCTGGGCCACACGGGGGTGGGGCAGCTGTGCGAACCATGGCAAGATGCTTCAGACCGCATGGCTACCCAGGGTGGCCAAAGTGCTTACTCTCCAGTTCATAACTACCAAATTTATGTCTTCGCAGTCCTTCACAAAGTTTTCCCGACAGCGTTTCTGTAGTTTTACTACACGACTACTTTCAAACGGAAGACACGATTCACTCCTTTTGAATGGCAAACCACTACGGGTAGGATTTGTAGTCTTCAAACGAGCGGGGCTCGAATACCTTTTTGCCAATCACCATTTTAAGTAGCACCCTGTCCCCTTCCATCCCGACCACCTGAAGTTACGAATAAAGGAATGATCCTAGAAAGAAGTTCTGGTCCATCCTTCCCTAGGACAGGTTGTGATTCACCCCTAACGACCCTGTCGATGTTTAATGCACAGGTCTTGGTGTCATTCGGTTAATTAGTCCTCATTCACAACCAGTCTCCTTCTGACCGCAAGTATAATCCAAAAGTTTTGGTACACCTGATCACTTGTATAATGAACTGAGGATGAGTGAAAGTGTAAAATGGTACGCTCAGTGGGTGACCAGAATTTGAGTTTTAGGGATCGTATTGTCAGCTTGCAGTAGCTTAGCTGACACTATCAGTTCATTGTCACCTAGTATTCCTATTCAGCTACATGCAGGGAAAGTAACACTAAGAAGCCATGCGGTCTCAAAATCTCGAAGGGTAAATAGCTTTCAGAGTAAGCGGAGGAAACTACACTATCGTACGCAGATACAGCATGCTAACCTTAATTTCTATGTATAAAGCACTTCGAAAAATATGCATTAAATGTGAGACCGAAACTACTTTACTCTCTAAGTCGGTAATAAGTTAAAACACCTGTGTATTTGTTACTGGCGTATCGTTCTACTAGTATGGACTTTTTTTTTTTCTTCTCCAGACTTGTGAGCGTGTCTATGGAGAACGGCAGAGTGTATTTTTCTGACATACTGTCAAACTCCAAATGAAATCTGAGCTAAAAGGTTATCCGCTATCTAGCTTGGTGCGATTCTTAGTCCTTAACGTGGCTTCATCCAGTCTCGTACATACTGATGGCAACATGATCGGTAGGGGAACTCGGGACTGAACAGGATATCAGGGCACAACGGGACTGGGCTGTTTCTAAACTTGCAATTAGTTCAACCTATTGCAGTGACATATAATAGTTAAGTCTCTGAATTGGAGAAGCAGCATTGCAGCTTCGAACTGTAGTGCAACGTGCAACGTGCAACGTACAACGTAAAAGTTATTAACGTACCCAGTTGTGCTTTTATAACTTTTGAACTTCAGCGCGAGATAAGCAGTTAAATGTTTATTGTACTCCATTTAATTACATGTAATCTTACGGTACACGCCATTCGTTATCAGTTAGTTATACAATACGATTAAATACTGAAGTTATTACAACCTACAAAAGTTTAGCTGAAACGTGCTCTTGGGGCGGAACAGGATGGGGCCGAACGGAATATTGTTCAGTGATGCTAAACCATTTTTTATGAAATTAGATTTTAATCTTCCACCTAACTTTTCCAGGTGGTGTGAACGTAAGTTAGGAAGTCTGATAACAGAAATCGGATACCAAATCAAAGATCTCAGCGATTTTCTTCTGAAATGGTAGTTTCAAAGGCATTTAAGGAGTTGAACATACGTTAGAAAGATACTTTCCTAAAGCTAAAAATGAACCCAATCACAGAGTTCAATAAATCAGTTCGAAATTTAGAAATGTATCCACTGCATAAGAATACGATGAGCTGATAACATTCCTAAAGTCAACGGAGAACAGAATTTACAGGCAGGCAATGAAATATCCCATTATCAGTTCATTAACCTAACGAGTAGCAGAAAGAAATGGCTTGCCACACAACATTTGACAAACTTGGCTAGCTGGACAAGATTGGGCTATAGGATTTATTACAAGGCATACTGAATTCTGTTCCAAAGCCAAAAATAACACATGGTGCACAACCGATGGAAACATAAGTACCAGTGACGGTGACAGTAAAGTGGTACTAAATGTTAAAAATAAAGGTACGGTTTCGAAAACTAAAAATCTAATTGTTAATCATTTTTGAAGATTCCATATTCCTTAGCCTAAATTATTCCTTAAACACCTTTTTGCTAGTTTTAGGATTATTTTTCTAATGATTTCAACGTATATGCAACAATTTGACTGGAAATTGCCTTATCCCATTCTGCTCCATGGTTAGGCAGAACGGGAAGAATGCAAACATTTCTTTGCAAAGTTTTAACACACAGTTCAAATCGATTTTCAAGTGAGGTAAGTTAGATTATATTTGAAGGTGATTCTTTGTCCTTTTTGTGTTCCTTTATTCTACAGCAATTGTTAAACTACTCCTGTCAGAGTTCCCCTATTCTCAGGATGCATGTCACGTAATGTTCTATTAAGATTAAATAGTGTCACACTCATCTCGAGATACTGGTCTTCCAGACATCAGCAGCTTGAAATACCCTTCGTCCTCCCACCTCCCCTCCCGCCCCCCACCTCCCATAGACGAATAAGAAAGCCTTCGACCTAAATTGTATCGAAGCAAGTATTAGATCGTTCCAAAACCGGTTAAATACATAACCTGCTTTTCAGAAATACTACGAAAACCAGTTGCTGAACAGTTAAGATTACCTGTCATGTCAAATACGTGCCCCGCTCATACAATTAAACTTCGTGGTTACTTCACTCTACCCTCGACATGTTAGCAAAAATATGAAGTATTGCTTAAGGAATAAAAACTTCGTCCGAAATCTTACTAAATGCTTTCTTCGAAAATTGCTTTAAACAGTTGCTGCAGTAGCACACTAGAATTGTGGATGGATGTGAAAACATACGTGACTTCTTAGCAACAAATTAGCTCGAGCAAAAATAAACGCAAAATGTCCTCTAAAATGCAAGTCTTAATTCCGAAATAACTATGCAAATGTAGACCAGAGATGGCTAAAATTCACAGAAATAGTGCCAACAGCAATGGAAAGAGTTACATCAAATTAATAAGACTGAAATGACTCGCCATGATACAACAGCTCAGAACGCTATTGCAGAAGCATCGAAAGAAGCATGTCCATTTAAAAAAGGAAAATCCACGAGATCAGCAGAGTCTTACAGAAGCTCGATATTTAGCGTGAGCTTAAATGTTTAATGCCTTTTACAGTTTCCAAAGTCACTCTCTCGAAATCTGGTAGAAAAGTCCCAAAGATACTCAGGTCGTATGTGAAGTACACTAGCTGCCAGATACAACCAATACTTTACGCGATAACGATGGCAATCTTACTGATGACATTGCCGTTAAGTAGGAGTTACTAAATATGGTTTTCCGAAGTATCTCCGAAAGAAATAGTAAATATTTACTTCCAAACAAGAACTGCGAATGTAACTTGGAAGTAGATACTTTCAGCGTAACAATGCAGATTAAATCAGTTAATAAAGGCAAATCCTCCGGTTCGGGTTGTAAACGAATATAGTTTGTACTTAACACTAGCATAAAACCGCTCGCACGACGGAAGATCCGTACCTAATGAGTGGAAAGTTGAACAGCTCAAATAAGTACTCAAGAAAGAATGTAGGCGTAAACTGATGAATTGCAGGCCCGTATCACTGAAGTCTATTTGCAGAAGGACTTGTTAACATATGCTGTGTTCAAAGATTATGAATTACCTAGCAGAAAATTATCAACTGACATACTGTCAGCACGGTTTCAGACAATACCGTTCTTGTGAATTATAGCTAGCTCTTCATTCTCGCGAAATGAGGGCTATTGACTGGATTCACGATTTCCTGCCATACGTCAAAGTTCGTAGCATCTGAGGGAAAGTTTGCGAGTAAAACAGAGATATCTGGCGTTCCCCAGGGAATTGTTACAGGCCCTCTGCTGTTCCAAATTACATAAACGATTTAGGGGGACAGGCTGAGCAGCTCGTACATAGTTCGCAGAGGATACTGTCTTTTGCCATCTAGTAAAGTCACATAAGATCATGTGAAATTGGAAAATGGTTTAGGTGAGATCTGCATGGTGCGACAAGTGACAATTGTCCCCTTATGTGGAAAGATAAGTCCCATCCACATGAGTATTAAAACGAATTGGTAAAATTTAGGTTAGACGAAAAATCAGTTATAAAATGTCTAAATTTAATGAACTTTGCTGATCTCGGGATTTTCCTTTTTTTTAAATGGACATGCTTCTTTCGATGCATCTGCAATAGCGTTCTGAGCTGTTTTGTGTATCATGGCGAGTCGTCATGGATAACTTAAATTGAAACGATAGCGTAGATAATGTTGTGGGGAAATGTAGCAAATGACTGCGTTTTATGAGAACAGTTGGAAGATACAGCAGGTCTAGAGCACTGCTGTGCGGTGTGGGATCAATACCATATAGGACTAACGGATAATATGAAAAAAAAAACTTCAAAGAATAGCATATCGTTTCGTATTATTGCGCAAAAGGGGGAGAGCGTATCGGATATGATACCGAAGTTTGCGGTGGCAATGATTACAACAAATGGATTTCTCGTTGCAGCGAGGTCTCCTTGCGAAATTTTAATCACCTGCCTCCTCCTCCAAATGTGAAAATATTTTGACGCCCATCTATGTACGAGGAAATTTTCACAGTAATAAAATAAGTGGAATCACAGTTTACACGAGAAAATTGAAATATTAGTTCTTCCTATGTGCTGTCAGAGTGGAATGGTGCAGAAAATGAGATCAACCTTCAGCCGGTGCATAAGTGTGAATTGTGTAGCAGTCATCCAGATGTGTAGACAGTATCAGGAGATAAAACGCCTCAGGGATAAGGCGTATAACATATTAACAAGTCAGTTCAACTGACTTGAGCTGGAGACGCATGGTAGGTGCTAGGCAAGCTGGCACTGTACTTGTTATATCATTTGTAGGAATTTATCGTCCAGTATTATGCGTCATAGTCGCCATAAACCATGGTTTTCGGTTGACAGGCAATATTCCAAATTTATACGTGAAGTAGGAGAAAGGCAAGTACTCACGGACGGCTGACTCATATGGCGCATTGAGAAATGCAACAGAAAATACTTAAACTTGCTTTTTAGTTCCTGCTCTTCAGCAAAAGTACCCACATTAAGAAACATTACCTTCATGAGAGAATGCGAAAGAGTTGGCAAGGTAATGTAAATACTGTTTGAGTGTGTCTATACGCAAGTCATCCAAAGGCAGATGGTTGCCTTCCCGTTGTTACGTATTACTCCGATATTGTCCAATGGTGTCATCCAGATCAGTTCCTCATCACACATATGCCAATGCGCTTAGCTTCAGTATGTCGCATGGCTTACAAATCCACATACACAATTAACTACACAAAATGACAATTACATAGCCTAAGATACAGCAAGACAGTTGATACTCTAAACACCCGCCTAGACTGTAAATTTACTGGAAGTAGGGCCCTAGTGTGATCATATTATCTGAGTTGATCTCATATTACCTCTGCACGGCAATGTATCCTGGAAATGAATTACTGATTGTAACGGGAGGGTCTGTTACGTGTGATATATCATCTCTGAAAAATACATTTACAGTTTTATGTGGTTTTAGGTAAAATAATAAAGATGCTACATTTGTCCTCATCAGATGATTTTTGTGACTTCTTAATTTTCATGTTATAATATTCCAGTTGGTTGTGGTGGTGTTGCTGTAGGTTGTGGTGGGTTCGAACAGCCACAGGTGAAATAATTCGGGACACGTCCATGTAAACACTTGTTTGGATGTGTGTTATGCCTTAACTGTGGATCTTTGGTGAAAATGGTTTTATATCAGACGAAAAGCTCAACAGTGACGAACACAGACAAAAATATGGTTCCTGAAATAAATACTTAATTTCCATTTTTGACTAGTCGCCAGTTTGTTAATCTGCATAGTATGGTTAATTCGTTCACCAGTTAGAAACATCTAAAGCACGTGAAAGTATGCATACTTAAGGGGAAATTAGACAATGAAACAGTATCCTTAAACTGCCAGTCATCTCCGGGGGAAATAAAAGAAGTCGATTGAGGAACATTTAGAAAATCATCGAAAACCTGGACGTTATTATCGTTCGGGAATTGATTGAAAACAGCGAGGCCTCTGCTTCACCAAATTGGTCAGAGAAGAAAAATATAAACGACATGGACCAGGACATTAACTATTTATTTAGTACATTTCCTTTCTATTTGCTTAGCGCATTATTTACAGAAGTCTCGTTTCACCAACTTGTCATTTTCAATTAATCGATTTGTGTGTCACAAATAGTGTTCTGGAGTGTCTTTTGAAAATCTTCCTCAGTTTTCGTGCTGTTGAAGTTTTTAAGAACGCTGTGTACAGTTTGCACTTAATTTGGATTTGTTCGCTTCAGAGCACGATCTTGCAGTACCTCAGTCTTAAAATTAAAATGGTAATATTGATAGAAAGCGTAAGACACAGCAAACAGTGCCTGGCAAGAAAAGCAATGTTTAAACATATGCGTATAAAAGTGCAAGCAAAACTTAGTGCAACATATTTGGTGGCTTGGAGCAAAAATATGTTGCAACAGAAAGATTAGCACATATAAAGTTAAATGCGACAGCTGTAATATTTTAAGCAATTTATTACACCAGGGCAAATGGTATACTAGTCATAAAATATGTACTGAACACAAAAAGAAAACTGATACGTTAAAGTAAAACGTCACTGTCAAATGCGAAACACTGCAAGGAACAAAATAACGATTGATATTTTTCGAAATTATAAAAAACCTCAAGTATCCTGTTAACAAATACGTCACGCAGCAAATTCTCGGGTGTGCATACAAATGTTTATAGTTGCTACTTGGCGCAAACGGCAGATCGGCTCATCGTGTCATAACCGGTATGTGGGGGCACGCAAAGGGTGCATTGTTGCAGAACGCCGAGCCATAATCAAGAAGTGCAAACGACGCAGTATGATATCCTAATGCGTTATTCTGCGAGCCTTGCACTACAAAGCCATACCATGTAACCTCTGAGCTCAGACGCTCCACGGCGTCCTAGCACAGACGGAAAGTGAGAAGACAAGGGGAACTGTGCGACGCACTAGGTCGAAGTTTGGTTCAAACTTGCCTAAAAGCCTAATCAGTTACGGTGCAAAACATGGCGCCTTATGACGTCACCCTCTGGCTCGGCGATGCTTCAAACAAGGGTCAGCAAATACGAAAAAAGGCCAGAGCTTTACACACCACAGATCAGTATCGACACGAAAAGGCCTTGGTTTGGCGTAAAGCGTGTCAATCACAGCATCCCTTCCCTTTGGGCATTGATTGCCACACATTCCGTGGTCGAATACAATTCAGTGCGATGAACAACAGGACGTACTTCATGACAACCTTTGACATTGCGGGCATTCCCCGGACAATTCAATCCTTATCTCATGATATCATGGGCGTGCAACCCCATTGAACGTGATCGCACCCATTTCGAACGTAGCAATTTTTGCTCCGATGCATAGGATGGAACCGCTAGGGACAATTGAAAACCATTAGACATTTGAAAATGATAGAAGCGCAAAGGATATTTATGCTTGGCAGCCCTTCTGTTTTGCGGCCTCCTGTGGCGTGATACAAGCGGGTGCGACACACACACACACACACACACACACACACACACACACACACTAATACACGCTGCTGTGACAGGCAGCCATTTACACACAACTGCGCTGAGTGGCACTATATCGTTGAACTACTACCTCCTGCGCGCATGTGAAAGCCTAAGGGATGTTGGGAGGGTTGCCTGTCACCCCGACGCCTAGTAATTAGTGACAGGCTCTCTCCGTACCGGCACAATTTTAAAGTGCTCTTCATAGGTAAGTCGATGGCACCAAAGGTGTTGCCGAACTGAAAAAGCGTAAATACAGTTTGCTGCTTTGTATCGCTTTCAGATTTCGTCGAATAGTTTTGAACCAGTCCCTAGTAGTTCCATTCTGTACAGCATAGCGAAAGCAGCATTTAGGCCACACTCCAGACGGGTATGATAATGTACAGTGGGGTGGTTGGTATCGCCCGGAGGGTACCAGCAGTGACAAACGTCGTCAAAAACTTCGTCCTGTTGCTAATAGCATTGCGAACTGTCGGTTTCGACCGCGAAATGTGGGAATGAAAGCCCAAAGGGCTTCCGTTGAAGTCCTTTATGCCACCACCTGTGACCTTTCCATAATATTCTGAGTGACGGTGTGCCGGAGAAGTTTCCCTTGCCCACCCATAGTAAGACAGTGATTCGCGGTTTTGACCTTCGTTGCACAACCATCAAGAGAATGGGTGAAACACGGATAAAAGAAGGAATGACAACCTTACAATTGTGACACTTACATGATGGTGTTGGAATTTTGATGAAATTCAGTGCCAACGTAACATCGTTAGCCTGCCTTACATCTCACCACACATGAACTTCTTAGCTTCGTTTTTCGCATTTGTCGAAACCTTTTGTTTCAAGCAACACACACAACAATTTCCAATTTGAGAACAAAATTAATATTAGATGCTGTAGCAGTGGACAGCTGAAATGAAGGCAGAGTTGTTGATACACTTAACAGGTTCGCTGCGCCTGACGCTTACAAGCGTTTCCGCGTTCAACGCGGCAGTGCGGCTGACGCTTACAAGCGTTTCCGCAATCTACAAGCCAGTGCGGGTAAAGCTTATAAGCGGTGCGTTCGCTAGCTGAGTACTCAGCGTACTTTGTTCGGCTGTGCACTCGTGTTAGTGCAAGCAACCAACGAAATATCACGTAACATTTTCCTATCTGCAGTTCTCTGTTTTCGTCTTTAGTCGTCTGTGTTGTACATTGTTTGCAATGGCGGCGAATCAATCGACACCGGGGCCTTCTAACCCGAAAAAGAGTAGGAAGAGTGAACAACATTCTGACAATGAGTTACTGTGTTAGAAGATAGTGATGTTGAGTTCAGGTGGGACGAACCAGAGGAGGGTGGCTAGAATTTGGAGATAGCAGAAACATATCATTAGGATGACAGTGTGGAAGCAGAGCTGTCGAATGTGTTTCGCGCCACTTCGGAATCGGACGACACGGACGACGATGAGGAAACCACCGACGATAAACAACCCGCGCTCGCAGAAGTAAGCAAGCCATATGCGACTTGGCATGAAGAACTACATGGGATTCAGTATCATCCGTTTACAAAAGCAAAATATTTGCAGATAAATCCTGCTGGCAATACGCCAATGGGCTTCTTTAGGCTACTGATTACAGATGACATACTGCAGCTCGCAGTTGATGAAACGAACGGTAAAGCACCCAATATACACTCCTGGAAATGGAAAAAAGAACACATTGACACCGGTGTGTCAGACCCACCATACTTGATCCAGACACTGCGAGAGGGCTGTACAAGCAATGATCACACGCACGGCACAGCGGACACACCAGGAACCGCGGTGTTGGCCGTCGAATGGCGCTAGCTGCGCAGCATTTGTGCACCGCCGCCGTCAGTGTCCGCCAGTTTGCCGTGGCATACGGAGCTCCATCGCAGTCTTTAACACTGGTAGCATGCCGCGACAGCGTGGACGTGAACCGTATGTGCAGTTGACGGACTTTGAGCGAGGACGTATAGTGGGCATGCGGGAGGCCGGGTGGACGTACCGCCGAATTGCTCAACACGTGGGGCGTGAGGTCTCCACAGTACATCGATGTTGTCGCCAGTGGTCGGCGGAAGGTGCACGTGCCCGTCGACCTGGGACCAGACCGCAGCGACGCACGGATGCACGCCAAGACCGTAGGATCCTACGCAGTGCCGTAGGGGACCGCACCGCCACTTCCCAGCAAATTAGGGACACTGTTGCTCCTGGGGTATCGGCGAGGACCATTCGCAACCGTCTCCATGAAGCTGGGCTACGGTCCCGCACACCGTTAGGCCGTCTTCCGCTCACGCCCCAACATCGTGCAGCCCGCCTCCAGTGGTGTCGCGACAGGCGTGAATGGAGGGACGAATGGAGACGTGTCGTCTTCAGCGATGAGAGTCGCTTCTGCCTTGGTGCCAATGATGGTCGTATGCGTGTTTGGCGCCGTGCAGGTGAGCGCCACAATCAGGACTGCATACGACCGAGGCACACAGGGCCAACACCCGGCATCATGGTGTGGGGAGCGATCTCCTACACTGGCCGTACACCACTGGTGATCGTCGAGGGGACACTGAATAGTGCACGGTACATCCAAACCGTCATCGAACCCATCGTTCTACCATTCCTAGACCGGCAAGGGAACTTGCTGTTCCAACAGGCCAATGCACGTCCGCATGTATCCCGTGCCACCCAACGTGCTCTAGAAGGTGTAAGTCAACTACCCTGGCCAGCAAGATCTCCGGATCTGTCCCCCATTGAGCATGTTTGGGACTGGATGAAGCGTCGTCTCACGCGGTCTGCACGTCCAGCACGAACGCTGGTCCAACTGAGGCGCCAGGTGGAAATGGCATGGCAAGCCGTTCCACAGGACTACATCCAGCATCTCTACGATCGTCTCCATGGGAGAATAGCAGCCTGCATTGCTGCGAAAGGTGGATATACACTGTACTAGTGCCGACATTGTGCATGCTCTGTTGCCTGTGTCTATGTGCCTGTGGTTCTGTCAGTGTGATCATGTGATGTATCTGACCCCAGGAATGTGTCAATAAAGTTTCCCCTTCCTGGGACAATGAATTCACGGTGTTCTTACTTCAATTTCCAGGAGTGTATTTGGGAGCGAAAATATGAAAGAGGGCTCTAGGATTAGTAATTGGAAACCTGTAAGTATAGGAGAAATACTGGTCTTCCGGGGTATATCATTAGATATGGGTAATGCCAAATATGGCCGATTACAAGGTACAGGAAGAAAGACCCGCTGTTAGAAAAATCGAGGAATAGCGATGAGTATGGGCAGAGACAGATATTTGATCTTAGGCTCACTGAATTTTGCGAAAAATCCAGTCAGGAGACCCGAAACCAGATGATCGACTATGTAAGCTACGCCCTATATGGAATTATTTTAACAGAATGTCAGGTGTTTTATCCAGGTAGAGATCTATCCTTAGATGAAGCAGTGATTCTTTGGAGGGGACGATTGTCATTTAGACAATATATAAAGAACAAAATGAATAAATATGGCATCAAATTATGCATGCTAAATAATCCAGACGGTTTCGTAAATAAATGCGCTGTGTTCACGGGATGGGTGGTGATGGGGGGAGAAGGGCATGCTGAACAGATAGTATATTCCTTGGAAGAGAAACTGCATGTTGGCCATCACTTTTACATGGACAATTTTTACAACAGCTTTGCCTTAGCTAAAACCTGGTTGATTGCAAAAACACATTGCACCAGGACACAAAGGGTGAATAGAGCAACTACCCCTGAAGACGTGGTATGCACAAAACCGGGAAACGGAGACGCTATTACACTATATTCGGACGGCGTGATGATCGGTAAATGGAAGGATAGACGAAAGGTCTCATATTTCCACAGAATACCGTAATACAATGGGACTTGTGCCGAATGCACGCCAGCAAATAGTCTCGAAACCACTGCCAATTATCAAATATAATAGTTGTATGTCTGGAAGCGATAGGCAGGACCAGATGTTGTATTATTTATGTGAACAAAAGACTATCTGCTGGCCAAAGAGACTATTCTTCCATGTAGTTGACATGCTAATGTTAAATACACATTACATATATAATAAATACTCAGGGCATAAAATGACGTATGATTATAGAATATGAATAATAAAGGGAGCACTTTAATGGGCGCTACAAAAGGTGTGCGAAACAAATATCGTAAAGGCACACATGTTGTACATAAGCGGGACGCCACTGAAGGGAAGAAGCAAGTTATGAGGAAGCGATGTAAAACGTGTGCGGAACGAGGGAAGTGAACGGATACACCATACGTGTGCATAACGTGTCCAAACAAACCTGAGTTGTGTTTGTATTTGTTTTATTTGATAGCCAAGTAAAATGTTCTTAGATTGATTGCTCAGAACATAAGGTTTCTGTACAGTATGTGGACTTACTTTGTCGTTTGCTATAAAGATAACATCTGTACACATTGCAAACGTATTTGTTATATGTGCGTTTGATAAACCTTTTGGTGCTTTCAGACTCTAATTCTTTCTCAATGGAGCGGATTTATCGCATGTTTGAATTGCATTTTCTTTCCAGTTTGGAAAAAATCAATAAATCAGAGGCGTTGTTAGAATTGTTTGCAATAAATGAATATGACGCTTATAAGCGTTAGACAGCATGCAGATTTCACACATGATCGTTATGCAGCTGAAACGTACTTCTATTTCTGTATCTAGCACCATCTCTTGCGCAGGAGTTCTATTCGATGTCAATATTACGTACGTGCATAACATGAACTTACAGGTTTCGCAGGGATATGATCTCAGCTCTCAGTTCACGTGCGCTTACAAGGGTCCGCCTAGAGCGTTAGCGACCCGCACTGCAGACCGCAGCAAACGTGATAATACGTACATTAGAAGAAAAACTCTTCCCCCCCCCCCCCCCTCCCCCGAGACTGGAGAACCTTATACGCAGTCAAATGTATCAGCGCTTCCATTCATCAACAACCCGCCCACAGATTATAGCACTATTTTAATTGCTTTAACTTATGCCATCATGGAGAGTAAGAAGACTACATTGCAAACATGTATTGTGATGTTTGATCAACCACGCTACATCAAAGTTAAAGATGTAATAGGTTTGTTTATAAATAAATAAATCTTCTGCTACCAGTCACGATTTTCTTTATTTTACTATTTGCACGACGCGTTTCGAGAAATAATTCCCATTTTCAAGTGCGTTTTTATGATGTGTGTTAAGCCATTTCTTTTGATGTTGTCAGTGTGTGTGTGTGTGTGTGTGTGTGTGTGTGTGTGTGTGTGTGTGTGTGTGTGTGAGAGAGAGAGAGAGAGAGAGTGTCTGCTTAATTTTGTTGACTTTCACTGTAACACATAAGAAACGTATCATCAAAATAAAAGTACTAAAAACAGTTGCACACATAAGATTCAACAAGCACTGTCAACAACTAGGCATAATTCCGAAATATATAAAAGTGAAAATATGTTCTAGCAGCAACATAGCAAAACTTATAAAACATAAAGCAGAAAAACTCTGGTTGAAAACCGAAATAAGGCAGTTACATAAGAAAAAGGACTTACTAAACAGAAAGCTACTCAACATGCAGATAGAAGCAGCAAACAACATGGAACCTACAGTTTATGACAGAATTTGCAGGCATATCCAGGAAATAGTCGACAAGGAGTACTTGACGATTTGCAACACACATAACAAGAAACTACAGACCTTGACATCCAAACAAGACAAGAGATCCAACCTTGAGATAACTGACAAAAGCAAACACACAGTATACAGTAGAGTGGTAAACAACACTGACATAAAGTTCAACCAAAGAGAAAACGATCTACTCCAAAAAGGACTAAAATACAACGTAGAACCTAACCTCAACAACCATACACTGAAACAGGTTATAGCTGCTACTAAAAGTGCAGCAGATGCTGCAAAATTAAATTCAAATACAAAAGCAGCAATAGGTCACAAAGTAAGCAAGCTTCTTGAGAAAGAAATGAATAAAGATAAGTTTAGATCTAAATATACACTAAATGATACAAAAACTTTAAAATCTATAAATAATAAACTGAAAAACCACCAATCCATAGTTGTAAAGTCAGACAAAAGTAATACATTAGTTGTGATGAAAGAAAAAGAATACATAGACAAAACAAATGAATTTTTTGCTAATAACATTCAGCACATTGAAAAAGACCCAACCAAACAATTCCAAAGTAAAATTAAGGAACAATTAAAGAACACACATTTCCTGTTGACAGAAACTGAAAAGAAATACCTTACATGTATGAATCCAAAAGCACCACGCCTAAGAGCACAGCCAAAAATACACAAAAATGGGTACCCGATACGTCCTGTGGTCAACTCTATAAACAGCCCAGCATACAAACTGTCTCAAAAACTGAATAACATACTGGTGAAAAATTATACATATGAAAGAACATATTCCATAAAAAACAGCATGATTCTAGCCAAAGAACTAAGAACCAGAAAGCTCCCCCAAGATGCACAGTTTATATCACTTGACATCACCAACCTTTATTCAAACATACCCATACAAGAAGCTCTAACAGTAATACAAAAGAACCTTATGCAACACAAGAAACTTTCATACACAGAGATTGTCGAATTTATGGAACTCCTTCAGCTAACCCTAAGTTACAACTACTTTACCTTTAATGACAACATTTATATGCAACCAGATGGCCTAGCAATGGGATCATGTATATCCGGTACCATAGCTGACATATACATAAATCACTTAGAACAAAAATTATTTGACAGCCAAGAACCCTGCCTAAGGAAAATAGAATTTTATAGGAGATATGTAGATGACACACTACTGTTAGTGAAAGGAGATACCAAAGACATCACAGACATTCTTAATCATTTCAATAATCTAAATGAGAAAATCAAATTTACAGTGGAACATGAGCAAAATAAAAGTATCAACTTTCTGGACCTAAATATTACAAGACACAACAACACATGCACATTCAAAATTTATAGGAAAAACAGTGACTGACACCACAATCCCTGCAACCTCATGTCACCCAAATATTCATAAACAGGAAGCTTACAGGTCAATGCTGCATAGGGCAAAAAAATACCATTTAACCAAGAAAATATGCAACAAGAAATAAACACAGTGAAGAAGATTGCAGTTGCCAATGGTTACAATGCTTCCATGGTTGACACAATCTTAGACAAAATGAAGAGAAACCCAGGTACAAACTGCACCACAGAAGAAAAAGAGAAAAACAAATATATATCTAGCATTCCATACATAGGCAATGTATCACAGAAGATTGCAAATATTTTCAAAAATCACAGAGTAAAAATTGGGTTTTCTACATCCAATAAACTACATCAAAAACTAATACATAATATAAAGTGTAATCATGATCCATATTCAGACTCTGGAATATACAAGGTAACATGCCAGGAATGCTCCAAGTTCTACATAGGACAAACAGGCCGAAATATCAACACCAGGTACACAGAGCACATTAGAGCATACACCCACAACAAACACACTACATCAGCAATAGCAACACACATACATAATACAGGACACCCATTTGGAAAAATAGAGCAAAATGTCAAAGTACTCCACCGACTAGATAAAGGACATAAAATGGATTTGCTTGAAGAACTGGAGATATATTCACATTACAGAAAATATGAAGATAAAATATTAAATGAAAAACTTGAAAGTGAATCAGTGAATTTCTTCAGATGTTTCGATAATATACTTAAATAAAAATAGTAAAACATAGAAATAAGCACAATTGTAAATTCAGTATAAGTAATTCATGAGCCAAATTGTAAAGATAAATTAACCTCTGTACAATAGCATATCATAATCTGTGGAAGACCTATAATGTTATCTCTGTGAACTACCTATAAGAAGATCTTTGTAACTGTTTTATTTATATAAGATATTTTCGATGTGTAAAATGTAAAAGTTGTGTGTGATGTTAAGTGTGTGTGACTCTCTACACAAATGGACCATTAGAAAATTGTAAGTACAAATTGTTCTCAAACTTTAGCCACTAACCTCACAGAAAAAATATTGATACCCAACTAAAAATCGCGTTTCTTATGTGTTACCGTAAAAGTCAACAAAACGAAGCAGACACACACACACACACACACACACACACACACACACACACACACACACACACACACACACACACTGACAACATCAAAAGAAATGGCTTAACACACATCATAAAAACGCACTTGAAAATGGGAATTATTTCCCGAAACGCGTCGTGCAAATAGTAAAAAAATAAAGAAAATCGTGACTGGTAGCAGAAGATTTATTTATTTATAAACAAACCTATTGTATCTACAGTCGCAGGCTTTCAAAAACCATTTATAATGGATCAAATCAGATTATAGATGTAGTGGCAGTGGAGGCTAATTGCGGGAATGAGCTATTCACGTATGTTGTATTCGATTAGGAGGCTTTCACTTGATGTCTTTTCTAGGAGCAATAGGATTTCTAATGAGACAGTGAACGCCCTCAACTTTTGGAGACTGTATATGCTGCAGCTTCTGTTCCTCATACTTTCTGGTCGTGCATACACGAGGACAATTCAAACTCACTCTGCAGTCATGTGTGCTGTTTCCATCGTAATACTGGAGGAAATGGTAGTCGTGGAGGAGAAGCAACATATTAAAGACTGCATTTCTGATATGAGTGTAAACGATGCTTTTTTTTCGGCGATTTGGAAATAGATCAAGTAATTGAAAAGCTGGAAAATAAATTTGTCAACACAATGGATGATATTAAGCAAAGATGGAAAACTTCCCAGTTATGGATACAATACATTCAGCTTGTCACCTTGGCGTGGCATTCCATCCAAGCAGAGCGTATGGGAAACTGAGAGCTCCATGTAGAATGTGTGAGAGCTATGCTCCCGATATTCCATGCAACTGGACGCTTTCCTTTTGCTAAGGCGTGTCCTTTGAACCTCCACGACATGGAAAAACTGAAAGAAACCATGAAACCTGCGGAGTTCGATAAATTCACTGAGGACAGTTTCTTCACGGTTCGACCCTCTGATGAGTATTGGTGTGGAGCATGGACCGACAGGACGATAGAACAAACGTTGATGAAGAACCTGAAGAGTATTGGAGGTGTTTCACACGGAAGAGGTTTCACTGATAGTATGTTGAACCGATGGATTGGCGTTATACCAATAGCCCAACACATATGTCAAGCTATGGAACAGTTCTGCAATTTACATTCGGTTTCGAGTGATCAAAATGTTGAACTGAGGAGTAGGAGGATAGACATTGACTAGAAAATTCGCAGAAGATTTAAGAAATGGTTGCAACAACAAATTCCATTTGATTCTAACAGCAAAAAAATGGCTCTGAGCACTATGGGACTTAACATCTGAGGCCATCAGTCCCCTAGAACTTAGAACTACTTAAACCTAACTAACCTAAGGACATCACACACATCCATGCCCGAGGCAGGATTCGAACCTGCGACCGTAGCAGTCGCGCGGTTCCGGACTGAGCGCCTTAACCGCGAGACTACCGCGGCCGGCGATTCTAACAGCAGTTTCATTCATTAGGATCTGGATTAGTAGCTTCTCAGGAAGTAAACTGCCACAAAGCTGTGCCTGTTGGTGAAGAAGCTCTTCGAACGATAGTTACTGTCTTACCACAATTTGGTTCTGTGAAGCTTAAGCAATCCAGCATGATTAGGACAATGTGCATGTCAACTCTTAGGCTTAAAAAAATATAACTAAAGTAGATACTACGCAGTTATTTCAGGGAATACTGTGCACGTTTCACTCACCTTCTTCACGTACGAATTTTCGAGTGTACCAACGTCTCTTTTTGATAACAATGGACCTGAAATGAATATTGACAATAATAAATCGAAGTTCTTTGTTACAGATGCAGGGTTTTGTATCCACCACTTCGTGTGGACCGAGAATGGAACTGTTGGTGACATTTATACAACCTTAATAGCCTATATTCAGAGACATTATAAAGATGATGTTGCTCTTGTATTTGACGGATATTCAGAAATCTCTCTCAACATAAAAACGATGAAGCGGACCTCACGAGAAATTTCCTTTAATGACGAGACGTTATGCGTTGAATCACAGTCTGCCTTTCTAAGTAACCTCAGCAATAAGGAAATGTTTATTACACAGCTTGTGCAAAAACTAGACATTTTTTGTATTGAAACAAAGATGGCGGATGATGCAGATGTTGGAATTGTTGCAAAATCAATAAATCCCTCAAACTTTTGCCAGCAAGTGATTATAGTGGGTTAAGCACTTCTTGTGCTACTTACCACTCTTGCTCCAGACGACACAGACATAATCCTTATTAAGGAAGGTAAAGGTAGCATCAGAACAAGGTGTTACAGTTCTAAAGATATACGTAACTCCTCGCTCATTCATGAATGCAAGAATTCAATACTGTTTCTTCAAGCAGCAAGTGGTTTTGACAACACTTCAGTCTTGTTTGGGAAAGGAAAGCTGCAAGCTTTAAACTATTCAACCGGTATCGCCAACTTCATAATATTCCACACACATTCAACGATCCTACCTTCCTCTCCTGATACCATTGCAAAAGTATGAGATATATTTATACTCTGTCTCTACACAAAAACAGTAGAGAGTCCTGATGATAACTAAAATGCCATTCGATTTAAATGGTTTAGTCTATTTGTGGGTCAGGCAAACAATGCTGTCATACTCCCTCATTTGCCAACCGCTACTGGTGCAGGATCTCTCCACTCTTACCGAGTTTACCTATAAGTCCAGCTATGGCTGGACAAGAACTTGAATCCCAGAAACTGGGGATGGAGGGAATCAAACTTATCCCTCTCCTCGATTCACATGAAACGACCACCTGCTCCAGAGAAAATACTGCTGCTGATTTCATGCGGCTGCATTAAAGGCTGCGGAAGAAAGTGCGGATGTGTAAAGCCTGACCTACATTGCACAACAATGTGCAAAATCTGTCGGGGACAAAGCTGCACTAATGTACCTCAACGTGATTTGACAAAAGATTTGGATGATGGTTTTATGTAAAAAAAATATTTGCAGGAATTTATTTGTTTGAGAGATGTTGTGGTATTTTTATTGTCTACATGCTGTACATATTATTGTAACTACATTCCAACAAAAGTAGTTCTTGATTAGTTTTAGAGTAATTCTTAATTTCCATGAAAAATGATTTTCATTTGAATAATTTAAGTTGCATAAAGAAAAAAGAAAAAATTATAAAGCAAAACTGTTACGTATAAATACAGGGTGTTACAAAAGGGTACGGCCAAACTTTCAGGAAATATTCCTCACACACAAATAAAGAAAAGATGTTATGTGGACATGTGTCCGGAAACGCTTAATTTCCACGTTAGAGCTCATTTTAGTTTCGTCAGTATGTACTGTACTTCCTCGATTCACCGCCATGATTTCATACGGGATACTCTACCTGTGCTGCTAGAACATGTGCCTTTACAAGTACGACACAACATGTGGTTCATGCACGATGGAGCTCCTGCACATTTCAGTCGAAGTGTTCGTACGCTTCTCAACAACAGATTCGGTCACCGATGGATTGGTGCAGGCGGACCAATTTCATGGCCTCCACGCTCTCCTGACCTCAACCCTCTTGACTTTCATTTATGGGAGCATTTGAAAGCTCTTGTCTACGCAACCCCGATACCAAATGTGGAGACTCTTCGTGCTCGTATTGTGGACGGATGTGATACAATACGCTATTCTCCAGGGCTGCATCAGCGCATCAGGGATTCCATGCGACGGAGGGTGAATGCATCTATCCTCGCTAACGGAGGATATTTTGAACATTTCCTGTAACAAAGTGTTTGAAGTCACGCTGGTACATTCTGTTGCTATGTGTTTCCATTCCATGATTAATGTGATTTGAAGAGAAGTAATAAAATGAGCTCTAACATGGAAAGTAAGCGTTTCCGGACACATGTCCACATAGCATATTTTCTTTCTTTGTGTGTGAGGAATGTTTGCTGAAAGTTTTGCCGTACCTTTTTCTAACACCCCGTATAAGGCTCCTTTAAAAGAAATTTCACTTTTTTTACGTAAAAATTTTAGCACTCATAAACTAATTACCTTGCTTAAACATGCATTTGATCTTCTGTGACAAGGGAACCTCCCCATTGCACCCCCCTCAGATTTAGTTATAAATTGACACAGTGGATAGAACTTGACAAACTGAACACAGATCAATCGAGAAAACAGGAAGAAGTTGTGTGGAACTAGGAAAAAAATAAGCAAAATATACAAACTAAGTAGTTCACGTGCAACATATGCAACATCAAGGACAATGTAAGCTGAGGAGCGCCGTGGTCCCGTGGTTAGAGTGAGCAACTGCGGAACGAGAGGTCCTTGGTTCGAGTCCTCCCTCGAGTTAGAGTGAGCAACTGCGGTACGAGAGGCCCTTGGTTCGAGTCCTCCCTCGAGTAAAAATTTTACTTGTTTTATTTTCGCAAAGTTACGATCTGACCGTTCATTCATTGACGTCTCTGTTCACTGTAGTAAGTCTAGTGTCTGTGTTTTGCGACCGCACGGCAAAACCGTGCGATTAGTAGACGAAAGGACGTGCCTCTCCAATAGGAACCGAAAATATTTGATCGCAAATTCATAGGTCAACCGATTCCTCCACAGGAAAACACCTCTGAAATATTATATACGACACTGGTGACGGCATGTGCGTCACATGACAGGAATGTGTTGTCGACCCACCTAACTTGCACACTTGGCGAATGAGTAAAAAGATTCTTCTACCTTGCCCGATTTAGCTTTTCTTGTGGATGTGAGAATCACTCCCAAAAAGTGATGAAAACATAAGAATTTATCACATAAACCGCAACAAATGAATGCAACAGTTTCACAGTCGCACCGTTTTCTCTATGCTCTGTCAAAACGTATGTTTTTAACGTTTTCAAATTTTTCCGTTTGTAGTCCGTCAAATCCTGCATATGTCCAAGTAAATCTGAACATGTCCTGGAATTTTGGAGAGCGAAGTTGATTATGTGTGAGTGCCTGAACTTTGATAATTGCCTGAAAATAAAAAATTAAACTTTTCACTCGAGGGAAGGCTTGAAACCAAAGCCCTCTCGTTCCGCAGCTGCTCACGCTAACCACGGGACCACGGCGCTCCTGAGCGTACACGTTCCTTGATGTTGCATATCTTGCGCATGGACTACTCAGTTTGTATATTTTGTTTATTTTTTTCATAGTTCCACACAACTTCTTCCTGTTTTCTCGATTGATCTGTGTTCAGTTTTTCATGGCCTATCCCTGTGCCAAATTATAACTAAATCTGAAGGGGGTGCGATGGGGAGGTTCCCTTGTGAGTAGAATTTCACCAGAAGTATTTTCTGTCATAGAGATAACTTAGTTACATGAACCGTTTTTCGTAAAGTTTGGAAAAAGGAAAATAAATTGCATTAAGGGGCAGGGGATGGGGAAGCTCCCCAGATAGGGGAGGGAACTTTACTGTTTTCTACGTCTTCATCCCCTAAGAAAGATTTCCGAAAGTTTTAAAACTTCATAAATTTTTCCTCCATTTTTCCTAATTTGCTTGGACTGCTGATGTGTTCTGGATATATACTTTTTCGCTACGGGCAGTAATGAGTTTTTTATTTGCAACATACTATGATGTTTGCTAACTGTAAAAGGAATCTCAAAAGAAGTTGGAAGTAATTAAGGTAAAATAGCTCTGAACACTATGGGACTCAACATATGTGGTCATCAGTCCCCTAGAACTTAGAGCTACTTAAACCTAACTAACCTAAGGACATCACACACATCCATGCCCGAGGCAGGATTCGAACCTGCGACCGTAGCGGTCACGCGGTTCCAAACTGACGCGCCTAGAACCGCATGGCCATACCGGCCGGCAATTAAGGTAAAGAAAGTTGTTTTGTTACCAACGCAATGCGCATATTCACAAGTGATGATTAAGACAACGTATATCACTCACATCTCATGATTTTGTAAAGCTAATTGTTAATGTACAATCAGTTTATTGAGTGTGTTAATTGTGAGAATTTTTAATATTCAAAGAGTCAAAATACAAGTTTTAAAGTCAGTGCCATATTGGTACTTTCCCCTAAGTCAATACAAGTTCCCATATCCATGATATTTTTGACTATTAACTATTTTTCTCAAGAAGTTACTGTCTCTGCCATATTCGATTTAATTTAAAATGTTTGCTAAACAACAGTCTT
The DNA here is from genome assembly GCF_023898315.1 of Schistocerca nitens. Taxonomy (NCBI): domain Eukaryota; kingdom Metazoa; phylum Arthropoda; class Insecta; order Orthoptera; family Acrididae; genus Schistocerca; species Schistocerca nitens. The sequence goes on along the minus strand of NC_064616.1, from coordinate 313,517,514 downwards.
GCACAATAGCTGTTTGCTAATTATACCATTTAAAGTACTGACAGAGCAGTGCGAAGAGCGTTACCATTATGCAGATAAAGGTAAGAAATTTTATTATTTCAGGGATAGCATTCATTAAGCACAGGGACCATTATTTTAAAATTGATCAAGTTTTATTACCAGCGCCAATTTCAAATCAAATGTTGCACCAGATTCAGTTTTTGTGTTACGTAAATTAATGTGGTTTTGGTTTGGTTTAAAGTTATTGACGGTTTACATTCTCGCACCTAAATTTAATTTTCATTCTCGCAGTCAGAAAAGTTCAGCACGGGGCAATGCGCATGAGCGACGAGATAAAAGTTCGCATGCCATTACCATTCGAACAGTTGTGTTTCAGACTACTGTCAGTTACGTAATTTCAGTCATACAATGATAAATACCAAGCAAATGGAAATTAAAGAAATAACAGTCCTCTGTCGCAGAATAAAGACTTTTGACCTAGGTTTCGGCCACTATTCTGGTGTCTACAAGACTCTTTGAGACACCTGGTCTTCTTACTACATAGGACACATACGAAGTACCTTTACAGCCAGAGACAAAGAATATCTTTTAAGAAAAAATGGTATTAGCACCCTAAATTCGTCTTTTGCTGTCAACCTTCTCATTACAGGTCACGCTCCTAAAGCTGTTCACGATATCAACATTTTGCACACTGCGAATACAGGGCGTAGATTAGATGTTCTCGAAGAATTAGAAATTTTTTAAAGATCTTTCTCGAAATGATGGCCTCATTCTTAATGAGCAACGGCAAATACTTAGTAAAAGCTTCTTCAACGGTATAAAGCTGTTACTTGATATTTGATTTCAGGTTCCCTCGTGCAGTTACCGAAATATTTTTTCTAAGTCGATTCAAAATTGTTTTGTTCATTAATGGTTTATATTAACTACATTTCATGTTAAACTATAACTCGCTGAGTTATTCAGCTCCCGTTGTATTTCTGTAATGGTGTGTTCAGCCTTTAAACTGTACTTCCTAGCTCTTATATACACAAATTGTTACCATGTCTGCTGATGTCAGATAAAATATAGCCTCTTATTTCATATATTAACTAATGTTCATCACAATATTCGTCTGTTTATATTTTGAATGTTAAGTAGCCGGTTTGTGTTGGCGGCTACTATAACGCACTTTTGGTTTAATGTTCACCTGCCCGCAGTTGCTAACGCGGGCGCCTCAGTCTGATGCTACCGCAGCTCGACATACGTGAGCAGCCCATAGTGGCTTGCCTTCTATTTTCTCTATTTTAAAATTTTGTAACTAAGCTTCAGCGCTTGATATTTATTTTATACGTGACAGTAAGTACTATGCCTTTTCTTTTTATACTGCTAGTGAGTACTTACACTTAAAAAATTTTTCGTAAAACTTTTTACTTGTGTTATAGGTCAGTTTAAATGTTTTATTTCTGATGATGGCACTCTTAGTAGTGGCCGAAACCTGGGCCAAAAACATTTTGCGACCCGAGGGCTATTATTGCTTTAATGTTACTTTGTAACCATCGCTGACAACGCAGCCATGTTTAAAACTCCAAGTAGATGGGTCGAGAAATATCTTACGAATAACTGAACATTCATACATGCGAGTTAAAGTTTCTCTAATGAAATACGTTCAGTCTGTGCTAAAATCTCGGAGGTTGTATGTGACTGATAATCAGTATCTACTGCACAATTTAAAATATAGGCTTGCTTACACAGTAGCTTTCTGTTGTCCGTAAGAGAGTTGTGTTAGTTGAAATTAGTATATGGTACTTGATTAAGCAGCGAAAATTTTAAAAATTTGATAGCGCTGTAGATACGGACTGAGATTTATCCACATATGCTATAAATAAAATCTGTAGTCTACAGTTCAATATCACATGAGGGTAGAAAAATCTTACTTCAAAATTATTAGGTCTGACCTGAAGCTCAACAAGCCAGAGACATCGATACTCTCTCTCTCTCTCTCTCTCTCTCTCTCTCTCTCTCTCTCTTACAGATTCTAATATTCCGCGACACTATAATGAAAAATTATTCCGCGTTCACTCGATGAGCGAATTTCACAACAGTTGTATTACAATACAGAAAATTTATATAAGAATAGTTGGTTTTTGCAGTGCTTGCATAATTCACTTACTCACTGAGTAACAGCTGTCGTCTGATCTCTAAGAACAAAGGTTGTGAAAGATAATGCCTTTCTATTTTCTAATACGTCAGTTACAAAGCAAAGGTGAAAATTATTAATACATCACATCACATGACAATATTCGATCATTTAAAGGTATTGGACTAATGAAAACATGGAGAATATGCGATTAAATTACTGAAACAATCTGAATTTTGATTAAATAGTTTTCACCACTAGCAACAAATTATTCACTATTGCTGCTGCAGGTGGATGCATTGTGGGCCTAGTGCTGTGGATTTAACAGATTCTCAGCTGGGATATGCAGTTTTCCACAGGAAGTGCGGCAACCTTTGTATTAAGCAAATTCAAAGTATTTATAACGCTATTCGTTCCCGAAATCATTGCATTTTTCTGTCTTTAAGGCTGTCATTTGTAGCTCTCGTAAGTGGTAAGGAAGAAAACTTGTTGTGAAGTTCTGAAATCAGTGTGTCTCACAGGAAATGCTGTATGTATTGTATGGCGCAAATGCAGAAGATATTGTCTGAAAAATGGATCAAGCCCATCACCTATCCACTGACCTTTCGAAACGGTAAGACATGGATTCGCATACACAATCACAAGATTAACCAATCTCAACTAAGGTATGCCATTCTGATATCCCAATCGGAGACGGGAAATGGCGTACTACAGTATTGTATGTTGGTAACAACGTTCGTATACGGTGATTTTGTCTTATGCGTACGCAGCAAGTATCACGCTTAAAACCGAAAAGCGTTTCTACTGAACATGGCGTCTATAAACAAACTGTTATAGAGATAACAAAGTTATGAGCCGCTGCTAAATTAACGCCGAACAATATTTGCATGTCGTTGGGTAGCTTTGAAACTAGAGACCTGGAGAGACGGATACAGCTTCGAGTACACTAGATACGCCAGTTGCACCGCGCCGCGCCAGTACCGGACAGTAACATAGCCTGTTATGTTGAAAATTATCTGAATTTTGTGTCATGTTCAACTGTACCCAAAAGATCTGAATTTTCCGTAAATTAACGCTATGTCCAAAAGTTTATTTGATGTGTAATAAGGCTCAATTATTTACCATAATCAACAGTCACACTATTGGTGTCCCCTCTACCCACGAAGCATGGACTTAGCAGGCAATGGACTGGCTTGTGTGTCTCAGCGATACAGATAGCCGTACCGTAGGTGCAACCACAGCCGAGAAGTATCTGTTGAAAGACCAGGCAACCGTGTGGCTCCTGAAAAGGGACAGCAGCTTCTTCAGCAGTTGCAGGATCAACAATCTGGCACATTTACTGATCTCACCTTATTACATCAACCAAAACGGCCTTGCTGTGCTGGTAATGCGAACGGCTGAAAGCAAAGGGAAACTACAGCCGTAATTTTCCGAGGGCATGCAGCTCCACTGACGTCCTCCTGGATAAAATATCCCGGAGGTAAAATAGTCCACAGTTAGGATTTCCGGACGGGAAGTACTTGGAAGGATGTTGTCATCAGGAGAAATAAAACTGGTGTTCTACGGATCAGAAAGTGGAATGTTTGATCACTTAATCGGGCAGGTAGGTTAAAAAATATAAAAAGGGAAATGTGTAGGCTGAAGGTAGATATAGTGGGAAATAGCGAAGTTTGGTGGCAGGAGGAACAGGACATTTGGCCAGGTAATTACAGGGTTATAAATACAGACTCAAAAAGGGGTGATGCAGGAGTGAGTTTTAACGATCATAAGAAAATGGTAATGCGGGTAAGCTACTATAAACAACATAGCGAAAGCATTGTCGTGGGCAAGATAGCCACGAAGCCCACACCTATAACAGTAAAAGTTTGTAAGCCTACTAGTTCTGTAGATGATGAAGGGACTGTAGAAATGTTTGATGAGGTAAAGGGAATTATAAAGATAGTTAAGAGAGACGGAAATTTAATTGCATTGGGGAACTGGAATTCGATAGAAGGTAAAGGAAGAAAAGTACAAATAAGAGGTGTATATCGACTGGAGGAAAGGAATGAAATAAGAAGTCACCTGATAGAATTTAAAACAGAGTGTAATTTAACCATCAAAGAAATCATTCAGATAGTTAAGGGAGACGAAAATTTAATTGCGATGAGGGAATGGAAGTCGATAATAGGAAAAGGAAGAGAAGGAAATATAGTAAGTGCATGTCGACTGGGGGAAGGAATGAAGGAGGAAGTCGTCTGATAGAATTTTGCAGAGAGTATAACTTAACCATCGCTAATACATGGTTTAAGAATCATGAAAAAATGTTGTACACGTCCAAGAGACCTGGAGACACCTAAACATTTCAAACTGATTATATAATGATAATACAGGGATTTCAGAACCATATTTATAATTGTAAGCCACTTCGAAGGGCCGATGTGAGTTATGGCCACAATTTACTAGCTATGAACTGTAGATTAAAACTGAAGAAATTGAAAGGGGGGAAATTAAGGAGATGGGATCTGGATACGTTGAAATAACCAGGGGTTGTTGACAGTTTCAGAGGATTCATTAGGTAACAGTTGAATAGAACAGGGGAAAGGAATACAGTAGAAAAGGAATGGGTAGCTCTAAGAGATAAAATAGTGAAGGCAGCAGAATATCAAATAGGGATCCTTGGGTAACACAGAAGATATTGAATTTAATTAGCGAAAGGAGGAAACGTAAAAATGCCACATATAAAGCAGGCGAAAGAGAATACAGACGTTTAAAAAATTAGATTGACAGGAAATGCAAAATAGCTTAGTAGGAATGGATAGAGGACAAATATAAGGATTTAGAAACATATTTCCCTTGGCGAACAATTGATATCGCCTAAATGAAAACTGAAGAGGTCTTTGGAGAAAAGAGAAGCAGCTGCATGAGCATCAAGAGCTGAGAGAGGAAACCAGGTCTTAGCATAGCGTGGAAGGAGAATACAGATGGACTAAACAAGGGAGATGAACTTGAAGGCGATATTATAGAAGATATTATGAAGATGAGATGGGAGATATGAAACTGTGAGAAGAATTTGACAGAGCACTGAAAGGTGAGAGTCAAAACAAGTCTCTTGGAGTAGTCGACATTCTGTCAGAACTCCGGAGAGTTAGTCATGATACAACTATTCCAACTGGTGTGCCAGATGTATGAGAGACTGGAAATAGCAGGACGTGCTGGCCGAGCGGTTCTATGCGCTTCAGTCCGGAACCACGCTGCTGCTACGGTCGCAGGTTCGAATCCTGCCTCGCGCATGGATGTGTGTGATGTCGTTAGGCTTAAGTAGTTCTAAGTTTAGGGGACTGATGACCTCAGCTGTTAAGTCCCATAGTGCTTAGAGCCATTTGAACCATTTTTGAACACTCGAATTACCCTCAGACTTCAAGAAGACTTTAATAATTGCAATGACAAGGAAAGGAGGAGCTAATGGGTGTGAATATTACCGAAATCTGAGTTTAATACGTCATCGTTACAAAATACTACCACTTTTTCATTGTAGGAAAATGGAAAAAAAACTGGTAGAAGTCGACAATGGGGAAGAATAGTCTGTATTCCAGAGAAAGTAGGAATATGCGAGGTAAAACTGACACTACGAGTCATCTTCGGAGATGGCGTTTGTAGACTGAGAGTAAGCTTTTAACAATATTGACTGGAATACTCTCTTTGAAATGCTGAACGTCGCAGGTGTAAAATACAGTGAGCGAAAAGCTATTTACAACTTGTACAGTAACCAGACGGTTAATATACATGTTTGGGGGGGGGGGGGCATGAAAGCAATGATTGAGAATGTTGCGAGACAGGGTTGTAGCCTATCGCCAATGTTGTTCAATTAGCACATTGAGCAAGTAGTGAAGGAAACAAAAGAAAAAAAAACTGGAGTAGGAATTAAAGTTCAGGAAGAAGAAATAAAAACTTTGAGGTTTGCCGATGACACTGTAATTCTGTCAGAGACAGTGAAGGACTTGGAAGAGCAGTTGACCGGAATGGACAGTTTCTTGAAAGCAGAATATAAGATCAACATCAACAGAAGCAAAACAAGGATAAAGAATGTAGTCGAATTCAGTCAAGTGATGCTAAGGGAATGAGATTAGGAAACGAGACACTCACAGTAGGAGATGAGTTTTGCTATTTATGCGGTAAAATAACCGATAATGTCCGAAGGAGAGAGGATATAAAATGTAGACTGACAAAGACTAGAAAAACGTGTCCAAAGAAGAGGAATTTGTTAACATCGAATATAGATTTAAGAGTTACGAAGTCATTTCTGGAGATACTTGTCTGGATTGTAGTCACGTATGCAAGTGTAACATGGATGGTAAACTTTTTAGACAAGAGATCGGAAGGTTTTGAAATATAGTGCTACAGAAGAATGCTGAACATTAGATAGATAGATAGATAGATCAGGTAACTAAAACCGAAAACTGGACAGAACTGGGGAGACAAGAAATGTGGGGCACAACTTGACCGAAAGAAGGGCTCTGTTGATAGGACACACTCTGAGACTTCAAGGGATCACCAGTTTAGTACTGCAAGTAAGTGGGAAAGGGGAGGGCGAAAATCGTAGAGGGAGAGCAAGATACGAATACATCAAACAGATTCAGAAGGATGAAGGTTACGGCAGTTGCACAGGATAGAGTAGCATGGAGAGGTGCAAAAAGCCATTCTTCGGACTGAACACAACAACAAGAACACCTATAGATGTGGGTTCTTTATATAACTGATGCTTAACGAAATAATGATTGACGCCTTTATGAACCAGTTTGGAATGTAATGGGTAGGTCACGCTGTTTTATGCACTGCATATGACACTCAGCTTGGCTTAATACGACTCACACACACACACACACACACACACACACACACACACACACACACACACACACACACACACACACACACAAGCGCGCGCGCTTACTATGCACCGACAAGGCCGAACTCATTGCCTATGCATTTTTCAAGCCTCAACTTGTTGGAGAAAATCACATGTGCATATTTCACAAGGTGACGATGTGCTGTGTGCACGGAAATTGCAAAAGTATTGAATCGGTGTCCAAGCTCTTTTACATGTCGGACAGTCCAACAACTGCTGTCTCAGCAGGAAGTTATTTATAAATACCAGACAACTGCTAGCAAGTAGTATGTCGTTGGAGGTGCTGCTGCTGCTGCTGCTGCTGCTGCTGCTGTTCTCTACACATGTGTCATCGGATTATTAAAAAAAAGCTAAATCGAATATGCACTGCTGGCTACTAATGAAATTTGTGTTTTGCTTATCGATTACTTGTTACAATTCAATCAACCAGCCATTTCTGTAGCGTGACATTGCTGACCGCTATATTTTTCCGGAAGTATGTACGTTATCTGCTTTGACTGCAAGTGTTTCGTATTACAGACAATAGATTTTTTCTCAAGGAACTTACATTTCGGATGTTGGGTGGTGCTCGAAATAGTATAGTTGCTTCTGGCGATCTCATTCTAGAGTGGTCAACCTCCTACTATGAGTTGGATACAACTTCTGCAAAATGGTTCATTTAAAATCACCACCATGAGAGCATGGGTTCAACTGGTGTGTCATTAAAGACATCATGTATGCGCTCAGTTTTCCCAACTTTGTCGGGTGTCTTCGTGATGGGTTTCGAGAAAATGAACTGGATTAACGACTTGTTGCCAGAATACAACACACGTAGTAACGAGGACAATAGACGCTCCTCGCTTTCTGCAATCCGGTTTAAAATGTGTGGAGACACGCTAACTGTGATTTTAGTGTATATGTGAAAATTTGTGATGTGTAGCGAACCTTCAGGATGATGTACTCCAGCAACGGACTGACGATACAGGACTGCGAGAAGTCTACACCACCGACAGTCATACTAGATCAAAGACTTCTCATTGCGATTTTAGAGAACATTACGAGAAACAAGCTGCGACATAAGTTCTTCTCAGAATCAAACAGAGATGACGAAGAATTTTGGACCAAGTATCCATGTTTTACAAATAAATGTAGGACTATCAAAAGACAAATTTCAGTGCATGAGTGAACTAGCCATTGATCATAACACCGACATCATAGTTCTCCAAGAATCCAGTCTGAATGAAGATAATATACAAAAGGATAAGTTTGCAGGATACAGAATTATAGGATACTTCTAATAATCTGTACACGACTGTATCATATATGTAAGAAATAGCCTCCCTTATATTAGGGAGTGTATTGCGAAGATATCAGTGGCACAGAATAGATCACTCTGGAGCTGAGTGGCTTAACATTTGTTTCACTCTACAAGCCACCGAAAGTCCAGTGACCCATTCCAGTCGTACCATTTGTACCTGTACTGTGTATATCCTTAGGTGATTGCAACAGCCATCACACAAGCTGGGGTTATACAAACAGTGATGAAAATGGAGAGAAATTCTGTCTACCTACGACGCCAAAGGAATCGAAACCTTTCACTCTGCTGGATGGCACACTGAGACCAATCCTAACCTGTGTTCTCTTTCCACTAATAAAAACACACTTCCTTTGTGTCGTTCAAGAAAAGTCCTAAAAAGCTTACCAAGAACTAAGCACCACCCCACAATACTTAAAACAGAGTTTGAGATACCTATCATAAATTCCACTAACAAGCCAAGATGCAGTTTCAGGAAAGGGATGAACATACTCAGGATGCTAAGAGCAACCTACCTTGGATACCCTCAAAAGCAGAAAACTGCAAGACGTTTTGGAGTCATTACTGGGCACCGAAACGTAATACACCACGAGGCCTCAAGAAACGTTATATCGCTTGCTGGAACGACACATCAGAAAATATGTATGCAGAAAAGCAACTAACTGAAAACCCTGATACTGGTAAAAGAATACTAGAACAGTTTAAAGAAACGAGAAAGCAAAATGGGTGAACTTGACTCCTAGTTTAAATTTCGCACATTCAAGCAGAAAGGCATGGACATTGTTAAGAACGCTTGGCACTGCGACCAATGTCTACAATCAGAAACCGAAGATAATGCCATCGGAACTGCCATTATACACAGAATCAAGAGCTCAGAAGGTCACTGTAAATTCAACCACCAAAGACTGCGTAAAGGGCCAACTAAGTGAAATAAATGGCTACCTTAATGATAACACCACCTTGTCAGATACATTTAACGAAACAGATATAAATGAGGCTATCAAAACATTGAAAAGATGGAAAGCAGCAGCACTGGATGATATATTCCGTGAAGTGATGGAACATATTGGGGAACATGGATGAACGCGGGTGAAGAAGTTATACAGTAATATACACTAAAAGGGAAAGGTATCTTAACAGTTCAAAACTGAACATACGAGTGGCGTTTCAAAAGTCCGTGCAAAACCCGAGAGATGTCACTACCGGCGCGTATCGAGGTCATGTTTAGTTAGTAGCATCTTTGGAAAGAACGCTCACCAAGTTTCAGCAATATTGGTCAATATCTTTGTGTTTGGCATTCGTGTGCATCAAGGAAGTCGAGTGATTGTCAAAAAATGGACGAAGAAGAATTTCGTGTAGTGATTAAACATTACTTCATGAAAGGCAAAACACCTCAGGAGACTAAAGAGAAGCTTGATAAACATTATGGTGACTCTGCAGCTTCGATTAGAACAGTTTATAAGTGGTTTCAAAATTTTCGGTGTGGCACAAATGATGCTGAACGTTCTGGACGCCCTGTGGAGGTTACGACTCCAGAAATCATTGATAAAATCCATGTTATGGTGATGAATGACAGAAGAATTAAGATGTGTGAGATTGCTAGTGCTGTGGGCATCTCGAATGAACCGGTACATAATATTTTATATAAGCATTTGGACATGAGAAAGCTATCCGCAAGATGGGTTCCCCGATTGCTCACGCTTGACCAGAAACGGAATCGTGTGTAGTGTTGCAAGGATGGTTTGCAGCTGTTCAGGAAGAATCCGCAGGACTTTAAGCGTCGTTTCGTCACTGTGGATGAAACATGGATACATTACTATACTCCTAAGACCAAACAATATTCTAAACAATGGGTTACCGAGGGAGAATATGCACGAAAAAAGGCGAAGACCAGTACTCCGGCTGGAAAGGTTAAGACGACTGTCTTTTGGGATTCGCAAGGGATGATTCTCGTCGACTATCTGGAAAAGGGTAAAACTATTACAGGTGCATATTATTCATTGTTATTGGACCGTTTTAAAACCGAGCTGCAAGAAAAACGCCGGCGATTGGACGGCAAAAAAGTCCGTTTCCATTACGACAATGTACCAGCACACACCTCCGCAGTTGTGGTCGCAAAATTAATGGAAACAGGATTCCAACTCGTTTCACATCTTCCCTATTCTCCAAACTTGGCTCCCTTGGACAACTATTTGTTCCCCAATTTGAAGAAATGGGTGGCGGGACAAATATTTTATTCAAATGAGGAGGTGATTGCAACTAATAGCTGCTTTGCAGACTTGGACAATTCCTATTATTCGGAAGGGATCAACAAATTAGAACAGCGTTGGACGAAGTGTATAAGTCTAAAAGGAGACTATGTCGAAAAATAAAAAGTAGTTTTTATTTTTCCACGGACTTTTCAAACGCCCCTCGTACACTAGAATTCCTCACTTTTATAAAGCCTATAGACGACCCCTCAAGCTACCGACCAGTTGCAGTGCTGAGTACGAGGATCAAAGTACTAGAACGGCACATCCTTAACAGAATTCAAGGAATAATAAATAACGTAACTCCAACATATCAAGTTGGGCTCTGAAGGCAGCGGAGCTGTTGTGAACAGCTTCTATTTGTGACATCCTACACTAAAGCTGGATTCCAGAAGAATCTAAAGACATAGATGGCCTTCGTTGATCTCTCAGCAGCATATGATACTGTATGGCTAGATGGACTGCTGCTGAAGCAAAAAAGCATGTCCCAAGTAAGAAATCGACGATACTTTTGGGAAGTGTGTTAACCAACTGTTACTTCAAAGTTAGCGTTGGACAAAATCAGATTGACATTTACCGTAACAAATGGTCTTCCTCAAGGGTCATTCCTAGCATCGTCATTCTTCAATCTGTACACGAGTCACATGCTGAACACTGCGAGCAAAATGTTTTGTTCTGCCGATGACCTCGTCATAACCATAAAAACCAGCACCCTAGGGGAAGAAGGAAATATATTCTCTAGAGACTTAGAAACTCTCAAAACATATTACAAAGTATGGAGACCTGAATCAAATGCAGCCAAGAGAGAAGTCTGCGCATTCCACATAAACAACGGAGTTGCAAACCCACAGCTCAATATGAACTTCTGTCAACAGAGGATTAGACACAATTTCCAGCCTAAATGCTTTGGTGCTACACTGGACAGGTCTTTAAAATATTAAAGACTTCTAGAAATCACAAGCCGAAAGCTGAACACCCGAAATAACACCATAAAGAAACTGGCTTAGATAACCTGTGGTGTTGAAGGATCCACTCTAGGCACTTTAGCTTTGACACTAGTATAACCAGTAGCTGAATACTGTGTCACAGGTCTAGCGGTTCTGGCGCTGCAGTCCGGAACCGCGGGACTGCTACGGTCGCAGGTTCGAATCCTGCCTCGGGCATGGGTGTGTGAGATGTCCTTAGGTTAGTTAGGTTTAAGTAGTTCTAAGTTCTAGGGGACTTATGACCTAAGATGTTGAGTCCCATAGTGCTCAGAGCCATTTTGAGCCATACTGTGTCACAGTATTGCAACACAGAGTTTTGAATGAATCAGTGAGAATTATTATGGGTGAACTCAAATCCACACCGATCCCTTGGCTGCACACCATTAGTCACACTCCACCATCAGAATTGCGACGTCAAGAAGAAACCAATCGAGAATGGAGGAAACTGCATCATCTCGGTAACCTTGCAGTTCACAGAGTCGTAAATAACTCTCCTCCATGCCGTTTGATATCGCGCAGTCCATTATGACTTAACATAAAAAACAACAATGAAGATGACACTAAACAAGAGTGGTGCAAGAAACGGAATGCTGCAACAATAAAACGTCAAGATGTTCAAGATTCATCTGCAAGCCTACCGGGATTTGGTGTCAACTGAAGTTAGTACACAAAACTGAACAGGATAACAACTAGCCACGCCAAATGCAATGCTATGATACAGAAGTCTGGACTCTGAAACTTTACAGCCTGCGATTGTGGGGCCCCACAACAAACCGTTCAGTACTTTGTCAGAGACGGCCCTCTGAGAAAGTGTCGAGGACCATTCAGTGATTTTATTAATGCTGCTCCCTCTGCTATCAATTGGCTTCATTCACTAGAATAATGCTGAACTCTGATTCAGTGTATTAATTGACAGTTCTCAATTCATAGTTTAAATGTTCTTGTTAGTATTATTTAATTATTAATTTTCATAATTTACACACTAACTTTGTGTCTAAATCCTTAAAAGTCTAATTAAAAACTACGTGTATTTCTTAATATTTACTGTTACCACATGACAAAAATAAATAAATAAATGTGAAAATGAGTTTTTTGTGTGAAACTGTAAACAAAATTTATAATTAGAGTGGTTCCAGTTTTTTTTCTTCTTATCCGGTCTGTTCTATAATGTGGATGCCTCATTAAAGCAGTTGTGTGTGTGTGTGAGAGAGAAGTGTAGTTCAGCCAGATGAAATTCGCTGATGGGCAGAATTGTAGGTGATTATGTATTTTAGGTTTTAGATATGAAAAACAGTGTCGTACTGACAAGTATCTCTGAACATGACACCATTTTTATGCAATGCAGTTGAATCTTGCCAGATGCAATGTGTTTGACTGCTTCATTTAATACTATGCTATGATTGGTTGGTGAGGGAAGGGAAGTTCCGCAATCTTAGAATTAAATGTATCTTATATATTGAAACTAAATTGATTGTCTCATTTTAATACTATACTGTGATTGGCTGGAGAGGAGGGGGACGGGTGAGAGAGAGAGGAGGAGTTGTGGCCTGAGGATAACATTGACAAGGATGATGACGTAACTGATAAGACTGCCCTTGCATCTAGGCAACCTGCACTAAGAAGCGGCTGCCAAGGGATTATGACGACGGTGGTATCACTTACTTCAGTATCACCTTATGTGCAAAGTGTGCTAGGTAGTTTTATTTTGACCACCCTAAAAACTGTTTGTCCAGATGCAAATTACAACATGTTTTAAGAAAATGTTCTTTAGCCGTCAGGGGGACATCAATCAGCATGATTGCCTTCGTTGTAGCTTTGTTTTTTACAAAGATATGAAAAGCGGTATGACTTTTTTTAAATGGCACCCTGTGTTTTTTATTCGGTAATTCATTTACTCTCCTAAAGACCTATTCAAAAATGTATCACAGTGTAACATTCACTGAAACACAACGTCACTAATTACATGACACAACATTGACGTTGATGCTCCCGGCGCTTAGTGCAGGTACTCGGGGTAAGGGCACACATCCACGTGCTGACATTGACAGAGGGCAAATGTAAACATGAGTAGAATGCACACCTGTTATTTCGTCAACCGTCGTCAGTTGAAGAGTTGTGTGAATAGAATGTACACCAACGAAGAGAAGGTAGAAATGATACTCATCTATGGGGAATGTAAGTTAGCTGAACAGTAATTGCAATATTGTTTTCTTATGTACGAGTACTTTTAGTACAGTAGTTTAGTCCTCTTAAATACTGTTGTGTAGAGTAGGCATACAGTAAAGGCTGTCCTTCCTACAAACTGCATCGACATAACGTTTCTTGTGTTGTGGTTGAAGTTAGGCGACATGCTACGCAGGCAGTGGAACTGTAGAGAGAGCAATATCCTGACAAGAACCCACCTTCCTGAGGGATGTTTTCTCGTCTTGTTGCGACGCTTCAGGAAACGGGAAATTTCAACCCACGACATTATTGGTCCAGCAACAGTCCACGATGGCTTAGACAGGTGGAACATCAGCATCAATGGAGAGTTAACATCTGGTGTGGGATGCTTGGTACTAAAATTATTGCCCTTATTTCATCAATGGCAGTCTAAACGGCACAGCGTATGCCAACTTCCTCAGACGAATTCTTCCTCCTCCTCTGGAGGAAGCGCCGCTAAAAACCAGAATGCTTATATGGTATCAACAAGATGGGTGTCGAGCACATAATTCCTTGTGTGCACATCGTGTTCTGAGCCGAAGGTATCCTGCCACATGGATTGGTCGAGACGGAACAGTTACTTGGCCTGCTAGGTCTCCTGATTTAAACACTCTGGACATTTTTCTTTGGGGATGCATTAAAGACGTTGTCTATCGCGATATTCCAACAACTCCAGAGGACATGCAGGAACGTATCGTGCTTGCTTGTAATTCTCTTCAGCAGGCAACACTGGAAGCAGTAAATAATTCTTTCATTCAATGAGTGCACCAGTGTATCGGTGTCCACGGTCACCACTCTGAGCACCTTTGAATGTTCTACTCCTGGGGAATGGTTCAGGCGAGTCAAAGTCAATTTTGTGTTATATTTTTACTTAGTTTTCATTTGTTTTCTGACAACTCCAGGAAGTGGACGGGTTTGTGACCCCGGGCTCAAAGTCAGTGTTGTGTTATGTAATGAGTAACGATGTGTTTCAATAAATGGTAGACTGTGATACATTTTTAAAAACGTCTTCAGGAGTGAAAATGAATTACCAAATAGAAAATACAGGGTGCCATTTAAAAAAGTCATACCACTGTTCATATCTTTGTAAAAAAACAAAGCTACAACGATGGCAATCATGCTGATTGATGTCCCCCTGACGGCTAAAGAACATTTGCTTGAAATATTTTGTAATTTGAATCTGGACAAACAGTTATTTAGGGTGTTCAAGATAAATGGAACACCCTGTATATACTGCTTCCTACAACTAGGTCGTCATACCAATTTAGATAGCTCTGTTTGGTTTCCCAATGGTAGTTTTCCGCCAGTAACACAACCGGACAGAAATTAGTCTCTCCGCCTGTTTATGCGCAGTATACTCCATTTATTTACGCAGAGGATAATTGCCTGCTTTCAAAAAACTTGACTCCTCAGTGGGTCTTCCTGCACTTAGCTTCAGTTTTCTGAAGTCTCGACGTTTTTAGATACAATGCACCCATGTAACTTCTCACGTTATGTATCATATGATTTATATATGATTCGAGCAGTAACGACGCCAGAATACTATTGTGAAGTACTTCTAAAGTTACGTATACGTATAATAATTTTGGCCCATTAAAACCAACGTGTGGACTTTTGCTACAAAATCCTAAATCACGTAAAAAAGACCTTCTGATGTCTGTAGCTCGTATTTTGTTCAGTATGTGTCAATTCGGAGCAGTATTGAATATCTTTTGGAAGTCAGTGAAAACGGCATCAACTTGTTTGCCACTACATGCAGACCACAGATCTCACGGACGAGCAGGGCGAAATGAGTTGCAAAAGGACCCATGTAACTATATAAACACATGTCGAAAAACTGTTCCTTATTCTAACAGAAAGCTTACGCAGAGTTAGTACTAAAACATATTCTGATGGCTTTGGTAGCGCAACTGAATTCCACAAACGTTGAGGCAGACATTAGATTTAAAGTCTGTTGATGTTAGTCATTAGCAAACACTAAAATCAGTTGTTATGCTCATCAGTATAAATCTTTTTCATTTGTTCCGTCCAAAATATGTCACAATATCAATCTGATTTAGTTTATAGACTGAATGCGAGCAGAATAACCGGGAGATTTACGTGATTTCATCTGCTCCACGTGTTCCCATGTACAGCCTGCGAGATGAAGCTTTTCCCTCGGTCAGAGAGCAGGGATGGGGAAACCAGACCGGTTCATTGTCAATAGCCGGTATTCTTTGGTATTTGTTTGGTCTCGGTTATAACACTTTTTTAATTTTATACGTTTAACCAAGTAAAAAACCGAAATATTAATTAGCCATAGGAGCAATGCTAAAATTTTTCGTTTTTAAATAACTTTTTTTATGAAAGGATTAATTTTTATAAAATTTCTTCCATTTCGTCATCTCAGCTGATACAATAACGAACGTAAAAATTTAAATAAAAATACTAAATAAAAAAATAAGCAGATCTGAAGGTGCCTACCGTAGGGGAAACGCGTCATTGAAATTGGAAAACATATACATCAAAAAAACTTCTGCGTCACCTCGGTTCCGAGAGTTCCGGAACCAGTACAGAAAATTGGAATAGAGATCAACATAAACATCATTTCCGCCCTTTTTATTGCTCTTGAAAACCACACAATGCATGTTGTACCACCACACAGCGAGACCTTCAGAGGTGGTGCCGCGCGGGATAGCCGCGTGGTTTCAGTATTGTTACGGTCCGCGCTGCTCCCCCCGTCAGAAGTTCGACTCCACCCTCGGGCATGGGTGTGTGTTTCGTCCTTAACGTAAGTTAGTTTAAGTTAGATAAAGTAGTGTGTAAGCTTAGGGACCGATGACCTGAGCAGTTTAGTCCCATAAGACCTTACCACAAATTTCCAAAATTTTTTCAGAGGAGGTGGTCCAGATTGCTGTACACGCCAGTTCCTCTAATACTCAGTAGACGTGCTGTTGCATTGGAGCATGCCTGTATTCGTCGTGGCATACTATTCACAAGTTCATCAAGGCACTACTGGTCCACATTGTCCCACTCCTCAACGGCGATTCGGCCTAGATCCTTCAGAGTGGTTGGTGGGTCACGTCGTCCATAAACAGCCCTTTTCAATTTATCCCAGGCATGTTCGAAAGAGTTCATGTCTGGAGAGCATGCTGGCCACTCTAGTCGAGCGATGTCGTTATCCTGAAGGAAGCCATTCACAAGATGTGCACGATGGGGATGCGAATTGTCGTCCATGAAGACGAATGCGTCGCTGATATGCTGCCGATATGGTTGCACTATCGGTCGGAGGATGGCATTCACGTATCGTACAGCCGTTACGGCGCCTTCCATGACCACCAGCGGCGTACGTCGGACCCACATAACGCCACCACAAGACAGCAGGGAAACTCCACCTTGCTGCACTAAGGCGTTCAGCTTGACCGGATTGCCTGCAGTCACGTATAGGACGATTGTCTGGTTGATGGCATATGCGACACTCATCGGTGAAGAGAACGTGATGCTAATTCTGAGCGGTCCATTCGGCATGTTGTTGGGCCCATCTGTACCGCCCTGCATGGTGTCCTGGTTGCAAAGATGGACCTCGCCATCTACGTCGGTAGTGAAGTTGCGCATCACTCAGCCCATTCCCTACAGTTTGAGTCGCAACACGACGTCCTGTGGCTGCACGAAAAGCGTAACTCAACACGGTGGCGTTGTTGTCATGGTTCCTCCGAGCCATAACCCGTAGGCAGTGGTCATCCACTGCAATAGTAGCCCTCTGGCGTCCTGAGAGAGGCATGTCATCGACAGTTCTTGTCCTCCATGTCTGAACAACATCGCTTTGGTTCACTCCGAGACGCCTAGACACTTCCCTTGTTGAGAGCTCTTCCTGGCACTAAGTAACAACGAGGACGCGATCGAACGTCCGTATTATCGTCTAGGCATGGTTGAACTGCAGACAACACGAGCCGTGTACCTCCGTGGTGGATTGACTGGAACTGATCGGCTGGCCGTCCCCCTCCGTCTACTAGGTGCTGCTCATGCATGGTTGTTTACGTCTTTGGGCGGGTTTAATGACATATCTGAACAGTCAAAGGGACCGTGTCTGTGATACAACATCCACTGTCAACGTCTATCTTCAGGAGTTCTGGGAACCAGGCTGATGCAATTTTTTTTTTTTTTGGTTGTGTGTAGAAACCTCCGCAAGCAAGATTGTATTTTTATCTTAATTTGTATTTGTTGAACCTTTGCATTGGTTTGAAATATTGTGTTATTATAGAAAATGGGAAAAGCTATCAATGCTATTTTAATAAGAATGCCGACAAGAACGAGCGACTAACGCGTGGCATAAGAATTACTACATCGATGCTGTTACTGTGTCGTTGCTATGGGTACGTGTGTACTTGCTGTGTGCAAGACTTGCCCCCACCTGGTCTGTACGGTACATTCTCTCTGTCGTAGTCGGGAATCCGTCGTATTTCATAATGGCGCCGACCCTAGCCTGGAAATTTTTTTTACGAAGTGATGCAGCAGTAAAGTACAGTGCTTCATGTACTTTAAAAGATAAAAGATTCATCTACCATTTCTACGAAATAATAAAGGAGGAACGAAATTACAGTAATAGCAATAAATTAGAAACTTGATAATAAATCATTCATAATATACAATAAAAATAGAAAGCTGCTGATCAGTTGCTTGTGACTACATAATATGGTATTATCTGCTTAAAGCCCTTGGAATCGGATAAATTAACACGAAAAACAGAGCTTTTAAACCTCAGTTTTCACCCTCTAGCACTGACTCTTCAGAATGCCCAAACAGTGTTGTATTCTCAATTACAACATGATTTTTAAGCTGAGTTTCAAGAAAGTAGTATCAATGGGAGAATGCTGGTGATTTTTTGTAGTATTCAACCACTTAACACTTTTGAAGAAAAGCAGTGAACTGTGGGTGGACTAAATTTTCTTTTATTTGCCTATTTCATTTAATAACTTGATTCTTTGCATCTTAAAAGTGAGAGAGTCAAAAGTTTTCGACCTTAGTTCGATTTCAACGTTTATTACAGAAAATTGGTTATTTCAGAAACCCGTTATTTGAGAAGCTTTAACAGTCAGGTTAAAATTGCGTGGAAAAACAAAAACGATACAACCGCAAACTGGTTGTTTCAGCGATAACCGCCATTCTCATCCGAGACTGCAAACGCACGCTGTTGTCACAGTGTCATTTCGTCCAAGTAGCATCATAAAGAAACGACAACTACCGAACAAACGCCGCATAGATTATATGTCAACATTGCGCTTGGTTCATACGGCTGCCGCCTACACAGCTAGCTCATGTTCAACAATAGAGTTTTTGCTGCAACTTCACTACGGTATTGTAGTATCTCGAAGCTAGACGATTGTCTGTTGAAGCAAATCTTCTACTTGGCCAAAGGTTTACGACTTTTGCCTATTTCTGCCTACTCAGGGCTACAATGAAACTATTTAAGTTGAGTGCTTCAAATGATTTGACAGAATAAAAAGTGAAAGTCATTTTATTTTGTTGTCAAGAACGCTTTAAATGAGAGCTGTCTATCTTGTTTTAAAAAATATGCAGCAGGTTTTACTGAAAATATACGAGAAATATCAATGCGGCTGAGCTAGTTTACCGCGCGGAGTGGCCGCACGGTTTGAGGCGCCATGTCACGGATTGCGCGGCCCCTCCCTCCGGAGGTTCGAGTCCTCCCTCGGGCATGGGTGTGTGTGCTGTTCTTAGCACAAGTTTGTTTAAGTTAGTTTAAGTAGTGTGTAAGTCTAGGGTTCGATGGCCTCAGCAGTTTGTTCCCTTTGGAATTCACACACATTTCAATATTTGAGCTAGTTTTAACGAAATAGCGGATTTCTTTCTAAGTAGGAAGCACTGATGAATATCACTGACACAGCTTCGCATCTGGATATTTTATTCAAATTATGGGTAACAATATGTTTATCCAAACACTGAAATAGATTTGAGTATATTTATGACTATTTCAGTGACAGCAGCATCTTATCGACTCAATTTCAGCTAGTGAAAGAAAGAAACTTCTTACGGCCGGTTACAAGGAAAATCGATTGTCAAATTCAGCTATGCTGTCGATAAAGTATAGTACTACTCCTAAATTTGACATAATGACCTAACCAATTATTTTCGTTCGCTCAAAGCAAGGAACTGTAAACTAATATTATGGTAAAAACGTTATTCTGGGAAAGGAATGTCTTCTCAACACTTGTTTATAGCCCTTTTCCTTTTATTTCCAATTAATAATTTATGTAATATTAATAATTCAAGAGAAGCAAATCCTGTTATTTATTATACGGTACATCATACTAAAATCGTTGTGCGGTACCTGACAGAAAAAATAAAATGTAGATTTTCATTTCTTTCAATTTATTAAATAGCTTTACACAACACATAATTTATATAGAAAAATGATGTATTTAAGTAGTTGTGTGCAATATTTTTTATCTATTGTTGTTATTATTATTGTTGTCGTCGTCGTTTTCAGTCCGAAGGCTGGTTTGATGCAGCTCTGCATGCTAGTCTGTGCTTTGCAAGCCTGTTCGTCTTAAGTATGCAACTTACACCCATTTCAAACAGCTGACTAGATTTAAGAGCTGATCTCCCTCTAAGGTTTTTACCTCCCCCCCCCCCCCCTCCCCCACACACAGTTAGCTTCCAGTACCAAACTGAAGAGGCCTTGATGTCTCTGGAGGGGGCCTACCAACCGATCCCTCATTTTAGTCACGTTGGGTCTAATCTTTTTCACAATTTGATTCAATAGCTCCTCATTTTTTATTCGATCTTCCCGTCTAGTATTCAGCATTCTTCTTTTACACCAGATTTAAAAACCTTCTACATTCCTCTTGTCTCAATCGCCTATTGTCCACCTTTCACTTCTATAAAATGTTTCACTCCAGACAAATACCTTCATAAATGACTTCCTAAAGTTTAGTGTTATACATGTTAAGTGTTAAAAATTCCTCCTTTTCAGAAATGCATTTCTTGCTACTGCCAGTTTGCGCTTTATGTCTTCTGTACGTCGACCATCATAACTCACTTGGACACCCAAATAACAAAACTCATATACTACTTTTAGTGTGTAATTATTTAACCTAATTCCCTCAGCATCGTCTGATGTTCTTCGACTACATTCCATTACCCTTGTTTTACTTTTACTGATGTTCATCTTATGTTCTCTTTACAATGACGTGTCCAATCCATTTAAATGCTCTTCCAAGTCCTTCGCCATCTCCGACAGAATTACGATGTCATCAGTAAACCGCAAAATTCTTATTTCTTCTTCCTGAATTTTAAATCCCTTTACAAATTTCTCTTAGATTAGTGATTATCTTCATAGCTTGATAAATGTTCAGACAGATTAACATCGGGAATACGCTAGAACCATGTCTCACTGTCTTCTCAACACTGCTTTCTTTTGTTTCCTTCGGCTCTTATAAACTGCACTCTTCTTTCTGTACAAGTTGTAAATAATCTTGCGGACCTGGTAGTTCGTGATTGCTACCTCTGAAATATCAACGAGTGTAGTCCATTTCACATTGTCAAAACCCATCTCTAAATCTACAGATGCTATAAACGTATGTTGTTCGTTCTTCAATCTGTCTTGTAGAATAAATGGTAGGGTCAGTGTTGTCTTGAGCCTTTCTACGTGTCTTTGGAACACAAATTGATCTTCCCCAAGGTATGCGCCTACCTGATTTTCCATTCTCCTGAACCATAATAATTGGCGTCAATATTTTGCAACCATGACTTCTTTTCCATTAGTATTCACACGTGTCAAAACCTGCCTTATTTGCAGTTGGAATTATTATATTCCTCCTAATGTGTGACGGTATTTCGCCTGTGTGATATATCTTGCGCACCAGATAGAATAATTTTGTTGAGGCTGGCTCTCCCATGTATCGTAGTACTACTGAGAGAATGTCATGTATTGTAGGAGTCTTGTTTCCACTTGGATCTTTCAGTGCTCTGTCAAATTCGTCTCGCAGTATCATATCTCCCTTGTCATATTCGTCTACTTCCTCTTCTCTTTCTATCATATTATTACCAAGTTCATTTCCTCTGTAGAGGCTCAATATTTACTCCACCCAACTTTCAGCTTTCCCTTCTTTGCATATCACTAGCTGGCTATCTGAGCTCTTGATTCTCATACAGCTGCCTCTCTTCTCTTCAAAGGTATCTTACATTTTGCTATGGGCAGCACCCATCTTTCCCCTAGCTGTGCATGCTTCTAAGGCCTTGCATTCGTTCTCTACCTATTTCTGCTTCAGGGCAGGCTCCCGACATTTTACCGCCCCTGCGAAAATTTCAAGCGTCGTCCTCTCCCGCCCCCCCCCCCCCCCACCCCGTGGCTACCCCACCTCCTCACGTTATCAGACATAGCCATTCATCTATAACGTCATATGTTTACATGTCACAATTACTCACATGTCTTTTTCAAGTGAATATGTCCTTAAGGCCAGAGCCAGGTATGGGACACAAGCCGGTGAAAAGGAAGTGAAACATTTACACTGTCACATATTTTGAGTTGCAACTACAAAATTTATTATGTCAACCAAAATTAAGTTATACATGAAATGTAATCGCAGTTGCTAATATAAACTACCATTAGCTGTGTAATGGAATAATGAGAATGAAAATTTGTGGTGAACCGCCGCTTATCGTGAACGGTTACCGTTTTTTATTAATCTCATTTTTTTCGTTGCATTTGTTCGGAGGGGACGTCCCAAGACACCCATTCAACTTAGTCGCTGATACATTCGCAATTTTTTTTTCATTAGAGACGGCAGATAAGCCTCTGACCTAAGAGGCTGAGCTACGGTGCTAGCAACAGAAAGCTATCCGAGCACGACTTACGGTTAAACCCAAACTTCCATATGTTGACAACCCTGTGTCTGCAACCTATACTCGCACATCCATTATGGATATTACCGTACAGGAGAGACGTTTTAGCTGAAAATCGCTTGCCAGGTTTCGGCGGATAAGTACGGTATTCCAGTGCCTGTGTTGTTCCTAACAAGGGAACCGCCCCATCGCACCCCCCTTAGATTTAGTTATAAGTTGGCACAGTGGATAGGCCTTAAAAACTGAACACAGATCAATCGAGAAAACAGGAAGAAGTTGTGTGGAACTATGAAAAAAATAAGCAAAATATACAAACAGAGTAGTCCATGCGCAAGATATGCAACATCAAGGAACGTGTACGCTCAGGAGCGCCGTGGTCCCGTGGTTAGCGTGAGCAGCTGCGGAACGAGAGGTCTTTGGTTTCAAGCCTTCCCTCGAGTGAAAAGTTTAATTTTTTATTTTCAGACAATTATCAAAGTTCAGGCACTCACACATAATCAACTTCGCTCTCCAAAATTCCAGGACATGTTCAGATTTGCTTGGACATATGCAGGATTTGACGGTCTACACACGGAAAAATTTGAAAACGTTAAAAACATATGTTTTCACAGAGCATAGGGAAAACTATGCGACTGTGAAACTGTTGCATTCATTTGTTGCAGTTTATGTGACAAACTCTTATGTTTTCATCACTTTTTTGGGAGTGATTCTCACATCCACAAGAAAAGCTAAATCGGGCAAGGTAGAAGAATCTTTTTACCCATTCGCCAAGTGTACAAGTTAGGTGGGTCGACAACATATTCCTGTCATGTGACGCACATGCCGTCACCAGTGTCGTATAGAATATATCAGACGTGTTTTTCTGTGGAGGAATCGGTTGACCTATGATCTTGCGATCAAATATTTTCGGTTCCCATTGGAGAGGCACGTCCTTTCGTCTACTATTCGCACGGTTTTACGGTGCGGTCGCAAAACACAGACACCAAACTTATTACAGTGAACAGAGATGTAAATGAACGACCGGAAAGATTATAACTTTGAGAAAATAAAAAAAGTAAACTTTTCACTCGAGGGAAGACTTGAACCAAGGACCTCTCGTTCCGCAACTGCACATGCTAACCACGGGACCACGCGCTCCTGAGCTTACACTGTCCTTGATGTTGCATATCTTTCACGTGGACTACTCAGTTTGTATGTTTTGCTTATTTTTTTCGTAGTTCCACACAACTTCTTCCTGTTTTCTCGATTGATCTGTGTTCAGTTTTTCAAGGCCTATCCACTGTGCCAACTTATAACTAAATCTGAGGGGGATGCGATGGGTAGGTTCCCTTGTAAGTACGATGCAGTGATCCATCGGACGTGCATGCGTGTCCGGAGGAACATTGCAACGTACTTCGGAACAATAAAGGTACTGCGATATCGTGAATATCATATAAAATTATGTTATGTTACTCGCAGATTACATAACTAAAATCTGTTCACTTTTCTCGTTCCCAGGAAACAGAGGAGTATGCGGTGTGGAGGGAGCAGCACCATGATCGCATAATATATCAGAATGAAGGCAGCCGTTACACGAGTCCTATCCATGCTGTCCCAGAGTGACGAACTGACGTATCAGCAGGCAGTCACGGGCGAACACCGTACGCGCAATACAAAGAGGTGACGAATGTGTTGTCGTCTGCCACACGCAGTGGGTAAGTGGCTTGGGAATACGTCCTTACGCCAAGGAACTTCTGACACTTTTTTTCCGTGGTAAGGACGGATCTGACCCGGCTAAGAAACGTAGGCATCTTTGCAGTAAGAACGAAAAAATACAAAATAAGAAAATAAAAAATTTTACTGTTTTTAAAATTTTAATGTTGGTTACATTATCCACTGTTACAAAATCAACACTCGATCTCTTGCAGCAGTGATAGTTCCCCAACTTCATTCCTTATTGCCCGCTGGCAATCGGGAGAGGAGAATTTGCAAAACAGTGATGGAGATGGAGTGGCAGCACCTCAGGCAACAATTGCGGCGCGAAACGTGAAGCAACTAGAACAGCTGAGTACTGCATTATCGGCAAAATCGTCGGCGCTTCTGCTGTACAAAGTGGAAGGTTATAGTACAGCAAGTGACTTACAAAAAATGCTTTATTTGTTGCAAAAAAGTGTTTAAGTCACCAGCGCCTGTTTTTTGTATCCATAGAAGGTAAAAGAAAAACGGCGGTGGTCGGATGTTAAGAAGGTGTGTTTTCCGACATGCCACAGTCACGATTTACGGCTGAAAACAAACAATTTTGAAAGCAGTTTCACTTATTGAAGAGAAAGGTAACAGTTATATCCTAAATAAAGTTGTTGGAATGCAAATAGTGTAATTTAGTTAGTTCAGCTCCAAAATAAAGTTTGATAGGTTTCTTCCGTGTTATATTAAAACTGATATCTGTTTATTATGACTTCAGCATTGAGAAAGGAAAGAGAATAAGCGAAAACTTAAAAGAAGTTACAGAGAAAGCAGAAAAAATTAATTTAGAAGAAAGTGGCAAGATGAAGAGCAATGTAAACGGTATTAAACGCAAATCCAAAGGAGGAGGAACGGTGGGGGAAGGATGCCATGCATCTTTCCACTTGTAAACGGCGCTTAATCACAATGTCTGGATTCAAAAGGCTGTGGCATATGACAGGCACTGCATATTTTTCTTATTTATTTATTACAAAGTATTTTCTCAGCGATGCTGCTATAGGTACTTAAAGTTGTTGTATGGGAAATCTTAGGCCATCATGGGCTGACATTTATCTTTATTTCATTATTATAAAGCTTTTCGCTTCTATAGGGGCTTTCCAGCTGACGCAGGTACATTTTATGTGTTGTGTAGGCGCGTGGGAGAAACTGAATAAGGCTTGCTATATTTAAAGGCGCACCTAACGTGACCAACTCCAGCGCTTCATTTTTAATCTGCATTACAGTATCGTCGATAGTTTTCGGTAAGACATTAGATTTTATTAATTATTTGTATTTACCAACGTGCCGTATTTTAGGACATCTTTGCATCTTCGCGGTGTGCGGTCTGGCCCGACACAAACTCCACTGGGTGGCCGTTGCGGAAAAAGGGAAGAACTGGCACGGGTTAGTTGGAGCGAGCTGTCAGAAACACATGTGGGACCAGCAGCAACGACTGCTACGACGTGGTGTACAGCTGTTAAAAGGGTACTGCAAGTAGTTGGCTCACACGTGGAATCATTTTATATAGCTGAAATCCGATAATGGTTTTCCAGATGACTATACCGATGCTGTTGGTTTAAAGCTCCGATGCTGCACAACTAAGATGTGGAAACACAGTGGAGACGATATGTGTGGGGTTGTTGGTGGATCTTATTGCTGTCCATCGTGCCTTGCCTGGCCTTGTTAGACGATCTGTGTGTTCCAATCGATGTGAGGCCACCGTACGTAAATTGTGTTGAGAGTAAGGCTATCATTAATGAAGCGTGTCAGTGTTTGTAGTCAGTGATTTCGGAATGTGGGCTTAATCTTTGTACGTTCTTGTATTTCGCTAGTCTGCTGGGGCTAGCGCGTGCTATTGTGTGGCGGTTAGGGCCGTGTTGCCGGCCTGCTATGTGTGCACACGCTACTTAATCTAACTTAAACTAACTTACGCTAAGGACAACACACACACCCATGCCCTAAGGAGGACTCGAACCTCCGACGGGGGCAGCCGCGCGACCCGTGACAAGACGCCTCAGATCGCGAGGTTAACCAATCATGTATCATTATTTGTAGTAAATATGGATCGGTTCATCTGACCTTCTACTGATCCTTCTGTCAAACTGTTTGTTACTGCGAAGCAAATGGCTGCTGAGAACTGTGCCTGGAAGCGGAAATCTAGCGCTGCCACTTCTCCTTAAGATTTTGTTATTTAACGAATCTTGTGGCTGTTAGTAAAGCTGAGGTTTTAGATTACTCCTTAATACACTAATCACCAGCCTTATGACCGGAATCCAGCTTTTCATTGTTATATAGTAATTCGTAAGGGGAAGATCTTCAGTACGATAATGATCGAAGCAGAAGAAATGGATTAAAATTTGTGCTGCAGCTGGACCTCGACCGTGGGTCTTCTTGCTTGGTGGGCAGAAATGCTAACCATTCCACCAGCACAGTACGATGGTCAACATTGCTGCACGAACTACAGAAGTTGAGTGCCCTCCTCAACACAAACTTCATATCTTCAGCTTATTTTCCCTTACATTGTCACTACTGCCAAGGCTCTCTAGCACTGGAATAGCACCCCAACGTTCGACGTAATAGGAAAATAAGCTGAAGATGGGAGTGCACTCAATTTCAGTAGATCGTCCGAGTATTCTTGACCATTGTGTCGTGGTGGTGTAATGGTTAGCATTTCTGCTCAGCAAACAAGGAAACTTGGTTTGGAGTCCCGGACGCAGCATAAATTTCAATTAATTTCTTCGACTACGATTATTATCGTAGGTAAAGAAGAGACTTAAATGTCTCAGGGAAGCATTTAATTATTGGAGGATTTTTAATTTCATGATTTCAAGGTACGAGTGTTAAAGGGAGTTGTTACTGAATGTTTCTGTGGTCAGGTCTTAACGTGGTTGTTCTTTCCGCTGAGAGTATTGTGACATCATTTGTATTACTGACGTCTTCCAGGTTCCGGCGGCGTCCGCAGTCCCTTACATTGTATACACCGAGGGCGTCCACTTGCGCTGATTGTGCTGTGGCGGCGGGCCCAACTGACGTGAGAAGATTATAGATTAATTCAAGCTATGTACTGTGTACATAGACACTAATTATGATGGTAAAGATTTGATTGATGGTTGTAAGGAATGCTTACATTTTACTGTGTTTGGAATCTTTATTTAATTTCTTGGGTACTTAATAAATGTTTTAAAAGGCCACTTGGCACTTACTGGGCCCAATCATTCTCCATTTCTATGTAACAGAACTTATCTTCACACTTCCTCAGCTATGCAAAACTTTCATTGTCTCGTTTAATTCACCCTTTTGGAACCATATTAAAATTGAAGAATTTGTCGCCCCAAAAACTTGTCGGCCTGGGAGGTGGCATGTCTCCACCCCTTACCTCCATAGAGCCCTGCTGCTTGATTTTCTAGCACTTCCTGTCAATCCAATTTTTTAGACATTTGTATTCCCTTTCGTCTGCTTCATTTATTGCGTTTTATATTTTCTCCTATCGGTAATAAAACTCAGTATCTCCTGAGTAACCCAAAGATTTCTACTAGGCCTCCAGACAAGTACCCGTTCAGCAAACAAAGTAGTGTACTATTTTATCCTGGAATATTTTACCAGAGAAGATCCAGTCATCATTGAAGTAAGAAGTAGGGCAGTTAAAGCTGTATTTTCCCTTTGCCTTCCGCCGTCCACATACCAGCGTAGTAAGGCCATGTAGGTTAATGTTACGAAGCCAAATCAGTCAATTACCCAGACCGTTGCCCCTGCAATTGCTCAAGAGGCTGCTGTCCCTCTTCAGGAGCAACGGGTTAGTCTAGTCTAGCCTCTTCACAGACACTTCACCATTTTCGACGCACCAATGGTCCACCAGCTCGTTTCTGTTAGGATGACTGTAATATTTGGCTGATTTAAGTACTATTTTTCAATAACTATTGATCTTTATTAAACCTACCTTGGAAATGACAAAATTTCTGAAATGTGTGTAGAAAATATTGCAGAAATGTACTTTTTCTATATAACTTGTGTGTGTGTGTTTGTGTGGGTGAGAGTGGGTGGTAGGATGGGTGTGTGGAAGGGTGTTATGAACTACGTCTTAAGCGTTATAAATTTCATTCGTTCACGTGAACTTAATCACCGAAAATTTAAAGAACAACAAGATAAATTGCAAGCTTGTAATGCTGATATCCTACATACTGATGTCTGACGACTAAGCAAAGGAAAAATGTTGGAACGGCTTGTCAGTCTGAAATTATTTTGTTCTTACAACAAAGCGGCAAAAATTACGGCGAACCTCATAACGATGAAGAGTGGGCACTTACTCCTCTCCTTTTTTGTCCGGAATTAGACAAACATTCAACAAACTTAATTTGAAATTTCAAGGAATAAAAAAGACAACTGGCCAAATGAGTATTGAAATATTTGCATTTGAAGCCAAACTGCAAATGTGTGGAAACTAACTTGAAGAAAAAGTTTTATCTAATCTTCCAACTGTGGCCATGCTCCGATTAGACTTACCTATCGTCAAAAGTGTGGACCAAGACATGCTGTCCTGTTTCAAAGTATAATTGGTAGAAACAAGAAACAGATTTTCAGACGGGTAGAGGGTGAGTCAGTAAGAAAACTACGTGCTCTGAGGGTGATAGTATTGATGGTTCAGAGCAAAAGACCTCAAGTGAACATATGCCCTATTTCGAACAGTTTCCGAGGTAGAACACCGCTGTACGTTTTTTTAATAGCTCTAAAACCGTGGCTTCTAACGAAAACGTTTCACAGTACAAAATTATGCTCTATTAAAATTCCTGAAATGAAGCTCGTATTCAGCATCATCTTGTGCTAATAGTATACGGGAAGAGAATGAGAGAGTATATAAAATCCAGCACGACGGACATACACTGTAACTTAGGCAGTTTTTGCAAGTCAATTTGAGGTTCTTTGACGACTTTATAGACCACAATGTCTTATATGAAATTATTTGTCCCGAATTCCTCTACACTACCGTGGTAAGATTGTAAACAATGACAGTTTACTGAATAACACAGAAAATAAATAACAGTGTACAATACACGTGTTCTAGATCTGAAAACATTCGGAATAGTGCATATGTCCTTATGAAGTTGTTTGTTCGGAATCACCCCTCAAAGCATGTACCTTTCCTCCCAACGCACCCTATATATTCGAGGCTGATACATTCTTCTTCTTCTTCTTCGCGGATGGATCACTTAGGACCACGCGTAATCATAATTTGTTGGCCTTCCTTTTCGCCCAGTATTCCTTCATAAACAACGAATGGGCTAGCTTTCGTTGCGTAGACCATGTATGTTGGTTAGTTTTTCCCTCTTCTTCCTCAAAACCCCGTGTGTTTGTGATTTTTCTGATTTCATTTCTATCATGTAGATTTGGAGACCCTAATTCTCTCAGGTCTTTTTCCGTCTGTTTGTACCAGTTCGGTCTTGTAGTTTTGTTCTTTAAAAATGTATGGATTTTGTTCGTTAACCTGTTTGAGTCCATTCTTTCTAAGTGCCCCATGAATTGGATTCTTCTCATGCGCATTGTGTCTGTTATTTTGGAGATATTTTTATATATTTCTGCATTGGGTTTTGGATAATGTACCCCATCTTTAGTTCTTGGTCCTAGGATTTTCCTCATTATCTTACGTTCTTTCACTTCTAATTCCTCTTTTAGTGTTCTGTGTTGAAGGTTTAGTGTCTCAGGTGCGTAGAGAGCTTCGGGTCTAATTACTGTTGTGTAGTGTCGTATTTTGCAGTTCCACGAGAGACTCTTTTTGTTGTAAATGTTTTTTGTTAACTGAAACGCCGTCTCCATTTTCTGGACTCTTGATCTGACAGATTTCTTTTCATTACAATTTTCTGCAATCCATTCACCTAAATATTTAAATTCTTTTACTCGAGAGATGTAGTTATTACCAATTTTGAGATCAGAAGGTGCATATTTGACGACAGTCATAAATTATGTTTTTTCAAATGAAATTTGTAATCCTATTATAGCTGCCTGTTCTTGTAATAATTCTAGCTGTTTCTGTGCATCAGTAATGTCTTGTGCGATCAGTGCCATGTCATCAGCAAATGCTAAACAGTGTAATTCTATGCCCTTATGTCTTGGTCCCAGTCTGTGTGCTGGTGCACCTGCTTTTTTCCATTCTCTAACAACTTTTTCAAGAGCACAATTGAAGAGCACTGGGGACAGTACATCCCCTTGTCGTACTCCTGTGTCTATTTCAAATTCTGTGCTCAATTCTCCCATAAATTGTACTTTGGATTTGGTCTCCGTAAGTGTTTCTTTTATGATGTTTGTTGTCTTTTGATCTAGTCCAAATTCTGCTAATACTTCAAAAAGGGATTCTCGGTCTATACTGTCATATGCTTTTTTAAAGTCGACAAACGTGATGACATAATTTTTGTTTGAAGTACTATGTAAATATTTCACTGAGTTTTTCAAGTTAAGGATCTGTTCTACGCAAGATCGACCTTTTCTGAACCCACCTTGGTATTCGCCTAGTTTTGAATCCAGCTGAGGTTCTGCGCGGTATAGTAGGGCTTTAGACAGAATTTTGTATTTTATTGACAATAAAGAGATTCCACGATAGTTGTTAGGATCTGTTTTACTTCCTTTTTTTGTACAGAGGATGTATGATTGCAGTCTTCCAATCTGTGGGGATTTTTTCAGTTTTCCAGATTTCATGTATAATTGCAATAAGTTTTGCAATAAGATTTTCTCCTGCATTTTTCCATAATTCTGCGATGATTTGGTCCTCTCCTGATGCTTTGTTATTTTTCAGTGACTGAATTATCTCTTTAATCTCTTGTAAACTTGGTGGCTTTGAGCCTGGGTTTCGTTGTGTACGATGGAATTCAAATTTTTCTGCAGGCTTTTCACAATTCAGTAATTTAGAAAAGTATTTTGCAAGAATTTCACAGTTTTCGGTGTTGGTATGAGCAATTTCCCCATGGTCATTTTTGAACTGGAGTGATGGAGGAGAGTACTTTGTTAATTTTTGTTTGAATACTCTGTAGAAATTTCGGGAATTGTTTTTCTTGAAATCATTTTCTATGTCTTGCAATTTTTTGTCTTCGTGTTGTTTACGGACTGTTCGCATTGCTTTTGTGACTGTTTTCCTGGTATCTTTGAGATCTTCCAGGGTCTTTTGATTTTTGTTGCACAACCAATTTTGCCACGCCTGTTGTCTGAGATTTATCAGTTGGTCACACTCATCTGTCCACCATGGGTGTTTACGTGTTCTTGTTTGCGGTGCTACAGTTTCAGCTGCATTTAAAAGTCCTGCTTGCAGTTGTTGCCAATTTTGTGGTTTTAAATATTGCGTTTCTTTTGTAAATTGTTCATTGCCATTTATCTTTTGTACATCATATTTACGGTGTGGAGATTTCTTAGTGAATTTTCTTTTTTCTGGAATGACATCTAGGGAGAATTTTGTTGGGTAATGGTCGGAATCTAGGTCTAGTCCATTAAGTACTTTAAGTTTCATGATTTCTACTGTATTTACGCGGGAGATCATTACATGATCCAACTGATATTCACCTAGTAATGGATTAGGTGAGATCCAAGTTTTCGTTTTCGAGGCTCTTTTCTTGAAAAATGTTGATTTGGAAAATAGGTCATGATTTTTGCAGATTTCAATGAGTCGCATGCCATTCCGGTTGGTCTGTGTATGCCCTGACCATTTACCTACCCAATATCGATATTTCTTTTCTTTACCGATTTGTGCATTGAAATCGCCCATAAGGATTTTGACATGGTTATTTGGGATTTTTTGGGGAACATTATCTAATTGGTTCCAGAATTCTTCTACTTCTTCTATTTTGTTTTTGTTAGTGATGTTAGTTGGTGCATGTCCGTTGATTAGGGTGTGTATCTTATTAGCTGATTTTATTGTCATCGTGGAGAATCGACCCGAGTAAGATTTGAAAGTTGCGACTGAATCAAGTATTGATGTATCTACTATAAATCCAGTTCCAAATTGTGGACAATTTGCCATGGCTCGTTTTCCAGGTTTTCCTTTATATATCCTGTATCCTTCCGAATCAAAAGGATTTTCATCTGTATATCGTGATTCCTGAAATGCAATAATTTTGATTTTACGTTCTCTGGATTTGTCCTGGATGTTTTTTAGTTTTCCCATTTTTAAGAGAGAATTTACATTAAATGTCATTAGCCAGATTCTAGATTTTGGTTTGATTTTCTTATTACGGGGTTTTGAGGTACTCCGATTTACCTCCATGCACACTTCTGTGGTCTCCTCAGAATCCGAATAGACCACTTGCGGTTTTTCAACCGTGGGATTTGACCCACTGGGGTAATTTGTCTTTGAAGGTGCTGTATCCATGTTGATTTAATTGGACTGGGTTTGTGACTGAAATTGAGATTCAGTCTGGTTAATCTCAGAGTTCCACTTAGATCAGCCGCCACTAACATGTGGAACAGACGCTGTAGGGTTACCGCCACTAACCTGTGGAACCGTCGTGCCCTTTGTCCAAATAACCTTGATACATTATGTTATGTTGGACAAACTAATCTCAGATAATTTATTTGGTAAATAAAATACTCGAAGTTTGACACGGTACACAGCTTAAAGCTCAATTTATAGAACATCGTGGAAAGTAGGTGTACATTGAATTTCAGAGATGCGTGCCTAGCAGTTACAAAAGTTGACAAGACTGTGCACAGTTTATTTGAACACTATTTTCTACAACTCACTTTTGTGAAGCTTAGTTTTAAAAAATGAACCACTTGGAAAACAAATATTGTAACCGGTCACCCAGTCATTTAGAAGCCTCAGTGAGCATTGCATGCAGTCCTAACGATGTAAATATAGACGTAGCCAAATTGATATGAATTAACATTTGTAATTTTCTACTTACATTTTTGTTGCTGTTAGAATGAATAGTGGACCAGAGGAAAGAAGAAACTTGCATTTTTTTATTCATAGGTTTTGTTACGTGAAGGTTACCTGAATCGGCTTTATGACATTTTGGAAGTTCGAGGTTAATGGTATCAGAATAAACCGTATTTTGCCATTTCAAAAATACAGCATTGTTTCTTAGAGATACGACTGGCTGATCTTGAATAAAACTACTTGGAAACGAACTTCAGGGACGAAATACACTGATCTCAGACTCATTTTTGACAGTGACTCAAAATGATGATATTACTGATTCAAAGATCGCCCATGCGATCATGCAGTTGTTTGTAGGGGGCGGGGGATACTTGGGGGTATGGACTATTTTTAATACTTTAGATGACGAATGGGACTTGTAAGTAGCCATAAAGAAGTTCCAGTTCTGACTCTGTTAAAAACCTGTGTAATACCGACTTTAAAAACATTTTGTAGTCTGTGAGCTGCGAGGTAGCCGTGGACACCCTTTGTCCCGCCCGCCACTCCTCCACACCGGACATGGGCGCCCTTGACTGATTCTCTTCCTTTTCTGCATCATTCGTATGCACGTGTCTAGCTACCGAAACGTTATAAGCCTGCATATAATGATAACGTTTATTTACGCAGAAAGAGGTTCTTTTAGCTTATTAAAAATTGATCAAAAGCACTTTATGCAATTTTCAGCACTCGCAAATATAGTGGCAGTCATTCTATGAAATTCTGTCAATGTCGTATCCTGTATTTGGCTCTTGCTATCATATCGATTAGTCCAGTCAGTGCCAACACTCGATTCCCATGAACACATCATTAAAAATCAGATAGTTGTCAAAACGTTTAGCCTCAACACTCGACTCCTGTGAATACATCCCATCAAATCTAATTGATGTCAAACTGACCCGCGGCAATTTTAAATTCTTATCCCCTGTACTGGAGGATTTTAATATCAAAACCATAGCTGATTACTATCAGCAGCTGCACAGTAATATTATTCCAGGAAGGTGTCAGATACAGTCATCAGTTGCGAATGGTATGTACCCACATTAAAAAAAGGTTTTGCATCACCCCGGTTTCTAGAAATCCTGAAGATAGACATTGACTGTGGATATTGTATGACAGACACAGTCCCTTTGACTGTTCAGAGATGTCACGAAACCCGCCCAAAGATGTAAGCAACCATGCATGAGCGGTACCTATTAGACGGAGGGGGTCCGACAGCCGATCAGTTCCAGTCATTCCACCAGGAAGGAGATCCACGGCTCGTGTTGTCTGTAGTTCAACCATGCCTACACAGTCAATACCGCGGTTCGATAGCGTCCGCCTTGTTACTTTGTGCCAGGAAGGGCTCTCAACAAGGGCCGGCCGCGGTGGTCTCGCGGTTCTAGGCGCGCAGTCCGGAACCGTGCGACTGCTACGGTCGCAGGTTCGAATCCTGCCTCGGGCATGGATGTGTGTGACGTCCTTAGGTTAGTTAGGTTTAAGTAGTTCTAAGTTCTAGGGGACTGATAACCACAGCAGTTGAGTCCCATAGTGCTCAGAGCCATTTGAACCATTTTCTCAACAAGGGAAGTGTCCAGGCGTCTCCGAGTGAACGAAAGTGATGTTGTTTGGACATGGAGGAGATACAGAGAGACAGGAACTGTCGATGACATACCTCGCTCAGGCCGTCCAAAGGCTAATACTACAATGGATGATTATGGCCCGGAGGAACCCTGACAGAAACGCCACCATGTTGAATAATGCTTTTGGTGCAGACACAGAACCTCGTGTTACGACTCAAACTATGCGCAATGGGCTGTGTGATGCACGGAGGTCTATCTTTGCAACCACGGCACCATGCAGCGCAGTGCCGATGGACCCAGAAACATGCCGAATGGACTGTTGCGGATTAGCATCACGTTCTCTTGACCGATGAGTGTCGCATATGCCTTCAACCAGACAATCGTTGGAGACGTGATTGGAGGTAACCCGGTCAGGCTGAACACCTAGACACACTGCCCAGCGAGTGTAACAAGGTGGAGTTTCTCTGCTGTTTTGGGGTGGCGTTATGTGGGTCCGACGTACGCCGCTGGTGGTCATAGAAGTGCCGTAACAGCTGTACGATACGTGTGTGGTATCCTCCGCATGATAATGCAACCATATCGGCAGCATACTGGCGAGGCATTCGTCTTCATGGATGACAATTCGCGCCCCCAACGTGCACATCCTGTGAATGACTTCCTTAAGGATAACGACATCGCTCGACTAGAGTGGCCTTCATGTTCTCCAGACACGAACTCTTTCGAACATGCCTGGGATAGAGTGAAGAGAGCTGTTTATGGACGACGTGACACACCAACCACTCTGAGGGATTTACGCCGAATCGCCGTTGAGGAGTGGGACAATCTGGACAAACAGTGCCTTGATGAACTTGTGGATAGTATGCCACGATGAATATAGGAATGCTTCAATACAAGAGCACGTGCTACTTCGTATTAGAGGAACCGGTGTGTACAGCAGTCTGGACCACCACCTCTGAAGGTCTCGCTGTATGATGGTACAATATGCATTATGTGGTTTTCATGAGCGATAAAAAGGGCGGAAATGATGTTTATGTTGATCTCTATTCCAATTTTCTGTACAGGTTCCGGAACTCTCAGAACTGATGTGATGCAATACTTTTTTTGATGCGTGTATTACTCTTTACCTATTTCGAATACACATTTATATTCGTATGTGGTGTTAACATTGCAATGGGAACTGGGCAAAGGACTTTCTTTTGTCATGTTCTGGATTATCCGATACACACAATAAGTTCACAAAGCTATTCAATAAAGTGTAAATGGCAGTTTTGCGTTTAGTGTAGTTCTTGTCTTATATATTTATAAAGAGTAAATGTGATAAAACAAGGATTTAACACAAGATTAATGATCTTTCAGGAAACGTAATTATTTTTATATTTTCGATTTATCAGAAAATTGTAATTACATTTTAAGTTGTTGATTTGATGTTGGAATTATTAAATATGGATTCTCAAAATATCATTAGTAAAGACTGTCAAGGCATCGGTAATTTGTAAAGGTTAAGGGCTACCTTGCTATTTAATAACTTTGTTCTTCCTGTCTTCTTGTCGAGTTACTTAGCGCGAGTGGCGAGTTGATTGTGGTTGTTATTGTTTGAGGCAGTGATTGATGTACTGACGCTGTAAAAGTTGTACTCGACTTAAACTAATTTCGTATGTGCAATAAATGAGTTTATGAGTGAAGTCAAACCCCTGCAATGTATATTTATTGAAAGCGATGTATCAGATGAAAACACAAGGAATCCTTTTGCAAACATGTAGGAGAATTACGTGTGCCAAGACTGCTTAACATTTATTTTAATTCAGTGCTTTTTTCAGTTAGTGTCCTGTGAAAGTGAACGAAGAATGACAATCGCCGAACAAAAATCTGAAGCAGAAATGGATGGTTTGGGAATGTAATAGACTTGGAATCCTGCACCAAAACAGTTAAACCAGTTGGTAATATATATTAACCAGTAGAATCAGGAGACAGAGACTTGAAAAGGTTGTTTATTGGGACTATCTGAACAGTGAAAACTAGCAGTGGAAACGAAAGTGGGGAGAATAGAGTCTGATTGGGACTATCTGAGCAGTGAAAACTAGTAGTTGAAACGAAAGTGGGGAGAACAGAGTCTCTTCTGAGTAAGGCAATCAAACCAGTTAAGTATGAATTAGTGACAGAAAGGAAGAAAAATAAAATTCTTTTGAAGATGCTGTTACTCAAATAAAAACATATCGAAAATTTAAGAACAGGTATTGCAGATGTAGAAACCAAAGTTGAAACACATTTTACTGTTCTTAAAAGCAGATTAGATGAACAGATTAAAATATTTACTGACACAGTAAAGTCAAATGAACCAGAAAGTAGGAGGAATGTAATGAACAGAGAGGAATATTTCTGTGCTTGAAATTTGGAGATCTTAGAAATGAAGCAGTAAGTGATAATCTTCACAGTAATACTGATACTTTGCGGTGTAACAATTCAGTGAAAAATTGGTCTGCTCAGGGTAGTTTGGGTGCGGTTCATGTTTTACAACATTGTAAAGACTATTTTGTGCTTAATATGAATGAGTGTGTGAAGCTTAAGAGCAGGCCGCTGTAACCGAGCGGTTCTAGCGCTTCAGTCCGGAACCGCGCTGCTGCTACCGTCGCAGGCTCGAATCCTGCCTCGGGCATGGATGTGTGTGATGTCCTTAGGTTAGTTAGGTTTAAGTAGTTCTAAGTCTAGCGGACTGATGACCTCAGATGTTAAGTCCCATAGTGCTTAGAGCCATTTGAACCATTTTTGAAGCTTAAGCTTGTCTAAAAAATTTCGGAAGGGGAACGAACCTTAGTCATGGACAAACAAAATTTTTCTGTAGGCTTATCATATGCAGAGTTGAAGATCTGAAAAAGTTTTTTAAGCAGATTCTGGTCTGAATCTCTAAAGGCCGCAATAAAAAAGGGAATTTTGAAGGGACCAAATTACAGAGAGAAGTGCATGAAACAGTTTTTCAAAAACCAAATGAAGTTATTATCTCATTTAGATAAGTCATTTGGTGAAATGATACATATGCTTGAAAAGGAAGATTGCCGTGTGGCATTCAAAGTGATTACGTGTATGGGCTAGAGCCCACCGTGAAACAGTGTTTAAAACATGTGGACAAATTTGTCAGAATTATGCATATATAACAGGACACACTCCTCGAGTCAATTCGAACGCTGTGTCTGGCGTAGCTTTAGTGTGGGCTGGGGTTCCCTGCTGGGAGAGGACGCTGCGCAGCTGAAGAAGGACCGATGATGGTTACAATGCTTTCTTTATTGAGGCACGTTTGTAATCCTTGGTTAGCGACCTCCTGCAACCACGTCACTATGTTCACAGCGACAGTGTGGCCGTAAGCTTTTGCAGCGAAGATGTCTGGCTGTTTCCCACTCTAGGGCTTGGTGCATAGTGTCTTCAATTGGTAACCCGGTGAGGCTACAGATGGCTGGATCCCCACGTCATGCTGTCGGAACGGTAGCGAAGTGTGGAGCTCTCCTGAGCCCCGAAATGCTTAGGTGACAGAGCGGTTCGTGTCTCGGGTGAGGCAGAAACACGGTGTGGATTAGCACATGCTCGATTTCCCATTACTGCCCACCTGTTCGACGATCACGAGCTGATTCGTGTGCCATTAAAACTGCTCTCTTGTGATTTCACAGTAACAACGTGTTAGCGGGTCACACAGAAAGTTTAGGGCCGTGGGCAAAGACACAGTTGTCGTAATAGTGCTGCAGTACCTCGCTGAAGGCCCACCCAACATCAGCAAGAGTGGTCTGTCAACAGAAAGGCAGTTGCGGAGCCGCTGACCACCCGGTCTATTCGGCAGCGCCCGACTTTGGCACAGCCTTACTCCGCTCTGCTACTGCACAGCTGGTTCTAAGTCTCGTTCATAACTTTATTCATTTTTACATTTCCTCCCTTTCACGAAGAAAATCCAATCTTAGATTTTGCTGAAATAGATACACCAGTTTATTTACACTTTTCCTTTCAACCTCAATTCCTGGCGCCGCGCGGAGTGGACGCGTTGTTTAGGGCGCCATGTCACGGATTTCACGGCCCTTCCCGCCAGAGGTTCGAGTCCTCCCTCGGGCATGAGTATGTGTGTGTTGTTCTTAGCATAAATTAGTTTAAGTTAGTTTAAGTAGTGTGTAAGTCTAGGAACCGATGGCCTCAGCAGTTTGTCCCTTAGAAATTCACACACATAAATTCCTGATATCACTTTGTGCTTGGCAATATGTTCATTATCTCTATGAATTCACTAGCACTTAACCCTGCACAGGGGTATTTGTTCATGGTTCACTTTGTTCTCATCAAATTATTTCTGGTTGGTGCCGTTGTGCCTAGATTGAACCCACAGCTTGCTTCTTATAGTCCTAACATGGAGAGTTGTGCAATTTTGAGCAGAACCCTAATGTTAAGAGACTGCCATTTTTCCAACTGTTCATACGGTGCCAGGAGTCACATTTCAGATTGACACAGCTCTGTAAGCAGCATTATGTACAATTTACGCATCTTACTGCATACAGCTAAGTATTCATCAAGTAGGAGCAGAACAGATTGTGCAGTGGTTAAACCATTGTCCTCGCAACGCAAAAGGAAGGAACTGGATATAAAGTTCCGTCATGGCATCCTGATACATGTTTTCCAAAATCACAAAAGTTGGATCTGGGGCTAGTACTTCTGAAAAGGCCCCCGTGCTTTCCCATCCGGATTTGTATCACTTTTCTAAAGACCAATTCCTCGGCCTCTAGTCTAAGGGCTGAGTGTGTCAGAAAGACGACAGCGCAGCTTTAACTGCGATCTCTATTGTTAACATAAAGCTACTATTCTCACCATTTGAAGCTACAGATGAATCAAGGAATCACTCTATTCCTTATGCCACTTGCCAACGGATATTTAGAGTTTGACTGGCCTCAGTCCGTCAATAAGTAAGAGATTAACAACTTGATGGAGTTAACTTTGATATCCTACATATCGTACGAAATGACGACGGCGTCTAGATATTCCGAGAGCTTCGTATCTACTGAAATGAGGTCGGTTGATGTTGATGCCATGTTGTGCGTTTGAATTAAATTTCAATACAGCATTGCTTTTACGGGTATGGCTATGCGTGTTAAGGCACACGCACACACTACGCCAACGAATGACAACCAACAGCTTCGTTGGCTGAGATTTGCTCAGCGCGGACGGGTGACAAATCGGATCCAATAAAGCTGTTGGCCTTCGTTGGTGTTCGGACTACTGGTGGTTCAAAAATGATTCAAATGGCTCTGAGCACTATGGGACTTAACATCTGTGGTCATCAGTCCCCTAGAACTTAGAACTAATTAAACCTAACTAACCTAAGGACATCACACACATCCATGCCCGAGGCAGGATTCGAACCTGCGACCGTAGCAGTCGCGCGGTTCCGGATTGAGCGCCTAGAACCGCTAGACCACCGCGGCCGGTGGTAACATCAAAGAGTTGGTGGTGGTTTGGCCTTGAGGCCGCTCTGCTAGTGCGGACACCGGGTCGAATGCTCGTTAGGTCAGTAGCGATTTTCTATGTGTTGTGTACGTGTGTGTATATATTGTGTAGTAATACTGGAGTATGGAGTGGAATACGGAGACGGTAATAAAGCTGATAGAGTCTTACCGTGAACGGAAATGTTTATGTGACACTACGAACTCATTATAAAATCAAATTGAAAAGATTAGACGCTTGGAAGAAAATAGGTTAACTGTTAGAAAGTAATGTACACGATGTGAAAAAGAAAATGGAATCTTTATCGACATTTTTTCATTGTGAACTATAAAGAAAGACAAATAAACCTGGGAGTCATCAATAATTTTTCTGCTGCAGGTACAGATCTCCTAAAAGATGTGTCATGTTAGGAATTTTAAGACCTATACATTCAAAATCTGTAGCTTCCATTACCAAAAAAATTGTGAAACAGTGCATGTTTCAAGTCTTTACTTTATAACAATAACAAAATGGGAGCAATAACTTACCAGAGTCAACTGAGATTCCTCGTGCCCGAATCCCTTTCCCCCAAATCCTTAGTCTGGTGAGGATGAGAGGACAAACACCAGTGTGTTGGTATCGAACGTTCAGCCGAATCAGTTGGATTTTGATCGTTGTCCTTCGTTGGCCCAGCGTGTACACGGCTTTAGAGAGGCAGATTACACTCTCACTCCGACAGATGGTCAAGACATCTGGACCCGAAGAGTGGGAATGTGTCAGTCGCTAGAAGACATAGTTCTGGAGCTACGACAGACAAAATTAGCGGCAATGCGCATAATTTAAGAATCAAGCTCACGTCGTCAATCCTTACACATACTAACTATCCGTATTTGCAGTATAATTTTTAAGAAGAAGTTTCGAAAGATCAACTGGTGAATTTTACAAACGAGACGAATGTCGGCGGAGATAGTCTATCTTTGAAGGAAATGCGCCATGCGCGGGCAAGTGAAAAAATCATAATTGTGGTCGTTAAGCAATCTACACTAATGAAAGAAAGTAGCAACACCAAAAAATAATTAATGTATGGTTATGAAATTGTGGGAATACATTTGTCTAAGTAACATATTTAAATGATTGACATTGCAAGATCACAGACCAGCCTTTGCAAATGTGAAATGCTGATGCATTAACAGCCGGTGTACCCACAAGAATGTTTGATGCAAGCATGTAAAGCGTGCATTCATTGTATTGAACAGGTGCTAGAGGTGTGGGATGGAGTTTCATGCTTTTAATACTTGGTCGGTCAATATAGGCACAGTTACTGCTGTTTTTGTATGACGCTAGTGTTGTCGTCTGAAGACGTATCATCTGTGCTCCATTTATGACAGATCTGGTGATCAAACAGACCAAGGCAACGTATCGACACTCTGTGAAGCATGTTGGGTTACAAAGCGGTATGTGGGCGTGCGTTATCCTGTTGGAAAGCACCCTCTAGAATGCTGGTAATGAATGGCAACACAACAGGTCGGTCACCAGACTGACGTAACAATTTGCAGTCATGGTGCGTGGGATGACCATGAGAGTGCTCCCGCTGTCATATGAAATCACACCCCAGACCATAACTTCAGGTGTAGGTCCAGTGTGTCTAGCACGCAGACAGGTTGGTTGTAGACCCTCACGTACCCTCCTTCCAACCAACAGACAGCCATCACTGGCACCGAGGCAGAAAGAGCTTTCAGCTGAAAACACAACAGACCTCTACTCTGCCCTCCAAAAAGCTCTAGCTGATGTCGCAAATGGTGGTGGTTTGGGGTCAGTGGAATGCACGCTACAGAGTGTCTCGCTTGGATTTGTACTTGAAGTAACCAACTTGTAACAGTTCTTGGTGTCACTATGGTGCCCACTGCTGCTCAAAATGCTGCTGCAAACGCAATACAATGAGCCAGAGCCATGCGCCGAACACGACGGTTGTCCCTCTTGGTAGTGCCACAGGCTGCCCGGAGCCGTCTTCTCGTGACCATACATTCTCGTGACCATCGCTGCCAGTAATAATGCACGGTGGCTACGTTCCTGTCAAGTCTTTCTGCAATATTGCAGAAGGAAGATCCAGTTTCTCGTAGCTCTATTACACGACCTCGCTCAAACTCAGTGAGATGTTAATACTGCCGTGTTTGTCGCCTTAATGGTCTTCTCGACTAACATCACCTCACCACGCCCAGTTTCGAAAGTAACTAACGCTCACCACCGTTACAGCGTGTATTTAAAGTAAACCTGATTTGCAGCGCCTTTCTTATGCGACTGGCGTGAAATAGGAATAGATTTCACCTGTCAGATGTAGAAACTCGCCTACTAACTTTCGTTTATGTCGCACAACTCCTTGGTGGTGTGATGTTTTTCCATCAGTGTACGTTAGTGTTCGGTTGTGTTAACACATGACTCGTTAGCGCAAGAGCAAGCTATAATTTTGTAGTTGAAAGTGAAATAAATGTTAAAATAGCGTCAGACAACGTTTTATGCGATCTTTAACGGGTTTCAAGAAAAGACGGTTATATTATGTATAACAGTTGCGGTGCTTGGTGTTATGATTAGACATCGCAACTGTAACATTTACTTACGGATTATTACCCTCTCTCAGGTGACATGGATTTTACCTTACCATTAGATAATAGTAAAGAAGAAGACATATGTTTTTCTTATGTAAAAAACTTTGAACACTATCGTAGTGACGATAGTAGCTATTGATCACGTCGTAAGTTCATCGTTGAACGTAGCAATGTTAGAAGCGGCGACCTACGAGAAGAATTCCAATGGGAACAGCGAGATATCTTTAGAAGACATGACGTAAACATGGCCTCTTTTGCAACATTCAGCGAATGATCTAGTGTTGACTGTTTACTCTCGCAGTTCATCGAACGTAGCCTTCCATATGCATCTTCACCTACGGCTCGTCGCAGTTATTTTTAAATCCAGCCGAGTAGTGGGTGCAAAGGGAAGACTTCCTGCCAGTCGGTAGGGGAATTTTTTCTGATTAGGGAAAGATAGCAGAAACAGAGAGGGTACGTGAGGGTTCAGCACACGTGGGCTGCTATCAGCAGTTCCGCTGAACCTCAGTCGCCTGTGTGGGACGGAGCGATAAGGCTAGGTGAGCAGACGTCTAGCTGTATTTTGTCGCTGCAGAAACTTTCAGCGCTCTTCGTGATTTCCGTGGACTCACTTTTCCAACTTTTCTTTATCTCTTTTCAAGGAGTGCTAGCATACAAAATGCATATGGGACACAGAAACCTTCGGTTGCCGATTCACCCTAAGAGTTGCCAGACGCATTTCTTCTGTTATTTCGGCAGATATTTTTTATTTTGTTTCTTTTTTTAATGTGTAGATGGAGTCGGCCCAAACAAAAACTGCTCATGCTGATCATATAATTCATACGACTCCCAATGTCAGCGGAAAGCGTCGGTTTGTTTCCAGATATGACCTAATTGTTTTTTAAAGCGAAATTTCGCGTGCCCATTAGATAGGGTGGCACAAATTAGTATCGTGCGATATTCGGTTTATTGATCTGAGTTAAGAGAGACAGTAAACCACGAAAAATTTATGACAACTCCAGCTACGACAGTAGGTCTGCTGCATGACGCTAGCAGACACTGCGGGGCAGGGCTCCACTCGAGACAGGTATGTCTGGCAACGAAGACTTGGCGAACAAAGGTTTTACTGTCACTGTTGATACATACCTGTAGACCGAATATCGCGCTAGACTAATTTGCGACCGCTCCATCGAACGACCGCGTAAAATACAGCTTAAAAAAACCAGACTGTCTCTAATTTGAAACAAAACGACGCTTTTCGTTGATACTGGCGGTTGTATGAAAAACGTAATGAGCCGTATTTCTTTGGGATGACTCCAGCTACTCATAGCAGGAACAAAATTTAAAGTATCTGCTGGAACACCTTCACGACAGCCGAGCACGTTATTACGCCGTCACCGGTACACAGAGAGCGAGCCTGACCCGGATGGAATGATTCTAGACCTGATTCTTAGACGGTTCTCCACATTCAGTTAAGTAAATAGCGGCGTGGTGCGTATGTCCTACCTTAGATAGACGCTACACGAACATATAGAAAACCCTCTCACACTTGCACACGTAATTTACTATAGACGCAGACAGGTGTACACAAATTCCGCTCGGGTGGGCGGGAGGGAGGGGGGCGTAAATAAGAGACTGATGTCCTCACATTTATTATAGTTTACTAGTAGTTACGCAGAGATGAAGTGGTCTGGACTGGAGAGATTAGCGTGGAGAGTTAAATTAAACCAGTCTTCGGACTGAAGACCACAACAGCTACTACAACAGCAGTTCACCATTCACAATGAATCTTGGTCATTAGGTTAATAAAAGATCGTTATTCAGTTATAACTTAACACCTAAAGGCCGGTCCACATGTTTGGAAACGTATCTCTCCAATAAGTTTTA
The DNA here is from genome assembly GCF_023898315.1 of Schistocerca nitens. Lineage (NCBI taxonomy): Eukaryota > Metazoa > Arthropoda > Insecta > Orthoptera > Acrididae > Schistocerca > Schistocerca nitens. The sequence continues at coordinate 313,472,877 of NC_064616.1, read as the reverse complement.
GTTAACAGTAACCGGAGAAGTGCCTCTTTGTTATCCACCAGTAACATTCCAGTATTTTTTAGTTGCGTAGTGGGTCAGTCCAAGGAAGTAAAACTACGTTACAGAATAAATCTAACTTACTAACAAAGCAACTACTTACGTCAACCCCTTGCAAAAACAAAACTGTTCCTGTGACCACCATTTACGAGTACGCTCAGATTTTAGTATCTGCTATTGAATATACATCATGTCGAGTATAAATCCATGTTCGTAGCAAAGCGGCGATATCTACCATCTTTTATGTTTTAAAATTGGATCTATTGAAAAACTGTGATGATCAAGTTCTGCTGCTGTAATTATATTCAGAAATATTGTAAGAAAATGGTTAAAGAATTTCACTACCATAGAATTTTGATTTTATGTTGATCACTCTCTTACACTGAGTTTCTACAATAGATTAATTTCTAAATGTTAACTATCTGGAAAGCATAGAACAAGGGAAAAACGACCGTGAGTAAAAAACGCGCACATATGACAGTTTCGAACCGAAGGAAGAAAAGATCTTTAGGGTCTAACGTCCCATCGACGGCCAACTCTTCAAAAATCGTTCACAAGGTCGGCCTGGATCAGAATTCGCAAGGAACTTATTCGTGTCCTTTGCGAAGGAATCATTCCGAAATTTGTTTGAGGCCACTTAGAGAAATCACGGAAAACCTTTATCTGGATGACCATCGTCTCGAATGCGTTCGAGACGGAATTCTTAGGAGCAGATGCAGTGCTCTCATCTGTAATGATGAGAAGCGAGAGACTGTTGCCACTTATGTTACTATCTACGTTCCTGAAAGGAAGGCCAAAATTTAAGAAATATTCTGTTATACATGATGCAGTAACATTAATGTGTCCACCGCTTATATTCAAGGTCAACGAGCAACATTCACTCACAGACGGCAGGTAGCAGCACTAGTAGTGTGGTGTAAATAAAGCGTGTCAAGGGGACGTGGAAAACAATGAAACCATTGTCGTACTGCAGAAATGGAGAGCTGCAGCTGACGTCAAAAAGGGAATGATCATTAGCTTTTGGGTAGAGAGCGAAAGCATTTCTGAAGTGGCTAAGATTGTAAACTGTTCGCGTGTCACCGTGGTTACAGTATACCGCGCATGGCAAAATGGTGCTTTCCAAAACCGGCATCGAGGCGACTGCGGAGCACCACGTGCCACAGATGACAGGTGTGAACGACGGCTGCAGAGATGTGTACGGGTGAATATACGTACAGCTGTTGAGCGCCTAACCATCCAGATGAATCAAGGGGCCACCAACAGTGTCTCCTCAAACCCCGTTCAGCGGACGTTGCTGCGTATGGGCTTCCGCAGCAGACGCTTGGCTCGTGCACACATATTGACTGCTCTTCATCGGCGAATAAGGCTGGAATTTTCAGCCATTACCATAGCTGGACGTCCACTGAGTGGCGATTGGTGGCTTTTCCCGATGTGTCATGTTTTATGCTCCAACATACAACCGGACGTCGGCATGTACGGCGTGAAACGTCTGAAAGAAAACTTCCTGTAACAGCCGTTGGAAGGATTCAGGGCAGGGAGTATTTCTTGGGTGGTCTCATCATTCTGGAACGCACATGTATCAACACAAGTGTGCATCTATCTTTCCTCCGCACGACAGCATCTACCACCAGTTCTATGCAACGTATCACACGACTCGCAGTGTACGTGCGCGATTCGAAGATCACCAGGATGACTGTACCGTACGATCCTGGTCACCAACCTCCATGGTTTTAAACCGAACCAAGAATCAATGGGACCATCTCGATCGGGCTGTTCACGCCATGGATCTTCAATGGAGAAACCTAGTGCACGAGGCTATGACAATGGAGTTGGCGTGGCTCCACATTCATCTACATCTACATCTATATTGATACTCTGCAAATCAAACTTAACAGGCTTCATCCAACCACGTCCACAATAATTGTCTGTTATTCCAGTCTCGAACAGCGCGCAGAAGAAACGAACATCTGGAGCTCTGATTTCCTTTATTGTATTACGATGATCGTTTCTCCGTATGTAGGTCGGCGTCAACAAAATATTTTCGCATTCGGAGGAGAAAATTGGTGATTAATTGTTGTGAAAAGATTCCGTCGCAACGAAGAACACCTTTGTTTTAATGATGTCCATCCCAAATCCTGTATCATGTCAGTGATACTCTCTCCCCTATTTTGCGATAATACAAAACATGCTGCTCTTTGTTGAACTTTCTCGATGTACTCTGTAAATCCTATCTGGTACGGATCCCAGACCGCGCAGCAGTATTCCAAAAGGGGACGGACAAGCGTGGTGTAGGCAGTCTCTTTAGTAGAACTAGTAAATTTTCTAAGTGTTCTGTCAATAAAACGTAGTCTTTGGTGTGCCTTACGCACAACTTTTTCTATGTGTTCTTTCCAATTTAAGTTGATCGTAATCGTAATTCCTAGGTATTTAGTTGAATTTAAGGCATTTAGCTTTGACTGATTTATCGTGTATCCGAAGTTTAACGGATTCCTTTTAGCACTCATGTGGATGACTCACAATTTTCATTATTTAGGAATAATTCCCAATTTTCGCATCATACAGATATCTCTTATAAATCTTTTTACCATTTGTTTTGATCTTCTGATGACTGTACTAGACGATAAACGATAACATGATCTGCAAACAACCTGACTCCTGCTCAGTTTGTCTCCTAAATCGTTTATATGCATAAGGAACAGCAGAGGGCCTATAACACAACCTTGGCGAATGCCGGAAATCACTTCAGTTTTACGCAATGACTTCCCGTCAGTTAATACGAACTTGACCTCTCTGACAGGAAATCACGAATCCAGTCATGTAACTGAGACGATATTCCATGAGCACGCAATTTCACTACAAGCCACTTGTGCGTTATAGTGTCAAAAGCCGTCTGGAAATCTAGAAATACGGAACAATTTGAAACCCCTTGTCAATAGCACTCAGCACTTGGTATGAGTGAAGAGCTAGTTGTGTTTCACAAGCACGATGTTTTCCAAGTCCGTGTTGACTATGTGTCAATAGACCGCTCTCTTCGAGGTAATTAATACTGTTAGAACACAATACATGCTCCAAAATCCTGTTGCATATCAACGTTGATGATATTGGCCTGTAATTTTGTGGATTACTCCTACTACATTTCTCAAACATGTGACTGCAACTTTTCAGTGCTTAGGTACGGGTCTTTCGTGGAGCGAGCGATTGTATATGATTGTTAAGTTTGGAACTACTTCATTAGCGCAGTCTGAAAGGAACCTAACTGGATAATGTCTGTGCCGGAAGACTTCATTTTATCAAGTGATTTAAGTTGATTCACTACTCCGAGAAATCTACTTCTAAGTTATAGATGTTGGCAGCTGTTCTTGGTTATAATTCTTGAATATTTACTTCGTCTTTTTTGATGAAGGAATTTCGGAAGGCTGTGTTTAGTAACTCTGCTTTGACAGCACCGTCGTCGATAGAACTTCCATTGCTATCAAGCAGACAAGACATTGACTGTGTCTTGCCGCTAGCATACATTACATACGAACAGAATGTCTTTGGATTTTCTGCCAGGTTTCTAGACAAAATTTCTTTGTGGAAACTATTATAATCGTCTCGCATTGAAGTCCGCGCTAAATATTGAGCTTCTGTAAAAGATCACCAATCTTGGAGATTTTGCGTTTGTTTGAATTTGGCATACTTTTTCCGTCAATTTATTTGGTATAAATCGCCCAATTTCTATCTATAGTATTCCTCTGAATTCAAGCGACATCTGGTCTACACTTACACTATTAATTTGGAAGGAGTGGAGATTGTCTCTCAGGAAGGTGTCGAATGAAATTTTATCTGCTTTTTTGAATAGGTAAACTTTCGTTTATTTTGGAAGGATTTGGGGACTACAAATATTCAGTCTCACTACGACAGCCCTGCGTTGTATCATTGTATTAGTTTTGATGCTCGTTATTAGCTCAGGATTATTTGTTGCTAAGAGGTCAAATATGTATTCACAACCGCTTGCAATTCGCATGGGCTCATAAACTAACTGCTCGAAATAATTTTCAGAGAATGCGTTTAGCACCATTTCGTATGTTTTATGCATACCTCCGGATTTAAACATGTATTTTTGCCAACATATGGGGGGTAAATTAAAGTCACCATCAACTACAATTGTGTGAGTCGGGTACGTGTTTGAAATTAAACTCAAGCTTTCTTTGAACCTTTCAGCAACTGTATCATCTGAGTTCGGATGTCTGTAAAATGATCAGATTATTATTTTATTCCGGTTGCAAAGAATGACTTCTGCCCATAATAACTCACAGTAGCTATCTACTTTAATCTAGCTACAGGATAACCTACTTTTGACAGCAACAAACACGCCACCGTGAACTGTTTCTAGCATATCCTTTCATGTTGGTACCTTCCAGAACATCATTAACTTTCTACCTGCTTGTCTTGCGATGGTCCACGCTGAAAAATGTAGTTATTCAGGCTTTTGACGAGTGGACACATTAATGTGACTGGATAGTGTATAATGCTCGGCATTAGATCTTCAGTACCAGGAATAACAGCAAACAATGGAACTTAACTTATTGTTCATATACGGTACTGAAGGAAGAATGCATTATTAAATTTGTAGGCGATTTGTGAATGTGCAGGACACGTAATTTACTTGACAGGGATGTCACTTTTGGCAGCAGAAAATGCTGTGTCTTGGCTGCACATCGATTCGAACTGAGTTTCGATGACAGGTAGAGGTACGTAATTCCATGTTGCTTCAACTCTATGCCAGATTTCATCAATCAAAAATGGTTGGTTCAAATGGCTCTGAGCACTATGGGACTTAACTTCTGAGGTCATCAGTCCCCTAGAACTTAGAACTTCTTAAACCTAACTAACCTAAGGACATCACACGCATCCATGCCCGAGGCAGGATTCGAACCTGCGACCGTAGCGGTCGCTCGGTTGCAGACTGAAGCGCCTAGAAACGCTCGGCCACTCCGGCCGGCATTTAATCAATCCTGGTGGCTGTTCAATGGTTGAACGCTAGTCTGTGGCCATTCCATGACAGGTGTTTCAAATAGCTAAGGGATCTGAGCAATATACGGATCAGAAGATTGGCCGAACACCCTCTGTATCGAGGTAGATGAGAAGAACATTGGCAAGATGTGGTCTTGCTTTACCTAGTTGAAAGATAACGTTACGGTTGCTTTGAAGATAGGACATGGCCACTATTCTTAACAGGTCAAAAATGTAAGGCATCTGTCCAGCTAACTGTCTGTACCAACGAGAGGTAATGGTGTTGTGCACCTAGTGGCGCTCCACATCCTGACGCCAGGTGCTGGGCCCGTATAACGATGACGAATGCACCTGGTAGCGTTGTCTATCGTGGTACAATACGTAGAATTGGGTCTACTCTGAAAAGACAACGAAGCGCCACTACTGTGCCCAATATTGATATATCCAGCACTGTCGGCACCTCTCTCTCTGTTGCTGCCCCAGGGACGGCTGCAGTAAATATCTCCGTACTAAGAGTCCCTTGTGCTTCAGACGTCGTGACGTTGGCGAAGTGGATAATTGTCTTGGTGCAAACAAGCCCATTTCCTGAATCAAGGTACATGACGTAGCTGTACTATCCTGCACATACCAATGAACAGTAAATCTATCCTCTCGGAGGGTAATTATATGGAACCGATGTGATCCTCCAGGACTTTGAGTATGGGTCTCGTGAACCGACAGTCCCATATTTTAATGTCAGTGGTGAGATCCCGCCCAAAGGGAGCAGCAGTGTTATCGTGGAACGGTAAACCACAGTCTGTATGGGGCACGAATCTACAGTTGTCGAATTCCGACGTGTCCTGGTAGATGTTTCTGCTTGTGACGCGAGGCATAACGTGATCTCATAAATAAATAACAGTTAAATGCGAATTCTGAGTTAGAAATCCACTCCACTGTTTAAGCATTCCTTATATACAGAATATAAACGATATTACTCCATTTTGCTTTGTGAAGTTGCTCTGAGATGCTAATCATTTGCGTATCAGCCGGCCGGTGTGGCCGAGTGGTTCTAGGCGCTTCAGTCTGGAACCGAGCGACCGCTACGGTAGCAGGTTCGAATCCTGCCTCGGGCAAGGATTTGTGTGATGTCCTTAGGTTAGTTAGGTTTAAGTAGTTCTAAGTTCTAGGGGACTGATGACCTCAGAAGTTAAGTCCCATAGTGCTCAGAGCCATTTGAACCATTTGAATTTGCATATCCAAGGATATCAGTTTGAAGTTAGCCGTATGCCGTATTACTGGCATTCCAGTTTTAATGGATAGCTGTGTATTTTGGAAAATATGACACAATGAGAAGAGGAAGGACGGGTACTGTTCCGACGCTTGAGCATTTTCGAAATTATGATAGTTTCTGAAGGCTACATTTTAATACTTTTAAGACTAAATAGTACTATACACCTTAGTAGAGTTACAAAACGCAATGTCATAAGTATGTAAGTTCGTTAATTTCTTAATATACAGTCTCTAAATTAAGATCATGGTCGAGATAATCAGTAGGAAAATGTATTTGACAACAAACTAAAAAATATACATGCATCATATACCAACAAAAGAAAGGTGCAACCGCAAATAATAACAAGTCCAGTCACCCGCAGCGTTGATAATTGCTTGACCTCTCCGAGGCATGCTTGAAACCAAGCTTTCCGCGTATTCACGTGGAAGAAATCTACAAAAGCTTCGATTTTGGGTTGACAGCCGTTTCAAAGTTTGCTTGTGCTTGACGCAATGTTAAGAATGGGTTTCCCGGAAAAAGGTTAATAATAATTTTTTCCACTTTTGGAGTCACTTTGCCAATTGAAACAAGTTCGTCAAAGTCATCCACGTTTTAAACAATTTACAGCGCGTTACCCACTTCTACGGAAATGGTTTTGATTTCCCCATATAGAGGGCGAATAGAAAGAATGCGAAATTTTGGAACGTGTTGTGGCAACGCTGCGAGGGAGGTGGCGCCGCATGAATATAGAATGCTCCTCGCGCAGTGTTACCATTTCGTAAATGATAAACATGTAGCAATGAAACGGGGTGCAGCGTGCCTTTATGGTAAAAGTCTATTACAAGAATGGAAATGTGGACGCCGCACATCGAGAATTTCAGCGTCATTTCAACATCGGACGGCATGGTCGTGTTCCTTCAGCCCATGCAATGAACAACTGGGTCCGCACTTTTGAAGCAACTGGTTCTGCACTGAAGAATCAATCCGTAGGGAGACCACGAACCGCTTGTACGGGAGACAATATCCAGGCTGCGCGAACTGCTTTCATAAGGAGCCCACAGCATTCTGTTCGACGTCACGCAGAGGCTCTGCAGTTGCATCGGTGGAGACATCAACAAATACTGAAAGTAGGTTTAAAGTTCCATCGGTAAAAGCTTCAAATCGTTCAGCAGTTCGAACCTAACGATCTGTTAATGCGTAGATAATCTGCCGGACGCATATTAGCAAAAGTGCACGACGTCGACAATTTCATTAACAACCTGCGGATGTTGGACGAAGCTCACTTCCAGCTCAATGGCTTTGGCAGTAGACAGAATTTTTGCTACTGCTCTTAGCAAAAACCACATCAACTACACGAGCGTCCATTGCGCAGCAACAAGGTTACTGTATGGTGAGCGTAATAGGCCCTACTTTTTTGAACATGACGATAGACGTGCAACCACTTTAACGTCTGTTCGGTATGTTGCCATGCTGGAAAGCTTTGTTACGCATGAACTGTCCCATTTCCCTACCAACAGTTGGTTTCAAAATGATTGAGCAACAGCACGTATGGCACGGATATCGATGGGCGCTGTGCGATTGTTGTTTGGTATCTGTGTCATTTCAAGGAACGATGACATTGTACTCGTATGGCCTTCCAAGATCACCTGACCTGCTAGCGTGTAATTTTTTCTTGTGGGGCTACCTTATGAGTGTGGTGTACCGTATTGGACCTGCTACCACCGAAGAACGTACAGCATGAACACGAGAGGAAATCTCCTGGGTTCCTATTGAAATGTTGGATCGAGCAATGCATAACGTTCCTATCAGCCTGCCGGAATATCTGCACCGAGGTTGAGTTCATCTTTCGGATGTAATATTTAAGACATAAAAATGATTATGAAATTCAGTAATGGGACACTCTGTAAGATAAATTGATATAAATATGTGTAAAGTAATTGTGTTCATCATTAATCTCCATTCCAAAATTTCCCTTTCTTTTGAGTAACCCAACATTTAGACTGCAGGCATGGCTCATTATCGGACCTTTGGGGTGGCTATAGAGAAAAACAGCTTCAAGACGCGTACGTAGGCTGCCCTTGTGTCTTTTCATGTGTATCTCAGTCAAGAATTCAAAGTAAACTGTTGTTTTATAGACATTGCATGAAGGACAGAGGTTACCTTTACTAGTCTGTGAAAGAACTAAGGAGATATATTTTACAATCTGTGTGTAATGTCGACTAAGCTCTTATTTAACATACTGTATTTTCCACCCTTCGCATTTCAGTCGTTTAAATTTTTATAGAGTTATATCAGACGTGAAATTGTAATGTGTAAATAATTCATTTTTGTTTCTATCAGTTTATCTAGTTCCTAGAAGATTCTGTCAACATTTTCTTTACTGAATCTGCTGCTTGATGGAAACTGTTGGATTCACCTGTCCTGAGCCTAAAGTCTTCATGACTTTTCATAATACGATAGCAAAAATTTTTACAAGCTTTCATATTTGTCTTGTTGAAAAGATAATCGCCGTTGCAACCGGTTTGTCTTCGTCCTCGGAAGGCTGCGGTCCTGGCTTCTTTGGTCTTAAGGTGCATTTTATCTGCCGGTTGTTGTAACCGTCCGTGCGGAGCACGGCCTGCAAGTGCTGCAATTCAGCTGCTAGGCTGTCACAGTCCAAGATTTCGCGTGCTCTGTGCACCTGTGTGCCCAGAACACCCTCTAGCTGTAAAGGAGCGTGACAGCTGGAGGCATGCAGGTACAAATGAGTATGTGTCGGCTTACGATAGACGCTGTGTCGTAGCGAACCATCTGGTCTTTGCTTGACGAGCATATCCAGAAATGGGAGCTGGTTGTTTTCTTCTACCTCCATCGTGAACATGATATTCTTGTGGAGCGAGTTCAGATGCTGCAGAAAGTCTTGGAGGCGTTTTCGTCCGTGTGGCCGGATTACGAATGTATCGTGTACATATCGAAAAAAGCAAGAGGGCTTGTAGACTGCTGACTCAAGAGCTTCATCGTCAAAAGCCTCCATAAACATATTGGCCACTACTGGTGATTGCGGACAGCCCATCGCTACTCCATCTGTTTGTTCGTAGTAGCTCCCATCGAACAGAAAGTATGTTGACGTAAGTAAGAATTCAAAAACTTTCGTGCAATAATGGTTCCGGTTCATCGCCGGATACTCTCGGATAAAACTTAATATTTCCTAGAACAGGTTTGTGGGCCAGCTCTCTGTTTTGTCGTAAATCTTTAAGTCTATCACCTAATGTACGTTTTGGAATTGAATACCTCTCTCTTGCCTCTTGCTTCCATGACTGTCATTTCAAGAATCTGGCTCTTTCCATAGCTTTCTTCACGTCATTTTCATTCCATTTCCGTCCGGACTTCCCCATCTTAGCGTGCTTTTTTTTTGTTTTGTTTTGTCAGTGCAACCCGAACCTACCATTACGATGGTTTAACATTCCTATTATGTTTTTGGGGCTAGATAACGTCACAGCCTAAATTATATAATATATTATAATATATAAAATATATAATATATAAAATAAATAATGTATATGTTTCACGTAGAATAAAAATGCAATATTACTTACTTGCAAGTAAAACACAACAATCCAGATATAAGTTCGTGTACCACAAATCATATTAGTAAGAATAAGTTGTTGCTACTCCGAAACTCACCGTTGCTTTGATTCAAAATTACGTTTGGTCTTTTTGTCCCTCCATATTTCGCACCAAACTGTCGCGATATGTGCTGTCCCTAGCTCCAGAGCTTATAAACAGCTCTTGTCAAATACAGTCCGCTGTCGAATACTATCAGATATATCCCTACCGCCTATGTGAAGATATATTGTTTATAGGAAATATTTAGATCCTTGCCAAATAATACCTAATTTAGTACTATTGTGAAAGTACCGGTTACGATTATGTTACACCATTTTTTTCAACAGTGTCTTGTACTTTTTTAACCTTTAGATTTCTTAATTTTCCAACAGCTATTGTACACAAGTAAAGAGCTTAACATGTAAATGAGAGAGGACGGTATAACAGATACGTCTCCGCATTTTAATATATGTTGTTTGATCTTAGTTGTTTGATCTAGAGTATTTGTGCATTACCGGCAACTGCTCTTTCCATTTGTGGCAACAGGAAAAAGTTGAGTTGTAGTTTATCTTCCAAGGTGGCATCTGACATCTCAGTGATGCTGTGTGTCTTATTACGGATCTATATTGCAGGTGCAGGTTACGTAAGCTACTGAAATTGTTTTTCAAGAAGATATTTACAAGACTGAATAATTCTGCAGCTATGATTATACACAGTGTGCTGTTGTTTTCGTGGCGTAGTTGCGCACTGGTAAGAGACTGGACAAAAAATGGTTCAAATGGCTCTGAGCACTATGGGACTCAACTGCTGTGGTCATAAGTCCCCTAGAACTTAGAACTACTTAGAACTACTAACTAGAACTACAAATTTAGGTTTCTCTTGACTTCCCCTATATAGCTTAAAGCGACACCGAGATGGTTCCTTCGAAAGAGTACATCAGATAAACTTCTTACCTTTCTCAATCCTAACTAGTGCTCCATCACTAATGATCAAACCGTCGATGTGACGTTAAACACTAATCTTCCCGCTTTCATCGTCAGTCTGTTTATGTTCACTACATATCTCCTTTACCGTCCTGATGGTCTGGCCTACATACATTTTCCCGCACTGGCAAGGTAATCTCCCGGTTTCAGGAGTCCTAAGTCGTCCTTGACTGATCATAATAACGTTTTTGTTTTTGATGGATGGTGAAACACGCCTAGAACCGCGAGACCACCGCGGCCGGCTAGACTGGACACCTATTGGAAAGAAAGAGCTCCTCGCCCAGGCCGTCACGGCCCAAAGGGATGTGTACCGGTTGCCGTGTCATCCTGTGCCTTACGGCGTCATGCGGATGTGGTATGGAGGCCCATGTGGTCTGCACACCGCTCTCCCACCGTTCTGCAGACATTCCACACCATGGAGCCGCTACTATTCGGTGGAGTATCTATTCAGCAGACATCACGAGATCGAGTGCACTCCGTAACAGTTTTCCCACCGAGGAAAAGTCCTTGACAGTACCGGCAATCGAACCCGGGTCCTCCGCATGGCAGCTATCTATGCACGCCACTCAGTTACGGAGGGTACGTATTCGGAAGAACGACGGCAAATATCACCATCCGGCGATACAAATTTAGGTTTCTCTTGACTTCCCCTATATAGCTTAAAGCGACACCGAGATGGTTCCTTCGAAAGAGTACATCAGATAAACTTCTTACCTTTCTCAATCCTAACTAGTGCTCCATCACTAATGATCAAACCGTCGATGTGACGTTAAACACTAATCTTCCCGCTTTCATCGTCAGTCTGAGGACTTATTTGATGTGTCCCTCTATACAGTTACTCGTGTATACTGTACACGTCTCACCATCTCTATACAGCTGCTGCAACTTAAATCCTGTGTGATCTCAGGTTTTCCCGGCGTACTGAAATCTTGAAAATTTCTCGGGTATTCAGCCGGGTAGCGTCGTCCAAAAGGCGCGATATTTCGGCAAGCCGACTTCTTGCCATCTACAGGTATTCTTGGAGTCTGATTGATCTCTGATGGATGCTGACTTTATATAATCTCCATCCCTCTCCCGCAGCCACCGTCTGGGCTCTTCCGAGCGGTCCGCGGCCGGTACTGGGGGAAGGGCGGCGCTGGCTGGTGGGGGAAGTGCGGCGCCCCGCGACAGATCATGGGCAGCAGTCCTTTCGCGGCCACGGCCGCTTGCGGAACTCTGCCGTCGGGGTGACAATTCTTCTTCCTCTTCTTCAGGTGTCCTGACGGGAGCGGATTTCCGTGAAGACTGTCGTTGTGTTTTAATCATACTCAAAGCTGCATCCCAGGCCTTGCTTAACAGGAAACCGCTGTCTTTATTTATTAGTTCGTCATGCAGCCGGATCTCCACTGCCTCTTTGAGGACGCAGTCCCAGAAAGCGTTAGACTGTTGTAACACCTTTGTGCCACGGTAGTTCATGTCATGTCCATGTGAGATATAGTGCTCTGTCACGGCGGACTTTCTCGCTGTGCATTGTCAGTGTGGCGTTTATGTTCACTACATATCTCCTTTACCGTCCTGATGGTCTGGCCTACATACATTTTCCCGCACTGGCAAGGTAATCTCCCGGTTTCAGGAGTCCTAAGTCGTCCTTGACTGATCATAATAACGTTTTTGTTTTTGATGGATGGTGAAACACGCACTTGACATTGTATTTTCTGAGTATTCTGCCTATCTTTGTTGACGTGTTCCCGACATATGGTACAATCGCCGTTGCAACCGGCTTGTCTTCGTCCTCGCAAGGCTGCGGTCTCGGCTTCTTTGGTCTTAAGGTGCATTTTATCTGCCGGTTGTTGTAACCGTTCGTGCGGAACACGGCCTACAAGTGCTGCAATTCAGCTGCCAGGCTGTCACAGTTCGAGATTTCTCGTGCTCTGTGCACCAGTGTGCTCAGAACACCTTCTCGCTGTGAAGGACTATGATAGGTACAAATCTATATGTGTCGGCTTCGGTAGATGCTGTGTCCTAGAGTGCCATCTGGTCTTCGATTCACGAGCACATCCAGAAAAGGAAGCTGATTGTTTTCTTCTACCTGCATCGTGAACTTGATATTCTTGTGCAGCGAGTTCAGATGCTGCAGAAAGTCTTGGGGGCGTTGTCGTCCGTGTGGCCAGATTACGAATGTATCGTGTACATATCGAAAAAATCAAGAGGACTTGTCGACTGCCGATTCGAGAGCTTCTTCTCCAAAAGCCTCCATGAACATATTGGCCACTACTGGTGATAGCGGACAGCCCATCGCTACTCCATCTGTTTGTTCGTAGTAGTTCCCATCGAACAGAAAGTATGTTGACGTAAGTACGAATTCGAAACCTTTCGTTACTGTTGGTCCGATTTTTCTCCTATGAGTCCTTAGGGAGTCTCTTAGAGATACCCTAGTAAAGAGGGATACCACGTCAAAGTTCACCATGAGGTCTTCTTGGCCCAATCGGAAGTTCTGGAGCTGCTGGACGAAATGCGCTGAGTTTCTGATGTGGTAGTGACATTTGAGCACGAAGGTACTGAGCATCGACGTCAGGTCTTTTGATAATTCATATGTTGGTGCTCCATTGTTGCTTACAATCGGGTGGAGAGGCAATCCATCCTTATGGACTTAAGGTAGTCCGTAAGGTCTAGGAGATGCAGCTGCTCGTGGACGAAGTTTCTTCACCGTCTACTTATCTTCGAAAGTGTGCTGGAGAAGCTCAATAGTCTTCGTTTTCACTTTGTTGGTAGGACCGTCTTCGATTCTCCGGCAGGTGTCGCCTCCTAATAGGTCGTACAATTTTTGCTTGTATACATTATATGGTAGTAGGACCGTGCAATTCCTTTTATCTCCTGGGAGGGAGACAGTCTCGGTATCTTCTCGGAGCCGCTTCAATGCTTTTCTGTCTTACTTGGAGATGTCTGGCTTCGAGGAAGCCGCCCTGGTGAGTACACGGCATGTTTCCCGTCGTATTTCCCCTGCAGCGTCACGTGGAAGTGCAAGAGCGGCCTGTTCCACCACTCTGATGAGTTATTATGTTGGTAATGTTGTCGACGTTGGTGCGAAATTCAGCCCCCTTTCGAGTGCGGATAAGGTAGCATCTTAATTACTTTCCCTGTACAGTTGATGACAGTTCTCTGTAGTTCTTCTTGCGGTGGTTTGGCTGCAAGGCGCTCGTATTTTGCAGTTTGTCTGCAGGTGGCAGGTGGCAGATCCATTGAGGAAATGGAAATAGCCACCTCAGTTAATGGAACATGTGTGATTCCATTGTAATGGTACTGTTTACAGATTGCTGTAGTCAACATTATGATTATATGAATGTGTGGTGTTTGTTTTTTCGGACATGTCGGAAGGAACAGACGCTGCACATTACTATAATTAATTCGCCTCGATGGACAATGAATCCACCATCTTCACTGCGGGTGCACAATTACTTTCGACCACCTGTGGGAGTCTCAAGTAGCGAGCATTGAGGACATGGACGAGGACTGCTGATATGTGGCGCTAGCTGGAAATGTGAGTAGGCCGAGACGCGTGCCGAGACAGACCGCGCACTGGCGGTAAATACTGTGTCCGGATGAAGCAGTGGTTAACGCAACTGCCTAGCAAGGAGGAGGAGATCGCTTGAATTCTGGTCCGCCACACATTTTCACTCGTCGCCGCTGATTCCGCATGAAGTCCCGATGCAGCTGACACCACAAGTTCCTTTCTTTCCTTTCTCCCCCTTCAATTTACGTAATCAGCATTCTAAACTCACTAGAGGCTTATTTCGGCCATAGAGAAGTATTAATAAGCTACAAAATAAGAAGAACTTTGAAAGTTCCTGGTAGATCCACACTGTGTACTGATTCGGGACAAAAAACATGGAAACAGTTCCTTTGCTTATGGCTAGGTATTTCTCCGTAATATCCTTTCGTCTAGGAGTGTTAGTCCAGCAAGGGATGAAGGACAGATTTGAAAGGGAGGAGGTGGAGAACAGGGGGAAGCAGAGCAGTGACGACGTGTTGTGAGACGTGCTTGTACAGAGCAGTCGGTAGTGCTTTTTCCAAGGGAAGCCAAACGTAATACGTTCGAGTCCCAGTCCGGCACTCACATGTAATCTTCCAGGAAGTCTCAGATCAGTGCACAGGCCACTGCAGAAAGAAAATTTATTCTGGAAGGAAGAATTCTCGTGGACAGACCCACGTGAGTGTCCATAAGGTGATTAAAACATTAGGGTGAAAATTATACAGATAATTTACCTGCATATTTTATGGCAAGGAATATTTCAGGTGGTGTGTGTGAAGCACGTGTTTGTATACTGGCTATGTTCTTGCTTAAGCGTTCGTGGTACTACCTCCAAACACAATACTGAACCTTCAGAGTGGTCTACAGCGGGCGTTTTCATATGACGTAACGTGAAGTCGTAAGCTTAGGAAACTGAAGAGAGACTGATTGATTGGTAGGGTCCTAAACGCCTGCCTCATTTTACTACTGACAAGAGGTATGTTTCAGAGAGTGTGACAAAATTGTATTTGCCATTACAATGCATGCTTCGACGCTGGAGTTTATTACTTTAAACCGTGTCAGTAAGCACATGCTGTTACTATAAGTTGTATGTAGGTTCTACTAACACGCGAGTATTACAAACATGCTTCGTGAATTCAAATGGAAATCCTTGGAGGGAATACGACGTTCTTTTCTGGAAATTATATTGAGAAACTTTAGAGAACAGATATCTGGAGCTGACTGCTGAAAGATTTCTCTGCTGCCAGCGTACATTTCGCGAAATATCCATGAAGTTAAGACAAGAGAATTTAAGTCTCGTAGGAAAACATATAGACAGTCGGTTTTCCCTCACTCTGTTTGCGGGAACGACTTGTTGTGTTGTAAGGCACCCTCCGCCACGCATCATACTGTTACCTGGGTAGTGCGTATGTAGATATAGACGTTTCGTATGTAGATGTAGACTTTTAATGTCATCAGGAAACTAAGTATTAATTTCCGGTTATCAATTTCTTATATCAAAGTACTCAGTTTAGGACTCAATGCCAGTTTGATGCTAAGGTTTTGGGATACACTCTCCAGAGTCGCTAACATTGTATACGACTCTCCCACTATGAATGGGAGGAATTTTAGTCAGCAAGCCGCATGTAACGAGTACATATCGGAAATTTTGAACGAAAGTATAGTATTCAACATTTATCTGGCATTGTGATTATTGAACAAATGCCAGACGTCGCCTTTTTGCATGAACTATCCCGCTAATTACTGGAAGAGACGCAGGGAAACCTCGAAAATCTAAATCACGGCGGTCGTACAGATACGTGACTACTTGCGTGGCATCTGAACAACTGAAAAATCTCAGGGAAGCCAAATTGATACCTACTCTGTTTCCTCCTGAATTAAGAGAAACGCTGTCTTGTAATAACGATTTTAAATCGCCTCATAACAACATAATAGTGCACTACAATGATACAAAGCAGCGGACGTCATATGTTGCACGATTGTTGGTCCTGAACCTGACTTTCAGATTAGAGTAAGGAACCGAAGTTAAATGCCTTTGTCTTAGCAGGACTATGACAATAAATCTTAATGGAATTGGAGGAGATGAACTGCGCTTTTGATCTAACTTTAGATTTATATTTGGAGCAGACCCTGTACATCAACCGAGCGAGGTGGCGCAGTGGTTAGCACACTGGACTCGCATTCGGGAGGACGACGGTTCAATCCCGTCTCCAGCCATCCTGATTTAGGTTTTCCGTGATTTCCCTAAATCGTTTCAGGCAAATGCCGGGATGGTTCCTTTGAAAGGGCACGGCCGATTTCCTTCCCCATCCTTCCCTAACCCGAGCTTGTGCTCCGTCTCTAATGACCTCGTTGTCGACGGGACGTTAAAAAAAAACACTAACCACACTCACCTGTACATCAGATATTGAAGGCTGGAATGAGACCCAACAAGTTAAGTTGTACAGAGTGTTCCGAAACCATTCGTTCAAATTAATATAGGAGATGGAGAACATTAAAACAAATTTATTTTGTTATGGTACCTGACGGCAAGGACATGCTAGGAACGATTTACACAGAAGGTAGTTTAGTATTCTATTTGGATCAGTGACATTCGCAGAAACTGTTCGAATGAGCGAACATTTGCCTACATGCACACAGTACATCTTTGAACAATTAGTTGTCGTATCTGTTCGAAGATTCCTGGAATGTAGGCAATGCTAACAGCAGCGGCGGCAATTCTAACGACTCGGTCTTCTTCAATATTCAGAACAGTTTCGTACACCGGATGCTTCATATGACACGAGAGGAATAAATCCAGACAGGTGAGATCAGGTGACCCGCGTGGCCAGGCGCCAGAGCAACCTCGGCCGATTCATCGATTCCCGAAGGTGGCTCTCAGATGATTCCTCGCAGAAACGCTTAAATGTGATGGCACCCCATCGTGCTGGAAGATCATTCTTTGTCTAACATTCAGATGTACAGCCTCCAGCAGTTCTGGCAACAAATATTACATGAAGATGCGATATTCCCGTCCATTGAGGGAGAATGAAGGAATGTATGATTCAATCAAACTATCACTGAGAATGCCAGCTAACACATTAATATCGAATCACTGTTGAGGAAACGGAGATTGAGTATCTCGTGGATTCACATATGCCCAAACATGCGAGTTGTGGATATTGAAAGTCTTCACGAGTAAACAAACCCTCGACGCTGTAGAGGACCTCGGCCGGAAATAAGTGGTGCGGGGCAGTCTGTTTACCATTGTGTGAACTTGACGCTTTGGAGAAAACCTTCAGTTGCTAGTGCTGTCACGCGCTGAAGATGGAAAGTATGAAGCTGCTGTTCATGCAACACATTCCACATAATGCTACGACTGACGTCAAGAACGCGTACAATACGTCGTGTGCTTGTAGATGGGGTGTGTCTTTAACATGTCGCACAATTCGTCTTCCATTCCGGTAGTTGACACTGTTCGATTCCGACCTGTAACACGCAAATTTGCATGGAAAGTGCCTGTCCCACGAAGCAGGCGATGCAGACGTCCCAAAGTTGGGGTTGTGAAACCCGCCAATAGGGAAAGTGCTGTCGATACTCTCTCGCTACAGCAATTATATACGTGGCTTGGTTCTAAAAGGGCCAATGTCAATATTTGTCAAAACTGGTTTTATTGGTGTACACCATATTGTTTCACGTGCTTTTCATAATGCTAAAACGGCTAATGTCTAAGCCAGATAGGATGAGAGATACTGGAGTTTTAGGATGTATGCTCCAAAGTGTTTTATCAAGTTTCCAATCAACATAAAAGAAATAGTCTTGACATTGGCCCTCCCTCTTATTTTACAATTGTTGTAAGAAGGGCCAGTGTCGACATTGGCCTTTTTTGCTGACAGATTGTTTCAACAACTGAAACTGTGCTGTGACACTGGGCTTAAATCTGGCGGGAATACACAGTAATAAGAGTTGTTCCTTTAACAATTCCCCTAACCATTTGGCGCATTGTTAGTGAGGAGTCTAGACGGTCTTGGTGGGTACAAACATCATGTTTAACAGAGGAGCAAACTGCACCTGAAATATCACCACTTAAGTCGTCACGTTGCCTTGAAGGTAAGGTTACTAAAATAGTATCACGAGCAGTTATCCCTAATTTTTCCAACACAAGACCATAAATTGACTGGTATCTCTGCTTAATGCCAGTCTAAAATATTATCAAACGGCTATTAAATTTATTTCATTTTTATTTTCTTTAAGGTCATCCCAGTACCAGTACTGGAGGAAATGCATGTTCGTCATTATTGGCACTCGTGCTTTCTAGTTCTCAAGAGGATGTATTTTAAGAGTCTGATGAATATGTTCCAAGTGGTGGCGAAAGTAGTGATGAAAGCAATGACGGAGGGAATATAGCAGTACGAAAGACAGTTAAAAGATCTTCAAGGATTGAAGAAATTGATCTAATTCAACAGCAGCCTGGCAATGAAACAACCAAGTTCAGTGGAAGGGGAAGGAAGAAATGTGATCCGCAGGATTCATCCAGAAAAAGAAAGCGAAAGGAAAAGTTATGGGAGAAAAATCGGAGGAATGAACTGAAAACTGTAGGAAAGGAATATGTGACGTTAAAAGTAAAAGTTATACCTGCTAAAGTTCTGAAATCATTGTGCAAGTGCAGAAAAAATTGCCGGAGGAAAAGTAAATGACGATGAGAGATAGAAAATGTTCATAGAATATTACAAATTGTCCCCAGAAGCTCAAATTGAGTTCATAGTTAATCACGTGTCTGAGGGAAAGAAACATGTGGAGCGTTTAAGGAACAAACCTGAAGGAACTGAAAACAGGCGAAAATATTCCAGGAAGTACTTTCTATACAGTCCTTCTTTGAAGACTAAGATAGAGGTATGTCAGAATATGTTCGTTAGCACACTTTCTTTAACAAAAAATAAGGTAAGAATAATTGTGGAGAGAAGACGGGGCTCTGAAGGAGGAGTGTGTTTTGAAGTAGGACGTGGTAAATATTCTGATCATCCGAAAGTTCCATCTGAGGACGCTGATTTGATAAATGTACACATTAACATGTTTCGTTCCTACGAAAGTCATTATTCTCGATCTCATTCTTCTAAAAAAAATTTATTCCCATACTCGAGTATTTCAGCAATGTACCGGCTCTATCAAGAATTCTGCCAAACCAAAGGTATGAAGCCAAGAAGTGAAACGTGTTATCGAAGAGTTTTTGTGACCTGTTTCAATCTTAGCTTCCACAAACCGAAGACTGACACTTGTGCAAAATGTGACAAATACGTCATGTTACTCACGAATTGTACTGATGATGCTGAACCTTGTAAGGTTGAAGTGGAGCGACAGCAACATTTGGATTTAGCCCAAGCTGCTTACGATCAGAAAGACAGTGATAAAAAGAAAGCTGAGCAGAATCCAAATGTAGTAACCCTGGCCTTTGATTTGCAGAAATTTCTACCCACTCCTTTTGTACGCTGTGGTGTGGCGTCTTACAAAAGACAACTTTGGACCTTCAACTTGACCATCTGTGTAAAGAGACATAAATTATGTTCTCCAGAATGTTACATTTGGAATGGTGGCAGGAAGAGGTGGCCAAGAAATGGCTTCTTGTCTATATGATTATTTGATGGAACTGGCCGACGAAATTGTTGAGGTACATGTGTACAGCGATTCGTGTACAGGCCAAAACAGATATATTTTTATTGGCATCATGTTTCTGAGATTAGTGGAAGAATTCATGATTCAGGGAAGGCGTTTGGAAATCAACCCCAAGTTTCTTGAAGTTGGACATACTAACTTGGAAGCCAGACATTGAAAAAAAAAAATTGAAGTACACGATGCGGCAGAACCGACTAAGAAGTTTCTATCGATTACCGCTGGGGCTGAGGTGAGGGTAGGCAATTGCACGTGGTCTGCCTTTGTTCAGTCGTTGACCCCATTCCAGTAGCCAACATGGTCTGGATCGGTGCACATCGTGGTTTTGCCGTTCGCGCTTACTATGAAAAATACAGATCTGTGATCGCTACACAACGAGCTTTTAGGCGACAGTTCAACATTCTACTCAACAGTGCCGTTCCTAATGCAAACACAATTCGGTCCTGGGTTTGGCAGTTAGAGGAAACTGGGAGCACACTAAGAATAGATACACACGGTCGACGCAGATCCATCAGAACGCCAGAAAACGTGCAGCGGGTGAGAACAGCAGTTCAACAATCGCCGCAACGATCTGCTCGACGACACGCTGTTGCATTGAGGATTTCAGACTGCAGTTTGAGAAGGATTCTGCAATGCGATTTGAAGTTCCATCCTTTCAAAATAATGATTGCTCAAGAATTACGCCCAGCAGACTACGCTAACCGTCAAAATCTGTGTGAGCAAGTGCTTGCTCAGATCCCTCCGAATGCAGCTTTCTTCAGAAGTGACGAGACACATTTTCATTTTAGTGGGTGCGTGAATAAGCAAGACTTTCGCTACTTTGCTGAAAATAAACGCCGAATTATTCAGGAAAGACCGCAACATTCTCCTAAAGTGACAGTGTGGTGTGCCATATCACAATTTAGCGTGGTTTCGAGGAGGAAGGAGTGACCGTGACAGTGAATTCCACACGTTATGTTTCAATGTTGCATAATTTTCTGCAACCCAGAATGGACGAGATTGTGGAAGAACATGGACTGGGGGACTTGTTGTTCCAACAGGATGGAACTACTGCTCACACATCTCGAATTTCACTTGATGTTATGAGACAAATGTTTCCGGGACGCCTCGTCTCTTTGAGGGATGATGTCGAGTGGCCTGCACGGTCACGAGATTTGAGCATTTGTGACTACTTTCTTTTGGGATATCTGAAGGAAAAGGTTTTCAAAACCGCCCTCACGCCCTACCAGAGTTAAAAGAGCGGATTATTGACGAAGTGAATGGCATACCCCGCGAGGTTTGTGCAAGAGGTGCTGGAAACTTCAGGGATCGTCTAGAACGATGTATTGATGCTAACAGCCGCCATCTCGAGGACATTATTTTCACAACTAAATGAATGTAAAATGGTGTATTGTACTAATTTAGAAAAGAAAAAAAAATTTCTCTGTACATCCAGATTTACTATTTATAGCTCCTTAAAACTGCTTAGTCAGTTCCGACGCACCCTGTAGAACTGCTGAGAGACTGGTCCAATTAATACGCATGGTTCCTGGAAAGCCAGCCATAACTGCAATAGAGGTGGAACAAAAGGACTTCTACAACTTTAAAGACCTGATGAGAAGTCATTATCTGCACGAGAAAATTAACACAGAAGGGAATCCTATTGTTTGGAACAAGATAAAATGGATGAAGTATCACTCAGGTATGCCAGGAATTGTCCCCTACAAACACAGTTACTCCTCGGAAGAACCATTCAAGATGATAGGTTTGAACAGAAATAAAACTCGACGCTTTTTCAAATTGTTCAAATAGCTCTGGGCACTATGGGACTTAACTTATGAGGGCATCAGTCCCCTAGAAATAAGAACTACTTAAACCTAACTAACCTAAGGACATCACAAACATCCATGCCCGAGGCAGGATTCGAACCTGTGACCGTAGCGGTCGCGCGGTTCCAGACTGTAACGCCTAGAACCGCTCGGCCACTCCGGCCGGCTCCACGCTTGTCTATGCCAAAACTTGCACCTATTTCCGATGCCATCATACCCATTTCAGAAAAGAAATTAAAGGACCTAAGGTATCTCCATCCATACGCGAGTATAAGCAGTCGTCCATTCTACATGCAATCACCTGAGAGCCAATACTCAGTCAGATGAAAGACATAAACAGATATATTACGAAGGAGAGAATGGAGATGGTAATGATGACGGAAACGAGTCATTTATTTTTTCTCTCTCCGTTTACAGTATCAACCATAGTGTATGCAAATTACTTGTCTGATATTAAAAAATGTGAATAAATAATTTCCCCTCGATTTCGAGCCCAATAGTGTTTTCACGATTTACGGTGATAAAATGTTATTTTTGGAACATGTAACAGTTGCTATCAGTTATTAAATTCTTGAGGAATGAATATAGTGATATAATTAAAGAGTACAAGGAATTATTTATGTTAAAATTACCTGTTTCTGGTTATTCAGTTTACCTGACTCTGATGGCCAAAGGGCCAATGTCGAATAATTTAAGAGATTTCATGATTTTAAAAAGAGCCAATATCCTCTTAAGTCCTTTAATTTTGAATCTGCAAATTCTAGAAATCTATTATCTAAAAATAAGCTTTAGTTAATTAACTTACTATAATGACAGTGACAAACAGTCCCAAATATATTGTTAATAGTTGTCAGAAAATGACAGAAAATATTCAGAAGCTTATAACTTAATACTAAGATTCTTGATATCGGCCCTTTCAGAACCAAGCCACAGATATTTCCACTCGTAGACCCGTATGGCCGATGCGAATCAGCCATTTCAGCACACGTAAACCGCCCCATGTTCACTGTCGTCACTAGGCGGCGATGCTTGCGAATGAATCGGCGTGTTTCCAAGTAGACCTCAGACTCAACCATCCGTCCACAGAGCAGTTTTGATAGTCAGTACACAGTCCCAGCAGGCGATACCGACACAACAGCTTACGTTAGCACCACTAACATATGTCTCCGAACATTTCAAGCTGATTTCAGAGACCATATGTTCCTCATAGAAACACATTTGTTTTGTTGGTAAAATTTCATCGGGCTTCCAGCCATGTGCAGTGGTTTAAAATCCACGAGCTTTCGGCCGAGTTCTCCTCGACCGGAAGCTCGTGAATTTTGAATCACTGGACGCGGCTGGAATCCCGAGAAAACTTTTTCAGTATATATCGATGAGAATCGATGCATTTGCATATTTGTTTTGATGTTTCCTACCTCATTTATTTATTTGAACGAATAGTTTCAGAACACCCTGTATCGCACGGCCGAGTTCCTCGGACGTCAGGCTTGCCTGTAAGCTAGTAGCCGTGTTGCGTAGTCGCGGCCACAAGGTGCAATGTGGCAGGAACCGGCGATAGACATCTCGTGCGGCTAGACTGGGAGATTCCGCTGTACTTCAGTAACTCGTTAATATTGGAGTGTAGTTTTTCGCATTGCTATAACGACGAAAGAGCACATTCTACGAATGTTAGCAGACGGGACGTAACATGCCTCCTACAAAGGTTGGCATGGTAGAATGCAAAAAAAAAAAAAGAGTAGAACAGTAATACTCACCTTCTCCTCATACGAAAATTACCCGGAAGCTGAATAAAAAGTAGGAAAGAAAAATAATAAAAGAAATACTCAAAACGAAAGCTTTCTATGGGGAAGAACAAAAGGACCAAGTCGTAAGTAAAGTGAAAAAGCAGAAAAAGAGGGCTGCAGCCACTAGATCGTAAGCTACACGATACACGTAGTTCTTGAAGAGGGACAGCAGCCTTTGTATTAGCTGCGGGAGTAACAATCTGGATGACTGACTGATTTGGCTCTGTAACATCAGCCAACATGGCCTTCCTGTGCTCGTACTGTCTACGGTTGAAAAGAAAGGGAATCTAGAGCCGTAATATATTCCGAAGGTATGCTGCTCTGCTGTGTGACTCAATATCGTGGCATCCACATAGATAAAATTTTCTATAGTAAAACAGTCCCCCTTCCGGATCTCTGGGAAGGGACTGCCCAGAGATCCGGAAAAGAAAACCGGCATTCTATGGGTCGGACACTGCAAGTTAGGTACGTCAGTCATGCAGGTAGGTTGGAAAATTAAAAAAAAAAAAAGAGAAAGTATCCGTTGAAGTTAGATATAGTGGCAGGAGGAACAGGACTTCTTGTTAAGTGAGTACAGCACTATAAATTCAAGATCAAATAGGGGTAATAAAAGAGAAGGCCTAATAATGAGTAACAAAACAGGAATGTGGGTAAACTACTATGAACAGCATAGTAGATGCATTATTGTAGTCAAGACAGACACGAAGCCAATACCCAAAACAGAAGTACATATTTACATGTCAAATAGCTCCGCAGATGATGATGAGATTGAAGAAACGTATGATAAGATAAAAAAAATTATTCAGATTGTTAAGAGAGATGAACATTTAATTGTGATGGTAGACTGGAATTTGGTAGGAAAGTGAAGAGAAGGAAATATCATAGTTGAATATGGATTAGAGAAAAGGAATGAAAGAGGAAGACTCCTGGAAGAACATTGCACAGAGCATAATTTAATAATCTCCAACACTTGGTTTAAGAATCGTGAAAAAAGGTTGAATACTTGGAAGTGAAACGGGATACCGGAAGTTTTGAGACCTATGATATAAAGGTAAGACATAGACTGTGGAACCAGATTTTAAACTGTAAGATATGTCCAGGGGCAGATGCGGACACTGACCATAATTTCTTGGTTTTGAACTGTAGATTAAAACTGAAGAAATTGTAAAAGTGCAGAAAACTAATGAGAAGGGCTCTGGATAAATTGAAAGAAACAGGATTTATTTAGAGTTTCAGACAGAGCATTAGGCAACGATTGACTACAACAAGGAAAAAGAATGCCGTACAAGACGAATGGCAGCAGAGGAAGAAATATACTGATATAAAAATATCCCAACACCAAGAAGGAGTTGTGCGATATCAACAATAGGTCCCAGAATGAAATTTTCACTCTGCAGCGGAGTGTGCGCTGATATGAAACTTCCTGGCAGATTAAAACTGTGTGCCCGACCGAGACTCGAACCTTTGCCTTTCGCGGGCAAGTGCTCTACCATCTGAGCCACCGAAGCACGACTCACGCCCGGTACTCACAGCTTTACTTCTGCCAGTATCTCGTCTCCTACCTTCCAAACTTTACAGAAGCTCTCCTGCGAACCTTGCAGAACTAGCACTCCTGAAAGAAAGGATACTGGCTGTCTTCACTTAGCCGCTGCAGCTACGAAAGTCGGGTGACATTGAACGAGCTTCGCCTGGCTGCCGCCAGAGCTGGAGGATCGCCCTTAGTTCTAACTAAGCACGATCCGCTGTGAAAAATACTTCCGGTGCGGGCTACGCCCATCCGGTCGGGCGTTGATTGGTTGCCGCGCGTTCTTATCAGCAGTTCTTATCTGCTAGTTCCGCAAGGTTCGCAGGAGAGCTTCTGTAAAGTTTGGAAGGTAGGAGACGAGATACTGGCAGAACTAAAGCTCTGGGTACCGGGCGTGAGTCGTGCTTTGGTAGCTCAGATGGTATAGCACTTGCGCGTGAAAGGCAAAGGTCCCGAGTTCGAGTCTCGGTCGGGCACACAATCTTAATCTGTCAGGAAGTTTCATCAACAATAGTTGGTAGTGAAAAATTATGTGTATTATGTGCAGCAGCAATCTGA
The DNA here is from genome assembly GCF_023898315.1 of Schistocerca nitens. NCBI lineage: Eukaryota > Metazoa > Arthropoda > Insecta > Orthoptera > Acrididae > Schistocerca > Schistocerca nitens. The sequence goes on along the minus strand of NC_064616.1, from coordinate 313,447,200 downwards.
GCAACGGTTGGCACGATAGTGACACAAAAAATTGTTACAAATCAGTTACTTCAAGGACAGCCCCGAGCCAGCCGCTCTGTGACTTGCATTTCACTGACCAAAAGCCACAGTCATTTGCAACTTCAGTGGTGTTAAGTGTGAGCTCATTGGAGGGCAGATCATAGGTCTGTTGTGTTTTCTGATGAAAGCTCGTTCTGCCTCGGTGCCAGTGATGGAAGTGTGTTAGTTAGAAGGAGGTCAGTTGAGGGCGTACAACCAACGTATCTTCGTGCTAGACATACTGGACCTACACCTCGAGTTATCACCTGGGGTGCGATTTCCTATGACAGCAGGAGGACTCTCGTGGTTGTACCGCTCACCCTGACTTCAAATTTTTATGTCAGTCTTGTGATTCGACCTATTGTGCAGCTATTCATCAACAGCATCCCAAAGGGTGTTTTCCAACAGGTTAACGCTCGCTCAGATACCGCTGTTGTAATCTTACATGTTCTACAGAGTGTAGATATGTTGTCATGGCCTGTACGATCACCAGATCTGTCTTCAATCGAGCGCATATGGGGCATCATTGGACGACAACTCCAGCGTCACCCAGAAAGGTATTAACCGTCCCTGTATTGACCGACCAAGTCCAACAGACATGGAACTCCATCCCACACACTGACATACAGCACATGTACAATATAATGGATGAAAGTTATTAATGTATCAGAATTTCACATTCACAATGGCTTATCTCAACCTTAGATTAACCTATGATATTGCAATGTTAATCACTTAAATATGTTACTTAAAGAAATGTATTTCCGAAATTTCATTACTCTACAGTACTTATTTTTTGGTGCTGCGACTTTTCTTTGCGTCATTGCAGTTACGAAGACAAGAGCTATTAGTAACCCTGCCTGTCACAGGAGATATTGAATTTAATGGATGATAGGAGTAAATATAAAAAAAATGTAGCAAATAGCAAATGAACCAGTCGAAAGGGAATACAAATGTAGTTTAGCAATACAATGTAGTTTAGCATTCGAGAGGATGACTGATGAAATCCGCATCCGACTATCCAGATTTAGGTTTACCGTAATTTCCTAAATCGTTCCAGGCAAATGCCATGATGGTTCCTTTGAAAGAGCACGGCCAATTTTTTGCCCCATCCCTGAAAAAATCCGAGCTTGTGCTCCGTCTCTAATGACCTCGATTTCGACGGGACGTTAAACTCTAACCTTCCTTTCGTTTTGGGTGGGCTTATGATCACTGTTATAATGCAGGGAAACAAGGAAACTAGTTCGTTTGCGTTGCGTATTCTTAGTAATGTGTGTTTCTTTTTCTGCCACCAATTAAAGAGAACTTTGCCCATATCATCGTAATGTTTTGATTATGAAGGGTTCTCAGTGAGCGTCTAGTTTTGGTACTTACCCCTTGCTGGTATTTTTAAGGATTTCTGTATGTTTTTATACATTTTTTGCAGTAAAAGAAAACTATTTCCTGGTTTAGACTTTCTTCCTTTCATTTAAATGGGTACCTCATTTCACCCCTCCATTGGGAGAAACCAGGTATTTTTCACAAAACAAGATTATTATTTTTATGGTGATATGGTTCCTCTTAAATTGAAATAGGATTAATATCATGTTGTTTAATATAAAAGAGATCTCAATAATGTTTATTTGCAATATTACTGCTCACTAAAAATAATTTATATGGATTAAAAGTTAAGGCACAGTGACAAGTCCTACTCTCCCATAGTTGGTACACAGGGAGTGGATACAGATATGGGAACACCAAAAATACACTGTACTACCACGTCTAATAGAGCTTAGGTAAGCTATTGGCACTCAAAAGAGCTTCCGGTCGTCTTGGAGTAGGTAAATATAGGTCCTGTAAGGTTTTCAAGGGAACTGTACATCGTTGTTCCTGCAAAGCAGTGACAAGTTCTGTTACCATAATGAAGGTGGATACCGATAACACACACTTCTATCCAACGCTGACCACAAATGTTCAATAGCATTGTAATCTGGTGATTGTGGTGGTCAGGGGAGATGCGACAGATCATTCTCATGCTCACAAAACCAGCCATGGACGATGCGAGCTGTGTGAACAGGATACATGTCGTTTTGGAACACAGCATCACCAATGGGAAACAAACATTGTACTATGAGATGGAACCGATCAGCCAAAATTTTCGCATAATCCTCACCTATAATGTGACCTTGAAGAATAACCACGGGGCCCATGGAATACCGCGATATAGTTGCCCAAGTCATCAACGAACCCCCGTCATATTTCACTCATGGGACGTAAACTCAGCCAGAAGTTGGAAACACTATGAAACAAGAATAATCCGACCAAATGACTTTCATCCATTGCCCCACAATCCAGCCATAATGGTTTCTGCACTACGTCGTCCTGTCAGGGGCATATATATGAATATACAGGGTGTCCGAAAAGTCTTTCCCTGATTACATAAATTGATAATTCAGGCTGGAAGTAAGATACAAATATGAAATTGGTATCTAATTGTTTACAAACTATCAAAGTTTTTTTCAGACATCAGTAAACTTCCACATGAGCACCCTTGGTAGCACGTAGCATATCTAGGCGATATTCAATTTCCGTCCACACATTAGCCAACATTACTGGAGGGATCGATTCAACGATTGTGGTTATGTGTTGCCGCAGGGTTTCAAGATCTGGTACACGTGTTCGGTAGACCTCGTCCTTGACATAACCCCATAAAAAGAAGTCTAATTGGGTTATTTCGCCGGCCGCTGGTGGCCGAGCGGTTCTGGCGCTACAGTCTGGAACCGCGCGACCGCTACGGTCGCAGGTTCGAATCCTGCTTCGGGCATGGATGTGTGTGTTGTCCTTAGGTTAGTTAGGTTTAAGTAGTTCTAAGTTCTAGGGGACTTATGACCTCAGCAGTTGAGTTCCATAGTGCTCAGAGCCATTTGAACCATTTTTTTTGGGTTATTTCAGGAGAGCTTGGAGGCCAAACCGTTGGCCCATCACGACCAATCCATCGCCCAGAAAAGGTCAAAAAATGGTTCAAATGGCTCTGAGCACTATGGGACTTAACATCTGTGGTCATCAGTCCCCTAGACCTTACAACTACTTAAACCGAACTAACCTAAGGACATCACACACATCCATGCCCGAGGCAGGATTCGAACCTGCGACCGTAGCGGTCACGTGGTTCCAGACTGAAGCGCCCATAACAGCACGGCTACACCGGCCGGCTCAGAAAAGGTCATATCGAGATAGGCACGGACGTCCAAACCCCAATGAGGCGGAGCACCGTCTTGCTGAAACAAGACATCTGGGTGATACTGAAGCGTCTGAGGAACAGCATACAGTTGCAACATGTCCAGATACACTGCAGATGTGATTGTAGCCTCAGCGAAGAAGAATGGCCCGATAATTCGATCGTGCAATAGCGCGCACCAAACGTTCACCTTTGGACTGCCTCTGGTGCACTCCATGACCTCGCCAAGGGGTTGTGTACCCCAAATACGCACATTATGGCGATTCACTACTCCACTGACAAAAAAGGTCGCTTCGTCGGAAAAGGCAATTCGTCTGAGATAACCATCATCGTCCTCAATACGTGATAGCATTTCGACCGCAAAGTCATATCGACGTGTACTGTCATTGGGCAACAAGCCCTGAACGATTCGCACTTTGTATGCACGAAACAGTAAACGTTCGTGTAAAATGTCATGGAGAGAGCTTTTTGGCATCTGTAATTCACGTGTGGCCCTGCGCACCGATTTCTTCGGACTTCGCAGAAAAGATTGCCTTACATCTTCCACCCTGTCTGCTGAGGTTCTTGGTCGACCAGACCTCGGAAGGTCAGCAACCGATCCTGTGTTCTTGAACCTCTCATACCAGGCTTTAATGCTCTTGACATCAGGTTGATTCCTTCCAAATGTTGTCTGGAAGTGTCTCTGAACTGTGGTTGGTGATCGTGTCTCACGGTACCACAGGACACACTGTGCCTTCTCCTGGTTGGTTAACATGGCTTCTTGGGCACTGCACATCCTCCACTACTTACGTACTGCGAACCTAAAACAGAAAAAAAAAATCTTTGATAGTTGTAAACAATTCGACACAAGTTTCATATTTGTATCTTACTTCTAGCCTGAGTTATCAATTTATGTAATCAGGGAAAGACATTTCGGACACCCTGTATCATTGCTTTGTGGCTTTCAAATTCCAGCTTGACTTGCAACTCCCTACTTACGGGGCTCCCTTCGTGTTATTTTGGTTCTGACAGGGTTCGCGAGTGTGACATCCAGTTCTGCAGTGTATTTTGCAGCTGTCGACCTATTATTTTTCGTCATTATCTTCTTCAAAGACCGTGTGCCACGATCACTCAACTCACAGTTTCGTCCGAGGTGTGACTTATCGGGCGATATATTACCGCTTTCCCTGTGTGCGGTATGAATCTTTGATATGGTGCCTCTTGAAACACCAAACAATTCAGCTATCTTGGTCATGGAAGCACCTACCATACGAGCACCAACGATTTGGCCAAGACCGAATTCAGTTAGCTAATTCACTCACAACTACGCAGAAAACTTTACTCACCACGACGAACAGTTGAAACACGTTTGGGACATTGCACAGGTGCCGTTATTAGTCAAGTAGAACAGCAAACCCACAGGCTTGGCTGCCATCTAGATTTACCTGTATGTCTAAGCAAGCATTTGTCGTGCTGTTTCCAAATTTTTGTCCAATCACTATAATGATTTGTTTTTCCTGATGCACTGGTGCTTAAAAGAAATAATTAGAGATGATACTACCACGATACCTTGTAGCAGTAATACGTTAAAAGATAAAGTACTTTGGAGCAAGTATTAAACTGATTATGGGCATGTAACATTGCAGTTTTAGTTAGCAGAAACAATCATGTTTTGCAAAATTTCACAGGTGTTCATTGTTGTACATAAGCATGAATCGTATGTGTGTTGTGAAGGTAATTGTGTATGCAAGGTAAACATAAGTAGTAGCAGAGCAATACGGCATTAAAATTAAGTAAATAGAATTCCTAATGAGCTAGAATTTCCAACTTTTATGGTGTAACTAAAATATGGTAGCGAATTCAGATGTTATATTTATGAGGTGCCGCGAAATAAAATTACACGTATTGTTTTCGTACGGTATCAACTTCATTCACTGGCTTCTATAAAAAATGTAGAATGTTCAGCAACGACTGTTTCATATCTCGGGAGTTATCGCATTTCGGACTAGGAGCGCAACCTCAGCGCTGATAGTGGATAAGGTCCGTCTGCCAAGTAGTTTTGGCGTTTCATGCTGCTGACTCAAACGCTGCTTCCCGGTAATCTGTGCAGTGGGTACTTACTGCAGGTAGCCACGAGTGGGGGGTTGCTCTTGGCCAGTAGAATCCCTCAGTTGTCAGCTGTCGCTTGAGCGAGACGGATGCAGTGCGCAAGTGTCGCCCGGGAGCTGAATATCTGTTCGTTCTAATTGTAAGTACAGAACAACCGTATACGATTTATAATGAAACTGCTATATGTGTTCGCAGTTATCTCCGCGATATGCGAATGTTTGAATGTACGGTGATGCCAGGATAGCTTTTATTAAAATATTAGCTCTACAGCCATATCTACACGCATGCTCAGCAAGCCATCGTACTGTGCTTGGCGAGGGAGGGTCTGGGAGGGGGGGGGGGGAGGACGGAGGAGAACATTTTATTGTTATGCTCAGAATTATCCGGACGACCTGATTTGTGTTCAGTCTGATTTACATACAGTACACATCACTTAACTTCCATGCAAGTCCTCTAACACCTTTGCGAACAGTCGTTTACCACAAGTGCTTACTAAACAATACCACCGCATATGCCAGTAAGTGAAGATGCAAATTAGTACCACGATACTGAAAGTCTCAGGGAACATGTTATTACAGACGAGACAGTTCACAGCGCTTGTACTGTTAGATTTGTTAAAATGAGTGACATTTTAAAAATGTTTCCAGTCTCATTAGTATCTGAGACAACTAAACGCTATAACACTCTTACAAAGAAACGTTCCGCAATGCTTACTCAAAATTAAATTTTTTTGTGAATAAGAGATTTTGCAAATATATCTGGACTCCCAAAGTTCTATGATAATTCGAAATATTCTTGATCTGTGAAAGGTTTTCCAAACACCCATTCGCTCGTTCACTTGGCGAGCTGTTTTGCATAAACTGATTAATGAACTAACCAGTTAGAATGACTGCGAATATTAGCGTCAAGCGCTACATGGAAACCTGACCACCGACATCGTACTACAAGTAATTTCACTGCACTCATGATGACATGTGGATCTGTGTATAATTCGAAAGTTACCTGTCGCTGTCCTCACGTAACTCGAAGTGACATTAAATATCTACGTCCTTCATGACCAGATAGTTGTGTCAATGTTTCATCTTTAACAGAGAATCGAACACATCATTGGCTGTCGTTGCTATCTAAGCGTAAAGACGCGAGAAATATATAATATGTAGCTAGTGTGAGTAAATCTGAAGTGTCGAAAATTTTCTGTTTTGGAATGGGACTCTTATGTAGCACCTATTGAGCCTCTTAACAAACCGCTGAAGATGTCAGATGTGAAGTAGGATTTCATTCACAAGTAACAAATTTGAAATAACGTGATATAATGTTTTGTGCTGTCTGGGATTCGAACCTAATCGGATTGTTAAGTAACCACAATCGAACGTTGAATATCAATCTTTTTTCAACAGTCGCGTGATTTTTGAATCTGAATTGATGAGACAAAAGAATCAGTTTTGAATTTCTGGGATTCACACGCTGTACCTATTGCCGTCGCTGAATGGCCACGGAAGGACGTTAAGTATCGATTTCTGTCACCAGTAGCGTCATCTTTGTACCTAGAATGACGAGACGATAGAATAATTTTTGCCTTTCTGGGAATCAAGCCCTGCACCTTTCCTTGTTGTTTTCTTGCACGAATGGACGTTGAGTGTCGGTATATGTCACCAGTAGCGATGTGTACGCATATTTGAACTACAAATGATATGATGAAGTGTTCCGATCTGAGAGTGATTCGAACTAGAGCTATTGCTAAAATTTGCTGAGCAAAATTTACCACGGTTGCATGCGCACAGGCTTGTGACTTGTTACCACTAAATATCCGGCCAAACAGAGAAGGAACTAACACTAAGGTTTCAGAGATGCGTATGGGCGAATTGTGCTTCACTATCTTCCAATAAAAATCACCTCCTACAAGAATCTCCACGGGAAGATCTTCTGTTGAATCGGTTTTCGGATCTGCTAGCGTAATCTTACGGGCGTCTGGTAAACTCTTTATATGTTGTGGAACTGAAGGCTGGTAAGAAATAACGTGCGTACTTTCGAAGGCAGTAAGTGGGACTGAAGAATTCTGCCAAAGCCCCTTCATATTAAACTGAACAAGCCTGCGCTGGCGTGGGCGTGTAGGGTTTGATTCAAAGGAACAAACGGTTAGTTCTTGTCGGTCTACCGTTTGCAGTTTGAGATCATCAATCAGTGATTTTGCTATGAAGCTGGACTGACTAACTGCGTCCAGTAGACATCGCGTTGTCGTGCTCAATCCTGTAGGTCCTGAGACGCATACTTGAGCTGTCTGAAGGTACGTATGTCCGTGGGGAGCGACAGATACCTCTCCCACGGAAGTAACGTTTGTCTGACCCGCAGGACCCCTAATATCCTTTCGTTCCTCACAAATGGACTTAGGACGCAGTCTTTTACAGTTAAAACACCGAGCCTTTACTTTTTTTTTAGCTATTGATATACCGATATTTTTCTCAAAAAATATCGCTATATTTCTTCCCGATATATCGATATTGAAAAGCCAGTATCGAGTGCCGATATTTATATTTTATATTATATTTTCTTAGCAATTTTCGGTAAATATTGGAAATTGTTCTTTTCAAATTGTAGTAGAAAGTTTTTTACTTTCACTGTATGAAGGAGTCTTATCACTTTTTGAGCATCACGTCCAGTCTTTCTCTTTGACTGTGTGAAGGAAGTACTTGGGGAGGGGGGGGGCGATGTGAAGTGAATAACAAGATTTCCGATTTGATTTCCAATGTGAAGAGAAACAATTTTTAACGCAACTAGTGTGCTATTTCTTCATGTCGATATTCTTCAACAACAGTTCCTAAAGATGATGAACAAAAATCTAAATTACAAGACTTATCTTTGCGGTGGATGGAGACATGTGAGGGGAAGTGCTGACGTAATCAGCGCTCGGCGCTACTATCAGAAACTGCAACATTTCACTTCACCACGCAGTTTTGACACTACAACTGCTTGGTATCTGGCGTTTGCAGAAATGAAGAAACAGAAAAATCAGAATGTAGTGTTCCGGACAAATCCGATATGTGATGAAACAGAACGCTGGACCCATCGGACACCTTTTATTGTGCCACTTACGTGCAGTTACTGTTATTAGCAAACTGGTTATCGCCAAGCGTGAACGTGCATCGTTTTTCTTCGATTCTATCTCTAAGGGGGATAAGCAGGGTGTTTGCTTGTTACTGTACAGAATATCTAATAATAAATCAATACTTAAATATACGGCTCTAAAACCGGCAATATATTTTCAATGTGCAGCTGATATTTTTATAGGCCAGTACGTCGATAGGTTTCCGCCGAAATATCAATGCTTTTTTCCATGTACCGAGGGCCGATGACGATTTTTTTTAAAACATCGATATATCGGATTTACGATATTTTTAAAACCATTAACAGTCTTAATTCGAACCTCACATAACACTTTTTCTGACTACACATGTAGAGATGTAAAAAATTAAGATTGTTTTTCACACGTAGTTATGGGTGCGCACGCTAGAGTTTGAAAAGGCATGATAAACGTTTTCGTGCTGGACCAGGATTCGAACCCAAACGCATGCCTTTTGTGGAGACCTTGAAGAGTTTGGAAGCTAAAAGGAAAGAAGTCTTAATATAATCCAATATTTTCAGCATCTGAACTTCAAATAAAATAAGAAATAAGCGGCCTGTTATCTTACAAGACTATTACATCATTAACTCAAATAAAATTACTAGTTTAAGGAAGCTTGCTGGTGAACGAATTTCTACATAGCGCAACTTCCACCTCTGTCATGGCACTGCCTTACGTCTAGTTGGTACTGAAGGGCTATAATGGTTAATGTAGATTTCGAACCACGGTGCAAGCCTACATTCTTCCCTCGGAAATGCCGGTGGTGAAAAGGATCCCTTTATGCCCGTTACAAATGGTCGCCTAAAGTGAAAATCGAACCCAAAATTTAGGCATACCAATCAATCAATGAGATCCAGAATGAGATTTTCACTCTGCAGCGGAGTGTGCGCTAATATGAAAATCTCATTCTGGAAACATCCCCCAGGCTGTGGCTAAGCCATGTCTCCGCAATATCCTTTCATTCAGGAGTGCTAGTTCTGCAAGTTTCGCAGGAGAGCTTCTGTAAAGTTTGGAAGGTAGGAGACGAGGTACTGGCAGAAGTAAAGCTGTGAGTACCGGGCGTGAGTCGTGCATCGGTAGCTCAGTTGGTAGAGCACTTGCCCGCGAAAGGCAAAGGTCTCGAGTTCGAGTCTCGGTCGGGCACACAGTTTTAATCTGCCAGGAAGTTTCAATCAATGCGATAATTTTTTTCCTTTGCTTTTTATTTTTTGGTCTCCCTACCTCCCCTTCTACCCCGATCTTCTCTCTCCAATTACGTCTTCATCGGCGAGCTTCTGCGCTACATTTTAAATTCCAGCAGATTTTTTTTATTTTTATTTTTTTTATTTATTTATTTTTTTTTACTGTAGCTGCACTGTTATCTATTTGTTTAGAGGTTTGGTAAAGTCATAAGTCATGGATTACGTCTTCTCTTCGCAAAGTAAATAATACGTAAACTGTAGGAAATTCAAATAAATTTCATTGAAGTCTGGCACCTTCTCCTTAAAATAAAAGAAAATTATGCAGTGAAACCACATTTATACGTTTCTCAGCTCTACGTTTTTCGCACTTGCACGTTGTGTACTGTGCACTTTTTCGAGTTACATCCAAAGTTACCCCACTTTCACGTTTTCCATTTACAAGTTTTCACACATTTACGCTATTATTTTTAGTCCTCCACAGACATTTTCTTCGCACATATGCATTATAAAGACCAAGAAATCATCTCGGAACGGTTCTTATATGGTGTGGCCAGTGACTGTTGGTTTACTGTTAGCATGCAAGGTCGAAATTATTATTGTGGGCCTTAGCTACAGTACACATGGCGTGACTGTTATTGACCGTGTGGCAGCCGGTTTCAGATCATGTAACTTGGCGGAACATTTCTCCCAATAGTGGCCTTCATACGACGCCACTCGTGGGTGCTGTTGACATGCCAAGCAGCGGGTAGCCGGCAAAATGGTTCAAATGGCTCTGAGCACTATGGGACTTAACAGCTGAGGTCATCAGTCCCCTAGAACGTAGAACTACTGAAATCTAAGTAACCTAAGGACATCACACACATCCATGCCCGGGGCAGGATTCGAACCTGCGACCGTAGCGGTCGCGCGGTGCCAGACTGAAGCGCCTAGAACCGCGTAGCCGGCAAGGAGTGGAATGTGGCCCGCTGTCCAACAATCACACAGTACATACCAGTGGCACTTGACGGTAGTGTAAGCAGGTAGAGAGCACATTGTGAGTGAAACTACGAGTGAGCGGTTTTAGGCGCTTCAGTCTGGAACCGCGCAACCGCTACGGGCGCAGGTTCGAATCCTACCTCGGGCATGGATGTGTTGATGTCCTTAGGTTAGTTAGGTTTAAGTAGTTCTAAGTTCTAGTGGACTGATGACCTCAGATGTTAAGTCCCATATGATCATAAAAAAAACTAGGAGTGTGTTTGCACGAGGTGAATTCAATTTTTTAGTATAGTTTCCTATTTTCGTGTATGCGAAAATGGTGAATCACAAAATAAAAGAAGAGATCTTTCCATGCATGAGAAAGTAAACATAATTATTGAAGTGCAAAGAAGTCCTAGTGAACCTAAGTTGGGCATCGCAGAGCGTCTCAGAATCCCTTGTTCTACCTTAACTACCATACTGGCCAATGAAACGCAGTTAAGATCTAGTGCTTCGTAAGCCGGGCCAAGCGTTGAGTAACGCACGTATACCCAGGGTGGAAAGTTTGTTGGCCTGGAAAATTGTCTACAGCTGATGTACCTGTGTCAGGCGCTATATTGAAAGAAAAGGCTTTAGAATTCGCAAAAAAATTAAATGTTAAAAACTTTCATGCTTCTTCTGGTTCGAAGGAAGATGTGGCATTACTGGCAGCAGAGTTGGGGGGGAGGGGGGGGGGAGGTCAACATGTGGATAATGTTACTGTAGAGTGTTGGAAAGAGCACGCACTTGAGTTTAATAGAAATATGTTAAAATGTTTCATATTAACGCTAATATCACTTCTACATTTATTTTATCATCCTCCTTGAAAAACGTATGAACGAGGTGGCAGGTATCAGTACGATACTGACAGGAGGTTAAAAATTTTCCGGTTACCAGTTCTCCACTAAATTTCTTCAGAGAAATTTGAGACATTGTGTGAAGCATATAAAAGAACAAAGGAAAGAATGCCTGAAAATAAACATCTTCCTGACTACCTTTTGTATTTTTATTATACCATGCAATGTCCTGTACTGAACTAAAATTTCATCTTAGAAGAGAGGAAGATGAGAAAGTTTCTCTATAAACTTAGAGTTTTCTTGTTTAAATAAAACAGGATACTTTCTTCTTCTCCGTGTTAAGATATTGTAAAAACTTCCAGTCAATCATAACGTAGCTATATATTTCTATATTTAAAGTTAACTTTCAAACCGCTGTAGAAATAACACCACTGGTCAGAATGACGTCAAATTACAACGATATACTGTCGGAGAATGGGGAAAACGTATGGCAGAAGGAAAAAAATAGTGTGAAAATTGATCAGTAGATGGCGCTGTGTGTGTCACAATACGTAAATGAAAACATCTGCCATGCGCACGCCCCATTGAAGCTGGTATAAACACGACGGGCACATGGTTTTTCCTCCTTTTGCGTCTGCTACGTTCGCTATGACTGTCTCAATGCAGGATCGCGCTCTGCTTCTAAAGCTGTATTACAAGAATGATGACTGTGCACGCGTCGCTCTGCAGAAGTTCCGGACACTGAAGGGTGTGAAAAAACGCGTTGGTCCGATGACTGCCGTGGGCCTGGAGAAAATGATTCGAAATTCGAAAAGACGGGTTCTTTTGGTGTGCAACCTAGTGGAGGGAGGAAACGAATTGATTCGACGTCAGTGGAAGCAGTGGCCACAATAATGCAGGAGGAGGCGAGTCGTGGTGTGAAAACATGTAGTGCACGTAGAATTGCCCGAACATTGGACATACCCGTGAGCACAGTGCGTAAAATCCTACGAAACATACTTCTTTGCTATCCATTCAAAATTACCCATGTGCACGAGATGCTTCGTGTTGACCTGCCAGCAAGATAGACCTTTGCTTTAGAATTTCTTGCTCGCATGAAAGCGGACAACGATTGGCCGTGGAAGACTTTGTGGACAGACGAAGCCCACTTCCATCTGACAGGATATATCAATACACAGAATTATTGAATATGGGCAACGGAAAATCCACACGCAAATCAAGCAGTACCACTTTATCCTGAAAAGGTCACTGTGTGGTGCGAGTTTACGGCATCATGTATCGTAGGGCCATATTTTTTCGAAGAGACAGGTGATTCCGCTTCTATTACCTGTACCGTTACTGGTAAGCGCTATGAGTGTCTTTTGCGCAACCAAGTCATTCCAGCTCTCCATCAGCGTGGATATGTGGATGGGATCATTTTTATGTAAGATGGTGCACCTCCGCACATTGCAAATCCAGTTAAGCAGCTGCTGAAGCGCCATTTCGGAAATGCTTGAATTATCATCCGCCATTTCCCTACAACTTAGCCGCCCCGATCACCTGATCTGAATCCGTGTGACTTCTGGCTGTGGGACTACCTGAAAGATGTGTTCATTGTTCCGATTGCAAACTTAGCTACATTGAAGGCACGCACTGCGCAACACATTCTGAACGTGAACTTGGAAACACTTCGACCAGTTGTGGTTCATGCTGTTTCTCGATTTCAACTTGCAGAAAAAGGTGGACACCATGCTGAACATATTTTGTGCCAGTCACACGGAAATTAATAATCCTATTTGATATTCACTGATGCTTTTTATGCGGTGTTTGGCCTCAGAAAAATTAATAACCGATGTTGTTTATGGTTTTTATGTTGTTTTTGTCCTCAGGACATTTAAAAACCGTTGTGATTGATGCTGTTTTTGGCCCCAGGAAAATTAAAAACCAATGAGATCATTTTTATGCTGGTTTTGGCCTCAGGACAGTTAAAAACCGATTTTTCCCATCCGATGTGATATGACCTTGCCGTGGTGAATGGGCTTACGTAACTAACAGTAACACACCTGTATACCCATGCACACAGAGTAGTACAGTTTGTTTAACGTCAAACGTACAACTTAGGCATTTTTGTATGATTCATTTGTGATTTGCAGTCGATCACTGTTAAATTATGATGCTTACAGCGCCATCTATTGCTACTTTTTGTAACTATTTCTTTTTCTTCTGCCATACGTTTTCCCTCTTCTCCGATAATATTCCGTTGCAATTTGATGTCATTCTGACTAGTGGTATTATTTCTACAGCCGTTTGAAAGTTTAACTTTAATTATAATTACCCTGTATTTCTTTTTAGTTCCCATTTTGTAGCTTTCATATTCGAGATACTCATAGTGTTTGCAGTTCTTTAGTATGTACTTCAATGTGTGTCATGTTATCCATATTACTGCGTTGTTCCTCATTCATGAACATCTTAACCTCGTAGAATGGAGAAGATCCTTTGCATACATGTAATTATGATCTATGCGATTTACAATCACTATTTTGTGATATAGCCTACATACCTAAATGTTGCCAATGTGTTGCCACAGTAAATCCTTGGACAGGTGTAACCACCTGATCGCATAACTCACCGTTGCAGGGCATAGACGAATATTATTTGATTTTTCGTTTGTTGATATGTTGTCCTTCACAATGAGATACCATCGCGATCTGCCTTGAGAAGGAAGGTTGCTGTCTCGGACGTTCTATCAAATTGTGTCCCATTTCATATCCGGCCATTTCTCTTCCACACAGCTCACAGAGCCTTACGTCGTTTTGTGTCCTGAGCTCGTATAACTTGTGAGTCGGAAGTGGCTGGAGGCAATTTCCAATATTGCCCATCTAGCTAAACTATATGTAATATAACCTGAGATAACGGTAAGTGACAGATAGCAGTAGGATATTGACAGGCGGTTGCACGTATTAATATGATGTTGGCAGGAGCTTTAAATTTGTTGGTTTCCACGTTCCCGCTAAATTCTTAGTTATAGTCGCATGGTGGTTGCGAAAGCTCTTCCATATGTGTTGATCAGACGAGCTTTCGAACGCTTCGGTACGTCCGCTAGGTCCAGTCCGCCTTTGTTGGGGATAGGGTATCAAATCTTATTTTGAAAATGTGACCTCTCATCGCAGACCACAGCGCAACGCTCTTTGGTTAATGTCAGTTATGTGATCACAGAGAGTTCAATCTTGGCCTAGTAGCACATCTTCCTTTCGAATGCAACATGAAACACCTCATCTTATTGAGTGATGTTGTATTCCTTAACGGAGTGGATTCTGAGAGTGGCTCTCATTTTATTAAGTCTGTTCAGTTGCGAGTGTACATCCTATCTGGCACAGCCTTAAGACAAACTCCAAGAACTGGTGGGAAGTCCCTTCATCGCACTAGTCACCAGTTCCATTATCCATCTACACAAAAGTTGTCTTCATGATATTGAGTTTGGGTCGCGCCACAGCCGTAAACTCCTGCAGCGTACGTCTTGTTGTTGCAAGGTTTTTTTCGCTAGATAATTAATACATTTACCGTCGGCATACACTATACGGGAGGGACCGTGTGGTCAGTTGGTTGGGTCAAATGGCTCTGAGCACTACGGGACTTAACTTCGGAGGTCATCAGTCCCCTAGAACTTAGAACTACTTAAACCTAACTAACCTAAGGACATCACACACTTCCATGCCCGAGGCAGGATTCGAACCTGCGACCGTAGCGGTTGTCAGTTATGGTGCCTAGTATTCCTCTCCTGATATTGACTAACAAAGGCTCCTTAGCAACGGCACATATCGCCACTCAAAGTGGGCATCCCTGCCGTATTGTTTGTCAAGTGGTTGTTGTTGTGGTTGTGCTTAGTGTTTAACGTCCCGTCGACAACGAGGTCATTAGAGACGGAGCTCATGCTCGGGTTAGGGAAGGATTGGGAAGGAAATCGGCCGTGCCCTTTCAAAGGAACCATCCCGGCATTTGCCTGAAGCGATTTAGGGAAATCACGGAAAACCTAAATCAGGATGGCTGGAGACGGGATTGAACCGTCGTCCTCCCGAATGCGAGTCCAGTGTGCTAACCACTGCGCCACCTCGCTCGGTTGTCAAGTGGTAACTGTTTGATTTGAGAGTTTGAGAGCCCGTTTAGCAGAACACGTGACGCAGCGTTGTTAATGACATTTTCGACTAGAGTAACTTTCCTTTATCTGTCTAGTACTAACTCTGAAGCCCAAGAAATTCATTCAATCAAAAGTCCCAATCATTCTGTACGTTGATCGGGGAGATACAACCCATTTACAATAATCACGTATTCTTACAAATACTGCACTAGAAGTTTGTCAAGTGAAATGAATATTTAGTAAACCTACAACGATGAGCTGAATCGGGAATATCACAAGAAAGAAGAAAATTTGTGTTGAAGAAGAAGTTTTATAAACTGACAATTTTCCACCTGTTGATTTCATAAAAATAGATTGCTGGCGTTTAAAATTGAAAAACACGGAAGGAATGCAAAAAACCAGGTTAATAGTTAATATTTTTATGAAAGATAAAGATTAATTGTTGTAATCAAGCACATACATTTCCTCGCAAGTACTGATTTGAGTATATTTACACCAAAATTAATGTTTTTAAATTGTATATAAGAATTTTATTTAGAATTTATTACCAAGACATATTTCTAGTTTTCCCCATGGTATGACTGTTAATATGTGCTTTAAGCAAGTACGATGAGAGATTGCCACTCGACGTTTACGGCTGCCGCTTCTGAATGAAATCAAAATGTAAAGTGTCCCGGGTTCTGTCAAAACTATTGCTCAAAATGTTTAACAAAAATTATATGCAATGGTGGGAAAAGGCTTCCGGTGTAAGCACTCACCACCCTCTTTCCGCCTACGGCCTTGTCAAAGAGGGTGGAGCAGACAGAGGTTCTGAGCCTTGATGTTGGAAACTGCCATCAAAAGCCTGAGAAATTAGCAAATATCAGCGGCATGACGATGTAGGAGGCAATGGCAACCACTGCATTAAAGAAGTTTATTGCGTATTCATTAAAATGTATCCTGTAATTGAAAATAAGTGTCATGATGATCTGTCCATTAATAAAAGATTTCAAATGAGTCCTTCTTTTGGTTCTTTGGGAGGTGATTGTCAAGGTGTACGTCTGAGTACGTCTGAAAGATGATGTCTATTGAAATTTCGTACCAGTCGCATACGAGTGGCGCTAGTAGCACCTCTATGAGGATGCAAATCAGGTTCGCTTTAAATTTACACTGTAACGCTCGTGAGCGCTAGTTGCCGTTGAGATTGAACGTGGTGAGGTGATGTTAGTCAAGAATGCCTTTAAGGCTACAAAGACGCCGTTATGAGCACCTCACTCAGTTTGAACGTTATCGTGTAATAGGGCTACGGGAAGCGGATGTTGCTTCTGCAATACTGCAGGAAGACTTGGCAAGAATGTAGCCACTGTACATGACTGTTGGTAGCGGTGGTCACGAGAATGTACGGTCATAAGAAGACTGGGCTCCCTACGGCCACGTGGCACTACCGAGAGGGAGACCATCGTGTTCGGCGTATGGCTCTGGCGCGTCTAAATTGCATTTGCAGCAGCAGTTTGAGCAGCAGTTGGCACCACAGTAATACAACGAACTGTCACAAATCGGCTATTCAAGGACAGCTCCGAGTCAGTTACCCTGTAGCGTGCATAGAAGGAGACTAATTGAGGGCCTGCAACCAAACTTTTCTATGTTCCAGGCGCACTGGACCTAAACCTGGAGTTATGGCTGGAGTGCGATTTCGTATGACCGCAGGAGCACTCTCGTGGCTATCCCCCTTAGCCTGACTGCAAATCTGAAACTCAGTTTGGTGATTCGACCTGCAGTGCTGCCATTCACGAACAACATTCCATGTGGTGTTTTCCAACGGTTTAGCGCTCGTCTACATATCACTGTTATAACCCAACATGTTCTACAGAGTGTCGACATGTTGTCTTGGCCTGCTCGATCACCAGATCTGTCTCCAGTACAGCAGATATTGGACATCATCAAACGACAACTCCAGTATCATCCGTCTCTGTAGTGCCCGAAGAACTGCAACAGACATGAAACTCAATCCCAAAAATTGACAACCGGTATCTGTTTAATACAATGCATGAACGTTTGCATGATTGCATTCAACATTCTGGCGGTTACACCGATTGTTATTGTACTAGCATTTCAAAGTTGCAATGGCTTATCTCGCGTGTACATTAACTTTGATCTTGCAGTGTTAATCAGTCAAACATGTTACCAGGAAAATGTATTCCCGAAATTTCTTTACTCCATATGTATTATTTTTTGATGTTGCTGTTTTTTCCTTCGGTGTATCTGCCCATTCTATGTACGTTGGAAATGTCTTTTTCGAGAAAATGGTGCTCCCGTGATTTCTCGTATAACAGCTTTTTAGGCTAACTTTCAAAATCAATGTGAAGAATGACTTTCACGTTGCTGAAAATTTATAGGAAACGGCTTCTGGATTTCAAATGAAAACGTGGCACAAAACTGGTATTGTTAAACAGAACTCTCCAGAACGCACTCTTTTTATCTGGAAACGTTTTTAAGTGAGCTGGGTTGATTCAACAAGTTGACAAAAACCTTTCTCCAACTAATAGTAGAAAAATACCGTAGGAAATAACCAAAAACTTTTTAGGACAGAGGATGGAGCAATTGACAGTACGCCATCCGGGAGAGCAGGGATGCGAGATTGAGTGGCGGTCGGTACATGCTAAACAAAATACTAGTAACCCCTTTAATAGAGCTCACTAGTAGCTATTTAGCCCTATAGTTGGTGCAGAGCTGGTACCAGGTGATCATGTGACCATCCCCCACCGAGTTTAAGTCATGGCAGAGAAGTGGTTTGCATGTGTTAGTCGCTAGTATGGAATCGGCGCATAGGCTAGGCCGACATGGGGACGTGACGAAATGGCAGAGGGAGCTGTTGTATTTGGGCGAACCCATGACCATACCGTGAATGAAGTTGTCCTATCTGTTAAAGTATCAACGCGGATTGTCCCTCAGCTACGACGGTGGGTCGTGAGACGTCCCTTGATAGCTTGGTTGGTAGCCCAACAGCTGGCAAGAGGCAAAGGTTCAGCCATCGGCTACCGATCCAGCACGCAATTTTAACTTAACAGAGTTTCATATCAGCGCAGACGCCACTCGGTGAATATGAACGACGTGGCGACATGTATTTTTCCTGAAATCGGACTTCATTCTATTTCTCGTTGATAGATATTGTTCATAGACTACATATTTTACGTACACTGGAATAATTAATCAATTCAATTTCAACTTTAGTTATCCTTTTCTTTCAGTCATCAGTCTTCTCATTGATTTGATGAGCCCTGTCATGAATTCCATTCTTGGGCCAACCTCTTCATCTCAGAGTGACACTTGCGCCCTACGTATGCAATTATTTTTTGGATGTATTCCAGTCACTGTCTTCCCTTACAATTTATCCTATACAGCTCCCTCTGGCAACATGGAAGTTAAGGTATGATGTCTCAGTACATGTGTTATCATCCATTCTCTTATACTTGTCACTGTTCTTCAGATTTTCCTTTCTTCACCGATGTTGGAGAAAACCTGTTCACTACTTATTCAACCACTTCTACTATTTATTCAGTATTTCTCTGTAGCAACACATCTTAAATGCTTCGATTATCTTCTTTTCCAGTTTTCTCATACTCCAGGATTCAATAGCACTCTCTGCTGTGCTCCATATGTACCGTCTCAGAAATTTCTTTCTCAAATTAAGGCTTATATTACATGGTTCTGGAATTCTTTTGTCCAGGTCTCCTCGCCTGTTCTAGTCCACTTGTTATGTCGTTCTTGCATTGTCCGTCGTAGGTTACTTTGTTTTTTAAGCTAGGAGCATTCCTTACATGCCCGCCTAGTCACGTGTGTTAAACCGTCACTTCCTGGACGGGGCAAGTTCTCCGGCCCCGCATCGAATTCGCCCGGCGGATTAGCGATGAGAGTTGACGTGCTGGCCAGGCTGGATGTGATTTTAGGGCAGTTTTCCACATCATATCGGGTGAATACCGGGCTGGTATCCAAACATACCTCAAACGTTTCATAAACACCTAGAAATGTTTCGAACATTTTCACATAAACCATACAACACGCAGGCAGCTAGAGTACACATTTAGCCTTGGAGTGGGGGTGGGGGTGGGGTAACAGGTTGACGACAGGAAGTGGTATCAGGCCACCCCTAAAATTAAATGCCAAACCTCTTAATAACTATGCCGACCCTGCGCTGATGCTGGACAGAGAAACCAGATAAAAAGAAAACAAATTATGAAGGTAGCAGAGTTCTTTCAGTTCATATAATTCGTGGTCACTAGTTCTGATGTTGAGTTTATCGCAACTCTTATTTTTCCTTCTATTCATTATTTTCGCGTTTTTAAAGTTTACTGGCAGTCCCTACCCTGTACTCACTTCACTGGTCAATCCACTCATCATGACCTGTCGTCTTCACTTATACTGAGGATGACAATGTTATTTGCGAATGCTATCACTGACATTTTCTCCTCAGTCCGTATTCTGTACTCATTACATTGTTCAATCGATTCACCAAATCTCGTAGTCTTCACTTTCACTTAGGATAGCAGTGTTATCAGCCAAGCTTGTCACTGTCCTTTTTCACTCTGAACTGTAATCCCACACCTAAACCGTTCTTTTATTTGGGTCACTGCTTCTTCTGTGTACAGGTTGAACAGACGGGACGAAAGACTGTATCCCTGTCTCACACCCTTTCTAATCAGAGAAATTTGTTATTGGTCTTCCATTCTTACTTTTCTCTCTTGATGTTTGTACATTGTATATTATTCGTTTTTCGGTGTAGTTTACTGTTCTTTCTCTCAGAATTTTAAGTCCCTGGTAACTTTTTAAATTATCGAATGCTCTTTATAGCTCAACATAGCCTATGAAAGTGTCTCAATTTTTCTTAAATCTTCAATCCATTATCGACTGCGATGTCAGAATTGCCCCTATGATGGTTTTACCTGTACAAAAGTCACATTGATCATTATTTAACTAGTCCTGAATTTTCTTTTCCGTTCTTCTGTATATTATGCTTGTCAGCGACCTAAATATATGAGCTTTCAAGTGTGTTGTGCAATAGGCTTCACATTTATACACCGTTACTATCTTCAGTATAGTGTGGATGATGTTTTTCCGAAAGTATGATCGTACGTCTCAAGTATTTTATATTCTACACCCTAGCCTGAACAATCGTTGGTTGCCATTGCCCAAAATGGTATTAGAAATTCCGACTGACTGTTATCAATCCCTTCCGATTTATTTGACCGTAGATCTTCCAATAGCTTTCTTAAACTCTAACCTTCGTACAGTATCCCCTATGACCTCCATATCAACGTCCATTGCTGCTTCCATCACATTATGAGACAGTTCCTCCATTTGAGAGATACCTTCAATATACTCTTGCCATCAATCTGCTCTCTCCCCTGCGTTTAAGAGTGAAATTCCAATTGCATTCTTAACGTTAAAACCATTTCTTTAATTTCATCTAAGATTGTTTATCTTGTCTATATGCTGTTTCGGTTCTCCCGATGACCATTTCTTTTTCGACTTCTTCACATTTTTCCCGCAGCCAATTCACCTTGGCTGCCCTGCAGCCGGCCGCGGTGGTCTAGCGGTTCTAGGCGCTCAGTCCGGAACCGCGCGACTGCTACGGTCGCAGGTTCGAATCCTGCCTCGGGCATGGATGTGTGTGATGTCCTTAGGTTAGTTCGGATTAAGTAGTTCTAAGTTCTAGGGGACTGATGACCTCAGATGTTAAGTCCCATAGTGCTCAGAGAGAGCTGCCCTGCACTCCCTGTTTATTTCAGTCTTGTGTGATCTATGCTGCTGCAGTCCAGTCTTTCCCTGAACACTTTTGCACATACTTCTTTCGCCGAACAGTTTAACTATTTGTTCTCTTTCTTCGAAGTCATCTTCCTTGTACCTATGTTCGTTGTTCAACTTCTGTGACTGTCCATTTCCGACATGCCAATTGATCATCAACTGAACTGCATTCTGTGGTACTCATTGTCGCAATATCTGCCGCCATAGAGAACTTCAAATGCACCTCGTCATTTTTCAGTACTTCAATATCCCATTCCATTTGATAATTATTCTTCAAGGTGGTTTTCTGAAATTTAAGTCGATTATAAATTGTAATCCGAGCCTTTATCTGCTCCTTTGTACGCCTTATAGTCCAAGATCTGATTTATTAATGGTGTAATACAGCTGGAATCTTCGTGTGTCTCCAGACCTTATCCAAGTACACCTCTTCCGCTGATGATATTTGAACAACGTATTCGCTGTTACTAGCTGAAATTTATTGCAGAACTCAATTTGTCTCTGCTCTCATTCCTACTACGGAGTCCATATTCTCCAGTAAATTTTCTAATCCTCATCATACTAGAGTTTCCCAATCACCTGTGAGTATTATATTTTTCACTTCCATTTACAAACCAAATTACATGTTCACGATCTTGGAAATTTTTGGAAATTTAGGGTAAGTTTCTATGGGACCAAACTGCTGAGGTCATCGGTCCCTAGGCTTGCACACTACTTAATCTAACTTGCGCTAAGGACAAAACACACACCCATTCCCGAGGGAGGACTCGAACCTCCGACGGGGGGAGCCCGCGAACCGTGGCATTGAGCCCTTGACTGCGCGGCTACTTCGCGCGGCGAAGATCCTCATATACTTCCTCTATACCTTCATCTTCTGCTTGTGACGTTCTACTTGACAAAGAAGTAAAGAACCCGCAAGATACGACAGGATGTCAATGTAACTTCGTAAGCAAATACACCAACGGGGAGTATGTAAATGATCAGAGCTGCAATTCTTTGGCATAGGTAGGACAGCCATTAGAGAGGATTAGTGTTGTTCGTGTTCAGTGTTATTAGAATGCTTGGTAGGGCATATAAGAGGCGTGAATTGCATCAGATATCGATTAATTACTGTTAAGGGCTTGGAGGTGCTGCGTACGCTTGTGAGACATTGCTAGCAATACCTGACAGAATTTGAAAGAGGCCTCTCGCCGAATCCAGCAGTATTCAGATTTGTGCGGCGCTCGTATGTGGTAGTGGTCCGATGCTTGACTACATGGAAAAGTTAGGCAAAGTATACTCGGCTTTGTGGTTCCGATTGACCACGTGTGAGCACCAAGACGGAGTATCGCCTTACTGCGCAGCAAGCGTATCGTAACGCCTTCGCATCTTCGCCTGCTATCCGTAAATAAGTAATGGACTCCCTGAAACATTGTTCGGTAAATTGTAAGCATGAACCACTGATGAGTGGCGTCGCATTATGTTGAAGGACGATTCGTGCTTCTGCACTACCCCGGATGACCAGTGCCTGGAAAGGGACAGCGTTGTTACTCCTAGTGTCACGGTGTGGGTAACCACCGAGTAAGACCTTAGGTGAAGGCTGGTAGTGATTGAGGAAGCACTGATGTCACAACGTTTCGACACGGACAACCTGCATCCTATGTGTTCACTCTCGTGCGACAGCATCACAGTGCCATTTTTCAAAAGAACAATGCTTGTCCAAACATGAAACGTGTTTCTATGATATATCTGCGCCAAGCAGATGTATTTTCGTGGCCAGCTTGATATCGCCAGATCTGTTTCCGATGGAACAAGTGCAAGATCAGCTCGGATGTCATCTTTGTCCGAGCGCCAGTATGCAGGATATCAAGGTCCAGTTACAAAAGTTGTGACCCATCATGCCTCAGGAGTCAATGCAACGGCTTTATGACACTCTTCCCTACAAAATCAGTGTATGCATCCCGGCTGGAGGGTTAGTAATCACTGAAATAGCATCGTATACCCTCTCAACCTGCGAACTTTCCTCCTCCTCTTCCGGATACTTCAGTTATTTTGTCTATCTGTGTATGTCTGAACTATTACTTTATCGCAGGTTTGCCGACGATTCTAAGACGAATAATATTATCACTGAATTATTCACAGTAACTAACTCTCTTTCCTACTTTTCTATTCGCGATAAAC
Source organism: Schistocerca nitens (assembly GCF_023898315.1). Lineage (NCBI taxonomy): Eukaryota > Metazoa > Arthropoda > Insecta > Orthoptera > Acrididae > Schistocerca > Schistocerca nitens. The sequence continues at coordinate 313,423,715 of NC_064616.1, read as the reverse complement.
CCCACTCCGTTTACACAATTTCCGCCTGCTGTTGATATTACTTTACGATCGTCTGACTAGATATCATTGCCGTCTTTCCACTCCACTTCACTTACCCACATTATACCTCTAATGGATCTTTCCATTTCGTATTTCAGATCTCTAAATTCCCTGCCACTTCCAAACTCCTTACATTCCTTTTTTCCGTTACATTGGGCCCGCAACGTAATACGCGTCATAATATGACATTCTGAAAAGAAAGGTCCAGACTAGGAGCAAAAAGTGTAATATTCATTATTACACCAGCTGTTTGGGCTGTATTGGCATTCTCAACTAACATGCGAATAGAACACTGGTGAAATTATCTGCACATATGGTGCTTGTCTATGTCAATAATTATAAGTTGGAATAGTGCGTTAGTACCTACGTCTAGTTTGATTTGACGTCCATATTGCATCTATAGTAGACTGTCATTGTCTAATTCGTAGAGATTATGTGATATGTAGCAATTTTAACATATGGAATGCGTTTTGTCACTAATCTAATGGAAGTCTTCGGAAACAATTGCTTAAGATTTTTATTATTCGAAGCTGGGACAAATGACATTTTGATTAATGTTCAGAGACGGTATCTGTAATCGACGAGTGACAGTCTCTCGTTGTAATTGTTAGGAGCAAACATTAACCGCCATACCATGGCATAAAGAGGAAGAAATGTTATTGTTATATATTGTGAATGAATTATTATTTACAATATAAAAATATTACTTTTTGGTGTCAGTATTTTCAAAATAGCAAGTACGAGGAAATGTATGTTCCTCGCTTAACAACAGTGTACACCTGTATTTCTAAGAAAACCCATAATCGATTAATCTGTAAAAGTTCAGTTTCGTTCCATCAGCAACAGCATTGTTCATCTCGTCAGCACTAGAATTATGGCTCAAATGGTTCAAATGGCTCTGAGCACTATGGAACTTCACATCTGAGGCCATCAGTTCCCTAGAACTTAGAACTACTTAATCCTAACTAACCTAAGGACATTACACACATCCATGCCCGAGGCAGGATTCGAACCTTCGACCGTAGCCGTCGAGCGGTCCCATACCGCATAGAACCGCTCGGCCACACCGATCGGTGCACTAGAATTATGTTTTGAGGAATTATCGGCTAGAAAACGATCAATTTATATAGCCCCCTCTTCAATACAAATTTTTTTGCTATATTTCAATTTATATCCTGATATTGACGTCTCCGCTTTCGAACCGATTCCAGCCTGTATGATATTCAAGAATACGTTTGTCGCTAAAGGCTTACTAAATACTCATTCGTAATATTAGCAACAATGCATGGTTGTTGTAAATGCAATGTATCATCCTGATCAACATACATAACTGGGGGAAATTTTGAAAGCACGAATTTCTTTGGCTTTAATTTTACTGCTAGAGAGGTAAAGTAATGTAAAAGAAATTTCGTATGACATTGTTGACTGTAAGACCCCTAGAAAATTTGTTCAGCCCCACATTGGAAAAGTTTACATTATTTGCACCGAATGGAACCTGCAGTGATAAATAGAATACCCCCGACACACACTGCAAGGTGGTTTGTGGACTATATATAACGGATGGTTTCTATCAACGGGCCGTTTACAGAAAATTTGTGATAAAATCCTCGGATATTGTAATACATATTTTATTTTCAGTGTAACTTGAACTTTATCTTTCACAGTTCACTATAGTAGAGACAGAAATCATAAATACTCACCGTAAACGAAATACTTGAAAAATAAAAACGTGTGTCCTCAGCCCAATCAAGGCAACTGATTTACTTCATTGGTTTAGCCAGTTTCCGTGAAAGAGCAATAGATTAATAGCTGTTACATACTGTACACATTTAAATTAGTGTCAACACATTCCATATTTTTTGGCTCTGAGCACTATGGGACTCAACTGCTGTGGTCATAAGTCCCCTAGAACTTAGAACTACTTAAACCTAACTAACCTAAGGACAGCACACAACACCCAGCCATCACGAGGCAGAGAAAATCCCTGACCCCGCCGGGAATCGAACCCGGGAACCCGGGCGTGGGAAGCGAGAACGCTACCGCACGACCACGAGTTGCGGGCCATATTTTTTATTTTAGGTATTTTTTTGTCATCTGAAACCGAATAACATGTATTAAAAACCCAGGTTTCTAAAAGTCTTCGAAGATAACAAAAACACACACGCATTTGACTAAGTATCAACACTTAACATACTATTAGAAAACCATTACTTAAGCTTGTTCATAGTGGCCTAATTAGACCTGAGATTAGACAAAATTCGAGGTGACTCATTCAAAGCAACTTTCAGTGCATCGATTCAAAATACCTAGTCTTTGCAAAATGTGAATATGACAAAATGGGCCGGCCGGAATGGCCGAGCGTTTCTAGGTGCTACAGTCTGGAGCCGTGCGGCCGCTACGGTCGCAGGTTCGAATCCTGCCTCGGGCATGTGTGTGTGTGATGTCCTTAGGTTGGTTAGGTTTAAGTAGTTCTAAGTTATAGGGGACTGATGACCTCAGATGTTAAGTCCCATAGTGCTCAGAGCCATTTTATGACACAATGGAGTGAATTGGTCATACTTTTCCATGAGGGCTGCATAAAGTTAATCACTATTACTATATCAGAAGGACGTTTCAATCACTAATACTAGTCAAGTACATAGCAACCTTCCCACATATGTATCCTTCACGAAAGGTGAGAGCTGTCTCTTGCCCGCATCTCGTGGTCATGCGGTAGCGTTCTCGCTTCCCACGCCCGGGTTCCCGGGTTAGATTCCCGGCGGGGTCAGGGATTTTCTCTGCCTCGTGATGGCTGGGTGTTGTGTGCTGTCCTTAGGTTAGTTAGGTTTAAGTAGTTCTAAGTTCTAGGGGACTGAGGACCATCAATGTTAAGTCCCATAGTGCTCAGAGCCATTTGAACCATTTGAGAGCTGTCTCGTGATTTTTATGTGTATAGCGTAGATGACTGTCTTAAGTGTATATTGAGATACAGTATAGGGTTCTGTCATTTGATGATGAGGAGATAGAAGGAAACCGGCTGCTTGCACATAGCCTACTTTTGAACATCAACAAGGGGGACGACGAACGTAGCCCACCTATGTATTGGTTGGAACACAATCTACAGCGTCACATTTCTTTCTTCATGAAACACTGCGGGAAATTTAAAATTTAACCTAAGAAACAATGCGAAGTTTGGTGATAACTGACCTCACTTCACCTCCTCAGTTCCCTTGTAAACCAAATAGTGGCTAGGAAAATTTCTACCAGGAACAGAATTCGAGCCGAAAATGTGCGAGTCGAGCACCACTGAATGAACGTGCTTTTACACGGATATGCTAATAGTTACTGACTGCTAGGCTGACCAACATCCAGTTAAAATTATAGCGTCTATTCAGACATTCTGTAGCAGGTTTCTCCACAGACTTTGATCATTGGAAATATATTAATACACTCCAACGCACGAGTGCGTGATGCTGACCTAGTTGCATTTCAGACGCCGCACACTTCAAAATTGTGTAGGACATTGTCGAAGTATAGGAAACTGCATACTGGTCTTTGATTTTATTCTGATTTAAATGGTTTTAAACTAACGTTAGATTTATTAATGAGGAACTGAGTTAAAGCATAAACCATAATTCGTCAAAAATTTATTTTTGTGTACTCGGCTGGAATAATTTGAAAACTGTGATTAACAGATGCTTTCTTGACGTATATTGATACAGATGAACTTCGATAATATATCATTTGTGTATGCTGCACAGTCTGAGGTAAATGGGTTTCGTAGCAGAACTAATTGTAAGGCTGTAGCCGCCGATTCCCTGTAGACAAATGAACAGAGCCGCAAAAACCTGCAGGTTCGGACGCTTGTCTCGAGCACCCAGACGCATAGGCATACATTGATGTGGTGGCAGGTGGGAAGTGGCCTTGAAACCAGTGCCAGGAGCGAATTGGCATGTAGTTTCTTCTCGATGTGTTGATGTACTAATCTGAAGCATTTATTTTCCTGGTTTGGTGAGCAGCTTGTGTGCAGAGGCAGTGTGTGCTTTTGTCGCAGCTGTTGGCAGCAGGCTTCTTCGCGGCTCACGTAATGTCGCAGCAGCCAGGCTCTTCGCCGCCACGTCAACCGGATACTCCACCGCCACGTCAACCGGACACTCCACCGCCGCCTCATGCAACACCAGCGGCACCATTGGTTCCGGTGACATTACTTCAGCCAAAAATTGCTATCATCCCTCAGCCGACGTGTACGATCGAGCAGGGGATACTCCAGATGCAACCGTAAGTATTTATTTCTTTATGAGCACTGAATTACATTTGTCATTGTAGTATTCCTCAGTACGAAGACTGCTTTGATGCAACTCACCACACCAGTCTATTTCGTGCAAGTCTTTTCATATCTGCGTAACTACAGCGCTCTAAAATCACTCGATCCTGCTTAATGCATTGAAGTCGCAGCCTACATCTGCAGTCCATAGGCCTCACGCTTCCCTCCATTACCAAGTCAATTATTCCTTGACGCCTCAAAACGTTTCGTATCAAGTTAAACCTTATTTTAGTCAAGTTATACCGTGAAGCCTTTGTATCCCTAATTAGAAGCTGCATCTCTTGAGTAGTTAATAGAATGAAATGTCGTGTTGCGAGGGCCTACTGGCGGGTAGACCGGATCTCCTGGTGCAAGTCTTTTCAGATGACGCCACTTCGCCGACTTGCGCGTCGATGAGAATGAAATGATGATTATGAAGACGACACAAACACCCTGTCCCTGAGCGGAGAAAATCTCCAACCCAGCCGGGAATCGAACCCGAGCCCCCCGGGCATGACAAGCTGGCGCGCTGTCCACTCAGCTATGGTGGCGGACAGTCACTCAATTAAACACAATTATTGATCACATATATTTTACTTGTACGCTTCTATAATTTATGTATGGCTACATGATGGAGTTGCTCATAGATTTTAATTGGATGAGATGTGTTCAGGGAGCTAATTTTACAGCCCTCTTTATTGATCATTGACTCCATACACACTGATCCGCCAGAACATTATGACCACCTACCTAATAATCGGTATGTCCACCTTTGTCACGGAAAACAGTTGCGACGCGTCGTGGCATGGTTCAAATGGCTCTGAGCACTATGGGACTCAACATCTTAGGTCATAAGTCCCCTAGAACTTAGAATTACTTAAACCTAACTAACCTAAGGACATCACACACACCCATGCCCGAGGCAGGATTCGAACCTGCGACCGTAGCAGTCCCGCGGTTCCGGACTGCAGCGCCAGAACCGCTAGACCACCACGGCCGGCCGTCGTGGCATGAAAGCAGTTAGGCCTTGGTAGGTCGCTGGAGGGAGTTGGTACCACATCTACACACGCAAGTCACCTAATTCCCGTGAATTCCGGGGGGGGGGGGGGTGCGTGGGGTTGTTCGTCGGGGAGGGGGAAGGAGGGAGGCGATGAACTCTGACGCTACGTTCGATCACATCCCACATGTGTTCGATCGTGTTTCGATGTGACGGGCTGCGGGGGTCAGCACATCAAAAAATGGTTCAAATGGCTCTGAGCACTATGGGACTTAACATCTTAGATCATCAGTCCCCTAGAACTTAGAACTACTTAAACCTAACTAACCTAAGGACATCACACACATCCATGCCCGAGGCAGGATTCGAACCTGCGACCGTAGCAGTCGCGCGGTTCCGACCTGAAGCGCCTAGAACCGCTCGGCCACCGAGGCCGGCGTCAGCACATCAATTGGAACTCGACAAGGTGATCCTCGTAACACTCCATCACGCTTCTGGCCTTGTAATATGGCGCATTTTCTTGTTGAAATGCCACTGCAGTCGGTAATCATGCCGGCCGCAGTGGCCGTGCGGTTCTAGGCGCTATAGTCTGGAACCGAGCGACCGCTACGGTCGCAGGTTCGAATCCTGCCTCGGGCATGGATGTGTGTGATGTGCTTAGGTTAGTTAGGTTTAATTAGTTCTAAGTTCTAGGCGACTGATGACCTCAGAAGTTAAGTCGCATAGTGCTCAGAGCCATTTGAACCATTTTCGGTAATCATGATCGTCCTGAAGGAGTGTACGTGTTCTGGTACCAATATACGATCCTCCTTCACCGTCATGGTGCTTTGCACGAGCTCCACTGGACTCATGGATGCCCATGTGAATGTTTCCCAGAGCATAAAGGAGCCGTCGCCAGCTTATCTCCATCCTGCAGCACAGGTGTCAAGGAGCTGTTCCCCTGGAAGACGATAGACTCGCGCCCTCCCACTGGCATGACGAAGAAGGTGTCGGAATTCATCAGACCTTGCAACACTCTATCACTGCGCCAACGTCCAGTGCCGGTATCACGTGACCATTGCAGTCGTAGTTGCTGATATCGTGGTGTTAACATTGGCACATGCGTGGCTCCTCAGCTGCGGAGGCACATCGTTACGAATGTTCGTTGCACTGTGTGTTCAGACACACTTGTATCCTACCCAGCATTAAAGTGTGATGTTGGTTTCGCCACAGTTCGCCGTCAGTCCTGTTTTACCAGTCCGCCCAGCCTACGACGTCCGACATCTGTAATGAGGGGTGGCCGCCCAACCTCTCTACGTCTGGACGTGGTTTCACCTTGGTTCCGCCACGTGTTGCAGAAACTCACCACAGCACTCCTCGAACACCCGACACGTCGTGCGGTTTCCGCAGTGCTCATGCCGAGCCTCTGGCCCATCACAATCTGCCCTCGGTCAAACTCAGATAGATCGAGTGCCTTCCTCATTCTACACACGGACAGGACGCTCACTGATACTACATGCACCGTGCGTGTGTCTGACTAGCAGTCATTCTCCGTTTGTTGATGTCGCTGTAGCCTGAACGGTTTTATATCTGTAGTAGCTCGGTGGTCATGATGTCCTGCCTGATCAGTGTATATGTCTTCTTACATTCGTTTTACCTGCCTCAGTAGCCACTGCCACAAACTTACGAATTTGCGCTTGCTCTCAACCCACAGATTTGCAGTTCAGGTGCTGCTGATGCAATATCTTTTTACTATATCGTGATGATGGTGATGAAGTTCGGTGTGTGGGGCGCTCAAATGCGTGGTCATCAGCTCCCGTACAAAATCCCAATTTTTACACAGTCCTATGTAACCACTATCACGATTGTTGTTGATGATGAAATGATGAGGACAACACAAACACCTAGTGCCCGGACAGAGAAAATACCCAACCCGGCGGGAATCGAACCCGGGGCCCAGAGTACTACATCGTTACCGACGTCTGTGAAACTGCAGCATAAAGGACTTACGTGGAAGAAATGTGTACTTTACCACATCCTAGATACATGACAACATACAAATAATTACGATGAAACAGCGTTACATATTCTCTTGTACTGTGTGTTCAGTATGTTTCGAAGCATCTGTATTAGAACCTCTAATCGTCGTGTTTCGGAATGGCAGAGTGTTTGCTAAATCGCACTTAAAGAACTTGGAATCAGAGTCTACATCTACTACATTCATCTACATTCATTCTCCGCAAGCCACCCAACGGCGTGTGGCGGAGGGCACTTTACGTGCCACTGTCATTACCTCCCTTTCCTGTTCCAGTCGCGTATGGTTCGCGGGAAGAACGACTGTCTGAAAGCCTCCGTGCGCGCTCTAATCTCTCTAATTTTACATTCGTGATCTCCTCGGGAGGTATAAGTAGGGGGAAGCAATATACTCGATACCTCATCCAGAAACGCACCCTCTCGAAACCTGGCGAGCAAGCTACACCGCGATGCAGAGCGCCTCTCTTGCAGAGTCTGCCACTTGAGTTTATTAAACATCTCCATAACGCTATCACGGTTACCAAATAACCCTGTGACGAAACGCGCCGCTCTTCTTTGGATCTTCTCTATCTCCTCCGTCAACCCGATCCGGTACGGATCCCACACTGATGAGCAATACTCAAGTATAGGTCGAACGAGTGTTTTGTAAGCCACCTCCTTTGTTGCTGGACTACATTTTCTAAGCACTCTCCCAATGAATCTCAACCTGGTACCCGCCTTACCAACAATTAATTTTATATGATCATTCCACTTCAAATCGTTCCGCACGCATACTCCCAGATATTTTACAGAAGTAACTGCTACCAGTGTTTGTTCCGCTATCATATAATCATACAATAAAGGATCCTTCTTTCTATGTATTCGCAATACATTACATTTGTCTATGTTAAGGGACAGTTGCCACTCCCTGCACCAAGTGCCTATCCGCTGCAGATCTTCCTGCATTTCGCTACAATTTTCTAATTCTGCAACTTCTCTGTATACTACAGCATCATCCGCGAAAAGCCGCATGGAACTTCCGACACTATCTACTAGGTCATTTATATATGTGAGGATTGTCGTAGGGGAAGCGAATGGTCGACTTCGTGTTACTTTGAGGATTTAGGGAAAGTGTGGTTCATCTGTGAAGGAGACAGCATGTAGGATGCTAGTGCGACCCATTATTAATTACTGTTAGAGTGTTTGGGATCCGTGCCAAGTCGGTTTAAAAAGCGGTGCAAATGGCTCTGAGCACTGTGGGACTTAACATCTGAGGTCATCAGCCCCCTGGAACTTAGAACTACTTAAACCTAAATAACCTAAGGACATCACACACATCCATGCCCGAGGCAGGATTCGATCCTGCGACCGTAGCGGTCGTGCGGTTCCAGACTGAAGCGCCTAGAACCGCTCGGCGACACCGGCCGGCTCGGTTTAAAAGAAGACATAGAAGCAATTCAGAGTCGGACTGCTAGATTTGTCACCGGTAGGTTCTAACTACGCGCAAGTGTTACGGAATTGCTTCGGAAACTCAAATGGGAATCCATGGAGGAAAGGCGATATTCTATTTGAGGGACAGGATTGAGAAAATTTAGAGAACCGACATCTGAAGCTGACTGCTGCACAATTGCTCTGCCACCAACATACATTTCGCCTAAGGACCACGAAGATAAGATACGAGAAATTAGGGTTCGTACGGAGAAATACAGACAGTTGTTTTCTCGTCGCTCTACGTGCGAGTGGAACAGGAAGGGAAATTCATACTAGTGGTTCACGGTACACTCCACCACGCAATATACGCTGTCTTGCGGAGTATGTATGTAGATGTAGATACGAAGCAGCAACTTAGGTTTCTGGGTGAATTTGCTAACCAGTCATATCCCAAACATTTTCCTCTGTTGTCATGTCAGACGAATGTAAAGAAAAAAAAATGGTTCAACTGGCTCTGAGCACTATGGGACTTAACATCTGAGGTCATCAGTCCCCTAGAACTTAGAACTACTTAAACCTAACTAACCTAAGGACATCACACACATCCATGCCCGGGGCAGGATTCGAACCTGCGACCGTAGCGGTCGCGCGGTACCAGACTGTAGCGCCTAGAACCGCTCGGTCACTCCATCCGGCCGATGACGTATTGCCTTTGCCGCCAGTAGGATGCATAGTGTTATCCCGGATAGTGCATATGTACGGAAGTTGCTTATCGCTTTTCTGACTATATTACTACGCACGTCAGTTATTAATTGCAATATCGGCACTCCACTAGGCACATATTGTTTGTACCTATGCTAGCCTCGTGATAGTGAGACATTATTTTGCACGACTGTGTAGTGGACCCGTCGGCAATCTCATTTTTGGGCTTGTGCGGACACTTCTTGGGTTTTAAGCCTGCAGACGAGAATATTTTGCAGTTTAAGAGGTTCTGTTGGCCGTTCTGCATTCTGAAGTATTCCGAAACGAGTACTAAACTATATATTCTGTAAAAGACAGAATCCGGTGCTTATCTGACAGTACAAAGGAACACTAGCTAGTGAATGCTACATTACATAGAAACCGAAGGGAAAGTGATTTGTCCGTTGTCAGAGTACCACCGAATTCTAAAGCTGTGAAAAGGTTAAACACAGTTTTAATTTGTCACAGATGGTTGTGATACAAAAAAATCTGAATGCTTCTTTACGCTAAAGATATGTCTTTGTGACCGATTCGTGACTTATGCACAAATGCATTCGTATAGTGTTTCTAACGATATAGAACAACAAGGGTAGTATTTACAACAAGGAGAGATTCTGAAAGTTAGCAAAATAGCATGTTACACACGTCTCCAATACCTAAAGATCATAGAGTATAACAGGGAGCGTATTTCAAAATACTGTGGTGCTGCCTTCAAAGGATATTTTCAGCTACCTAAACTGTCTTGAAAATGATAAATTGTGGTAGTTATGTAGTAGACAAAAAGGGTCACAGCTGAACGAGAGACACAGTATACGTGAATAAGAGAACAAAAGTTTTACTCTTATCGAAGTAAACATGAGTCGACTGTTTGTGGAAAGAGATGGAGTGAGCGTATGTTTGATAAAAAACCATCATCGAAACAAATCCTCTTCTTCTTACAGACAACCCTAAATTTCTGGCTCATTAGCGGTACATCTTCTATAGAGTGGAAATAAAGCTTAATTCCACCAATGCTCATAAATGAGAACCGAAAATTGCCACAAGAGAAGAGACTGAACAGAATATTACCTACTGTATCTGAGGTCTTGGAATGCATCGCTTATGAACAGCTGATGGATCACATACTATACTTACAAATCCATTATTAATATTAATCAAACTTCTGGAAAACTATATAATAAAAAAAGTATTAATCGAAGTGACTGACCACATCAAATATAGAATGTACAAATGTGAAGCGACCATATACTGTGCTTGTTTCCAGCATTGCTTTTGATGTGTTTATTTCCACATATTATTTATGCAAATAAAATAGTAGAATTTATCAAATAGTACAATACTGTAACATGACAGATGCCTCAAAATCAGATAGCAATGAATCATCTCAGGATCGGAGATAGACATCATGGAAATATGTGATCTCAGGAGGCTGGCATAGCTCTGCCCAAGGTCTGTTACTTCCCCACTTCCTCCTCCCCACCCCTTACCACCTTATATCAGTGAAATTTCATCTGAGTTACATTCGTGTAACTCTCACTTACATGTTGACACCCTCAGTAATCATGTAGGATGGGTCCAAGACAACTTTGACCTTGAGTATTAGGTTACTCTTTTTGTCTCAGGTTACACTTGAAATTGAGAGGGGTTATCATGTTACATCTGGGGCAATTGGGTGAGGTACATTCATGGTCACCTCCACGCCCTCCACCACAGACCTGTCCATGCATGTGATAAGGATATCCCATGACAGGTTATACTTGACCTTGAGAGGGGTATCATGCTACAGCTGATGCAATTGGGTGAGGTATGGCAAGGTCAGCCCCACCCCCTCCCCTACAGACCTGCCCATGCACATGAGCCACAGCCATGATGAGAAACAAATACACTTGACTTTGAGTATCAGGTTGCATGTCTTTCCCATGTACCACTCCCTCATTAATCTCTGGGCCAATAGGAAGGCTTAATGCATGCGGGAAACCTGTGAATCAATTGAAATCGAGCTTCCACCTGTTCCAACCCCAACGTTTACTAAGTATCCTTTTTTCCGTGGTTCCCCTCATTTGAGATCTGTACTTCACAGTGAAAAGATGAAGCATCAGCAGGTAGCAGGCAGCGTATAAATTATACGTTGTCGTATTGGAGCTCAGATCTGGAGCTGGAGAAATCTGTAGAGATTGAATAAGAGTTCGTAACCGTTCTTTCCACCAACCTGTCGTCTTCTAAAGCTGTGTTCCCAGTGCAGAAGACAGCCTGTCTGTCGTGGGATCTTCTTCGGCGGAGGCTGCTATGCTGTCATGTCGATCTTGAAACTGTATTTGTACTTTCTTTGTGGGATGCCACTTGCCCAGGTCTGTATCTACAGAGGGCTAGATCTGTAGTTCTGACAATGATGGTGGGCGACACCTCTCATTAATGTGTCATGTTTATTTTAATTTTAAAGTATCACTTTTTACACTATCTTCTACAACACTCGTCATAGCTTTCTTAGTAGTACGGTAACTTTTCTGACAACTTCTGATATAGAGTACGACATGTCCGTCCAAAAACCGAGATACACGCCCGGCTCTGATGAACACCCGAAACAGAGTGACTAGCGCAGCCGAAGTACCTCGTCTCCCAGGCCCGCCAAAGCGACCCGAAGGTGTCCGAAGAACTTCGGTTGCAATATCGTTACTCTTATGTTTCTTATAACTAGTGAAATTTAGTAAACAAAAACAATAAACTCGTAAGATAATCATGATAGATTGTTATACTGAAAACTGGGTTAAATACAATGAAAAGTATATTAATACTTAATAAGAGAGGTTGGGCGGTTTGGCTCTTAACACCCGAATGTGCAGACCATTCAGAAGCAAGTTCAGTACAATTGGCGGGCTATCCCACGGTACTGGTACATATTGTACCATCTGTCGCTTGTTCCTCACCCTACTCTTGTACCATAACTATTTCCCGTGTATCAAGCGAGAGTGATGCGCGCGGCCGCTGGATGGACGTGGAAATTTCCGCGAATGTTCGGCGCCGCGATCGCACACTCTCAGGACGGAGACGACGCGCAGAGCCTTCGTTCCCACTAACAAAGGAGGAAATTGCCGCCGCCATCGCCAGGCTGACCCCTCAGGAGAATTGCAGCCAGATGCAACGTCTGGCCATGGGTACAGAAGAGGACAGGGAGGAGGTACTTTCGAGACTCCGTTCGTTGGTACCCGTGGGTCGCTGCAGCCAAGCGCATGTTGCAGCCGCCACGACAGCTGCCGCGCCAGTAGTCGCACCTGCATGTCACTCCGGCTACAGAAGCCGCCACACCCTCGCCAGACAAGCCTGCAGAGGCCGAGCACCGCAGCCATCGCAGCTGCTTCGCCGGTGGCACCGCCTGCAGTCGACGGAACTGGCTTGCCGGCGCCCGCGGCTGTGAGGAGGGTTGCCGTCCGCGCAGGGTGTTCCCCGCACGCCGCTCCGCTGCCGACTACGGGAAACGTCGTGACGTAGTCAAACCTTCCCGAAACAGCGAGGGAAGACACCACCGAGCTGGCCGCGCTTCTGCGGTCGCTCAACCAGATGATGACTCAGCTACCGGTGCTCGTGAGAGCACTGACGGCGGCTCTACAGGCCACCGCCGGGAGAAGCCAGCCTTAAAATGGATAACTGCCATATTTATGGGTTAACGATTTGCACGATCAGCGTCAAGGACCAACACCCCCAGGAGGGCGAATTTCGCCAATTCCTACGGAACGAGGCGGTCGACATCTGCCTTGCACAGGAGACCTTCCTCAAACCAGGGGTCGACGTGCGAGCAGCAAACGTTTGCCGTTACCGAGATGACAGAGCTACCCACAGGGGTGGCACTGCCATCTACGTGAAGAAGTCACTGCGCCACCACCGGGTCCAACCACCGGCGCTTAACGCGAGGGAGGCCACAGGAGTGGCAGTCAACACCACCGCCGGAAATATTCTTTTCGTGTCGGTGTACCGGCAGCCTGGCAGACCGATAGATGAAGCGGACTTCGACGCCCTGCTGTCGTTGAAGGGGCAAGCTTTCATTGCCGGGAATTTCAATGCGAAACACCCCGAATGGAACTCGCGAACTGTCAACCGTGGCGGGAGCCGCCTCTTCCGCCCTGTTCACCGTAACGGCGCGCTCGTCCTGGGGCCGTTTGACCCCACGATTTCCCTGTACGGGGCCACCGGTCGTGCTCGATATTGCTCTTCTAAAGGGCATCGGGCAATTCGCGACCGCCGAGACGCGTAACGTCCTGTCCTCCGACCGCGTACCGGTCATTTTTGTCCTCGACGTGGTCGGAGCTTCTCTTCCAGAGAGCCGTCCGAGCTATTGCAGGCTGGACACCGAGCACTTTCTGACGAAGGTCCTCTAACTCCTCGAGGACGCGCCAGACCCCACAGAGGTAGGGGCAGACGCCGCCCTAGCATTCTTCACCCGAAGAATACTCCGAGCAGGAGATGAAGCCACGCCCAGATATCTCCAAGGGCCACGAGACTTCTCGCGACAGCTACTGCGCCATATTTTGGACGCGATCACCGAGAAGAACCGACTGTTTCGTGAATAGCAGCTCACTTGCCAACCAGACACGAAGCGCCGCTACAACCGCATGAGACGGGAAATAAAGGCAGCAATCGAGCAATATCGGAACCGGGAATGGGCAGACCTTGTGTCTAGGCACAATCCTGAGGATGGCAGTGCATGGAGGGCCTACACCGGTGACAGCGAATACCGCCCTTACAGGACGGGAACGACTTCGCCAGCGACACGGACGCAAAAGCCAGCGCCTTGGCTGACGCGTTCGCAGCGAACTTCACACCGGTGACCGACGTCATCGACGAGCGGGTCCACAAGGGAGGAATGCGACACTATCGAGCCGATAACGGAGAAAGAAGTTTCTGTACAGCTTCACTCGCTGAACCCCAAGAAGGCTGGAGGCAGCGATGGCGTTACAAACCTCCTGCTGAAGAACCTTCCACCGGGATTACACCGGAAACTTGTCCATGTTTTCAACGAGCTCCTCCGATCAGGTGTCTATCCCTCTGCATGGAAACATGCGGAGGTTGTGACCATTCTGAAATCCGGCAAGGGCCCACGCCATGCATCCAGCTACCAACCAGTCAGCGTGCTCCCGTCCTTCTCAAAGGTTTTCGAGAGGCTGTACGCAAGAAAACTGATGCAGCACGTCACCAAGGAGGGCATAGTCCCGGACGAGTGGTTCGGGTTTCGAGAAGAACATGCCACTTCCCACCAGCTCCTACGGGTGGTAGAACCGGTGATGAGAGCAGTGGAAACAAGGGAATACCTTGGAGCAGTGTTCCTCGACGTCTCCGGAGCGTTTGAGTCGGTGTGTCAAGACGGTCTCGAGTTCCAACTTTTTGAACACGGTATACCGACGTCCCATGTCACGCTACTGCGGTCGTACCTTTGTGAACAAACCTCCCACCTGAGGGCCGACGACGGTACGTCCACAGACCAGCAGATACTTGCAGGAGTACCGCAGGGGTCGGTACTCGGCCCCTTGCTGTACTCCCTGTACACTGCCGACGCCCCGAAAGTGTCAGGAGTTGAACTGGTACTGTGCGCGGATGATACAGCCATGTTTACTCGCAGCATGAACGCCCAAGTGCTGAGAAACCGCCTCCAACGCGGGTGCGACGCCTTGTGCTCATGGGCAACAAAATCGCGGCTGAAATTCACGCCACGAAGAGCCAGGCAGTTTTATTCACCCGAAGACTCCTGCCGCCAGGGCTTACACCAGACGAAATCCTGAGAGTACCTACCCCATGGAGTGGGACGGCGAAATACTCTACGCCGCAGGCTCACCTGGAAGCATCACATCCGTGATGTCAAAGGGAAAGCAATAGGACGCCTTAACGCCCTGTATCCGCTCCTAAACCCACAGTCGTCATCGCCACTGCAACACGGCATTACGCTATACTTAACATTGGTTCAACCACTGTTAAGAGTATGCGGCCGTGGTCTGGGGGAAAGCCGCAGATGTTCACATTGTGACTTTGCAGCGGATACAGATCGCGCCCTGAAGACTGCCATGCATCTTCCGAGGCGCTATTTGGCGCGCCAACTCCACGAGGAGTCCGGGATCCTGCCGCTCCGAGAAGGATCCGCACCATAGCCAGGAAGTTCTACGAGAAAGCAGGCCACTCCCACAATCAGCTCATACGAGTACTGGGCCAACAACAACACCACAGGCCAACCACGCGTTGGCCTGACCTGCTTAGGGATTAAGTTTTACTAACCTCCCAGTGGTGGTGGTGGTGGTTAGTGTTTAACGTCCCGTCGACAACGAGGTCATTAGAGACGGAGCGCAAGCTCGGGTTAGGGAAGGATTGGGAAGGAAATCGGCCGTGCCCTTTCAAAGGAACCATCCCGGCATTTGCCTGAAACGATTTAGGGAAATCACGGAAAACCTAAATCAGGATGGCCGGAGACGGGATTGAACCGTCGTCCTCCCGAATGCGAGTCCAGTTAACCTCCCAGTAGGACGAATCAAGAAGACAGGTAATATCTATTCTCTCCCTCTTAGGAACCGCAGGAATGACAGTTCCGTCTAAACTGCACCATATGGAGCCGAGGAAAAGCTCGTCTTATAGCGTGAGCGTCAGCGTCGGCGTCAGCGAACCTGACACTTCCCCTCAAGATTAAAAACATGTTGAACGACTAGACACAGGACGTTCATATTCACAGGATATGCACATTTGTATGTTCTGCGGAAACAATTAGCATTTCAGTCACCTCGGCTCAGCATGTGTTCTGTCGCCTAGTGGGCACAGGGTCCGCCATGGACCGTGATAACTTGTTCCATGCATGGTGGCATCGACACGTATTTGGCGCGAATGGCGTCCTGTGGTAGAGCCATACATAATGCAATCAACTGGTTCCAAAGTTCATCTGTAGTGGTTGGCATTAAAACTGTTGTTTCGCCATATACCACACATTTTGATTGGTGATAAGGCTGCTTTTCTGGTGGGACAGGGCAAAAAGCTGACATCTTGTGACACCATGAAGGTACGTGTTCGTGCAGCAACATCTGGTCTTGCATTCTAAGAAATCGCGTCTGGGGTATTGTGCAGAAAGGGTATGCCTATGAGTCGCCTGACGTTATTCACGTAGGTCACACTGGTCACAGTGACGTGGACACGCACCAACTGTGGATAGCACATCACACCGTAAGCCCTTGAGTTGACGCTGTATGTCTTGTGCAGATTCAGTCACTTTGATGCCGCTCTTCCCGTCTACGGCGAACGAAAATGCTCCCATCATTTTCAAACAAACAGAACCTGAATTCGTCCGAAATCACTATCTAATGCCATACCTGTCTCCAGTGACGCCGTTCCATACACCATTGCCGTTTATCATGTTTCTACACATTCGTCAAAAGTAGACAGAGAAGTGTACGAAGCGCACGTAACACATACCGAATAAACAGCGACCGACTGTCATCACCTCTGATAGTGTACGATATGTTACAATTATCATGGTTTCCCCCTCCTCTAAAAAAAATCCCTCTGTCGCTATTACTTTTCTGCTCTTACACAGTCCATAAATACGCACAAACATAATTAAATAAAATTACACACAAACAATAATCTAATTTAAAAATAATGTTGAAGGTAAAAGACAAAGTAGTGGAAAGGTTATGTTGGCAACACTACAAAACACAAACCACAAAACATATTTGAAGTACAAAAACAAACAGAATACAGTGGTGTGCGTAAAAATGTGTTGCGAAAAACATAAGGAATGCATAGTTCTGCAAAACATCTAAAAATTAGAACTAAATTATCAGTGTCTAACGCAGAGAAACAACGATGTGCTAGCAGACGGCATTTCCCGATGTAAGCGAGGAATCAACCGAAAATCACCGGAGGTACAAATCAATTGTTTCTTAACGAACTGTTTTTCGATCTAAAGGCAAATCAAAATGTAAATAACTTAATTACAGACCACTGATGATGCTTTACCTCAATAAAGGGAAACGCGTCTGGTGAAAAAAATCACGTATTTTTGTAGTTGCAACGACAGAACAAAAATATCCTCAAGAATTGTAAAGCAACTACGGACACTATGGCCTCACAAATGAAGACTTTAACTTTCGTAGTCTTGAGAACGACCTGTTCTCCTCTTCGTTACCAATACCGCTTTCTGCAGCCTCGTTGCTAAACTGGGAAACGCATATTAGTACCACGGGGGTATCTTGCAACTGTGATGGATTTATGCTTGCATGTCAGCGCTGACTTCTACAGTGGTCATTCTGATGCTAAATCCATTATAAGGCGACTGTTTCACTATGTGATCCAACAAAAATTATTTATGTTCGAGGTTCTTGATGTACACTTCGCTGTAATGAATCACGTTCGACTCCATTTCGATATCAATAAAATGTCACGTTGATCAGTTCAGACTGTATCCAGTGAGGTTCTTAAAACTTTGACTTGTTGCTAGATTTGACATCTATTGCCTATCTCTCATTCTCTAAATATGCACAATTGCAACAGTAGAGACTTAATATCTTTTGCAGGACCTGCTCTTCACAGATGGATTCTCAGAGTCAGGACAAGGGGCACTCCGAAAAAGAAGTCAGTAATGCTATTTCCAGCAACAGCACTTCCCTGGGTCACCTTGATATGCAGGGAAAGGAAAACTGCACTGCAGCCAAGCTTGAGGAATTAGAGAAAAGACAGGAAACCCAACGTTGCAGCAAGAATCAGATATCTGGCACTAATAAACGCCATCAAGAGGAAGAGGAACCGCAGCATGATGCACAAGCAGAGGTGCTGAATGGCTCCGTAGCAGAAGCACGTGCTGTTGAATCCAGTACCGCTGTGAAGGTAACTACTGCTTATTACTCACTACTGTATACGTAAAACTGACCTTGGTAATCATTAGTTCCGTAGGCATGTAAGATTTCGGATATTTTTTCACTTTTGGAGCGGAATAATTGCATCATTATGACATACGTTTTTTACGGTACTGCAACTTAAGATTATTTCTATTTGATTGATTATATGAACATAATTGTACAACAAAAACTGCCCAATTGAATATCACAAAAAGGTAAATGAGGTGAAATTTAATAAATGGACGACAATCTCAAATTAAACAATTAAGGTCGTATGTAATGAGATGAAACATCTCCAAACCAACAATGTGTCAACAGAACAATAAAACACAGTTATTCATATAAACACAACTACTTATCTACCCTATAATGCACAACTGTCATCACCTACTACTCTTAAGGAACAACAACTGTTCCTGATAACGAGGTCAAGCATTCTTCTTTATAAGCCAACTCATGAAAATCATTAGAAATTTGAGAATCCAGTATAGCATAGTGTCGGAATTCCGTTCCCCTGTTCCCCCAAGA